>NC_133820.1:113706687-114033076 GCF_047830755.1 Zonotrichia albicollis | reverse complement strand
CCTTATTTTCATATGACACAATTCCTCATTCTTTTTCTTTTTTTTAGCTGTTGCTAGGAGAATTTCCTCTTAAGGTTGTGGAGTGAGCTGTGAGGACTCATGTTCTTTGATCAGTAATTTATTTCCTGGCTCTTGCAGGTTTTTTGTCTGTGTCATTTACTTGAAATGAAATACATAGATTGAACAAGTATCTGTTGGAGTAGATTTTTAACTACTAGAAGTAAGACCTTACTCTGCCTGCATAGTTAAAGCTGTTTATTTTGTGTGTCCATCTGCAGCTCTCTGTGGCCAACAACCGTCTGGTGCGAATGATGGGTGTGGCAAAACTGACCAAGCTCAGAGTGCTCAACTTGCCTCATAACAGTATTGGGTATGTGGAAGGGCTGAAGGATTTGGTGCACCTGGAATGGCTGAATTTGGCAGGAAATAACATTAAGGTAAAGTATTCACTCTGTTGCATTTACCAGAATCTTTTGTTGTAGAAATTTGGAACATGCTGCAAAGAAATCTGAATATGTTTTGATTGGAACAATGTTACTATTTTGTGTCTACTGGCTTATGAAATAGAAGATGGCAGCTTTTGGAGTTGTCTAGGAAAAAATGAAAGGTTTGATATCAAAATGAAATGCAAGTAAGGAAGTAGTCTCCAAAATTATTATCTATAAAATACAACTGTATTAAAATATGGTGTTTATTTTGGGTTACTTAGCTAGTGGGTTTTTTTTATCTTTCAAAAGAATTTATAATTATTGATACTTGGTTTTATTTAGTAGCTAAAAAAGGGTTGCTGTGAGTAACTGATTTCTTTATTTTTGTAGGCCATTGAACAAGTCAATTCCTGTCTGTGTCTTCAGCATCTTGATCTATCAGACAATAACATAGCTCAATTAGGTGATCTCTCTAAGCTTACCTCACTGAAGGTAGGTGTTCTATCTCTGTTTTTAATGCATTCTGTACAGAAAGAAATTTGCTTTGAAAATTGCTGCCTTTAGACATTCACTCTTTGAACACTAGCTCTTAGAGCATTTTAATTCATTAAATGTAATTTCTAGAGAGAAGTGTGTAAATGTTCTCTTCCTTGTTTTGAAGTTGCAGGAGCTGAGGCAGTGATTTTTCTAAAGCCACTCTAATGATTTTGATAAAGATATGATGGTGATGATATCTTCTTCATAACTCTTTGTTCTCTTATCCTATCACGAATCAAAAATATACTTCTAACTCTTCCAACATGCATGCTGTAGAGAAAAATGTTTCCAAATGATTTTTTTGGTAACTGTGACCAGAAAGTCTTACTTATCCTTCTTTTGCAATGTGTTTATGTCAGGTGATGCCTGGAAAAGAAATCTGTGGGTTCTGACCAAGCATTCATTTCATCATGTGTTCATCATGTGTTTTTATTTTATAGACTCTGTTGCTGCATGGAAATATTATAACTTCACTTCGCCCTGCCCCTGCTTGCCTACCTCAGAGTTTGACTGTTTTTTCTTTGGCAGAAAATGAAATCAGAGACTTAAATGAGGTAAGATATAGAAGATAGATCACCTTGTCTTTAGGTAGACTGAAAGAAGGAAGTTGAACAATTGTTTTGAGATTGTAACTGAAAATGGGCTCTCTTCTCTGAAACAACATAACTTGTAATAGTTTAATTGTTTATATGTAATAAGCATATTTGCATTATCTGCACGAGCTAGTGGTGTCTTTTAAAATTTAGTCTGGAAAGAAATTTGCCTTTTTTCTGCTATGTTTTTGTTATTCAAGGATGTTACTTTTAGGCCTAACCTTTTCTAGTTGTCTGAAAGCTGAGCTGACTAAATGCTGCAGAGACCTTCTGCAGCTGCTGGGATTAGAACAGAGGTTTGAATTGCACTTGTTGCCACTGACCTATTTTTCAAACTGTGTAAGAGAAACAAATAATCTGCCTGTGACTTTTGTCTTTATTGTTTTGTTTGTTTGATTTATTATAAGTAGCAGCCAAAACTCTTGGTTGGGATTTCATGTTGGAAGAAAATTTTTTGGTAATAATTTCTTTTCAAAACAGGGCAGGGTTTCTCCAGCTTTTTGGCTTGCCCCCCCCCTTTTTTTTTTTTTCTTTGTTTGTTTTCAAAATCCAATAGCTGTTGTAGTAAACTGGACTCATACTACATCTTTCTATACATAAAGCCCCATTCCCAATTTTAAGAGAAGATAATACTTTCCTAGGACTAATAGCATTTACAGAAGAATCATTGGGAAATTGCAGTGTTCAAAAATCAAATGTGATTCTTGATTTATTTGTCATTCAGTTGTTTTACACAGGTTGTCCAGCTGTAGTTAGGAGAAATGTGGAATGTTTTTCTGAGTTAACAAATGTATTTTGTTTTCTCAAGGTTTCTTTCCTGGCCTCTCTTCACCACTTGGAGCAGCTGTCAATTATGAACAATCCTTGTGTGATGGCCACACCTTCTGTCCCTGGCTTTGACTACAGGCCTTATATTGTCAGCTGGTGTCTGAACCTTAAAGTTCTTGATGGATATGTGATTTCTCAGAAGGAAAGGTGACATAATAGTATTATTAAATCTCTGAAATTATTACATCAAGTTCGGCTGAGCTAAAATTGCTATAGCTAAATTTTTCATCTGTTACACTGGAATTATTATTTAGTTAGCTTAGACAGAAGTATGAAGTTAAGCTTTTGTTTTGTTGCTCAAATCACAGAAGCACTTCTACAAAGCAAAACTGTGATAGCAGTTGATCAGTGGTCTGGTAGCCTTTCTTTACAGCCTGTTTGACTTTGCATAATGTGACAATAAGCAGGAGTTAAAGCTGTTGTCTTGGGGGAAGCTCAAACTTGCCCTTATATAAGCATGATTTGTGTGTGCATTTCTAGATTTGGCTTTTTTGTGTTATCAATTAGTTAAATATAATTTTGCTCAAATCACTTGTTACTGTATCACTGTGCTCATTATATCCCTATGATATCTGTATGACAAAGTTCTTGACATCAGAACAGCCCAAGCATAAATATTATCCAGTATAAGCACATTCCAGTCCAGGACACTCACATCCTAGGACATTAATGTCCTTTTTACCCTGTTACCAAAAATAAAAGGTGCCTTTCTCTTGGTCAGAGGTGAACCAATTCTATTTCTGTTTCACCATAACCTGCTATGACTTTCCAGGAGAGTTGCCTGTTGGAATTCTAGACTTCTTTTTCATGACTTTTTCATGGGATGTTCTGTATTAACTATATTATTACATGTGGGTGTATTATATTAAATAATCTCGCACAGAAATTAATTTTTAAAACAGACTTGTTGAATACTTTTTAGGAATATGTGCTCTCTGTGTCTGTTTTTGTGAACTTCTCTGTTTCTGTGAAAGCTTTGCTGATAAGTTCATTGAGACAGATGTGTTTTCAGTGCTCAAAGATAACACAAAGCAGAGATGCACAGTTTTGGACAAGTGGGTTTTTTCTTTTTTGTTTCAATTGATGCCTAAGTGAATTAGTACATAATACCATTATCAGAACAATGAATTACCACTTTCTCTGGGTGTTGGGAAGGATGAAAGTTTGACAAGAAATCTCACAGATATGTATGCTTGGCAGAAAGATTTTTGAATGTGGAATCTGAAGAAGGAATAGAAATGAAAGCAAATTTTGATATAGAAGAAGAGAATTGCTGAGCCAGTCTTACAGGCTCTTACCTGGGCATTGCACATGTTCCAAATCTTGCTTAGATTTGTAGATTAGCTCTTTGGTACCCACTAGAAGAACTGTAGTAAAAACAGAGTTACTGTTTCTATGCTGTTTATTAAAGATGCCATTTATTAAACCATTTTCCCCCTTCCTAACAGCTTGAAAGCAGAATGGCTCTACAGTCAAGGGAAAGGAAGGTCATTTCGGCCTGGGCAGCATGTTCAGCTAGTTCAGTACTTGGCTAATGTTTGTCCTCTCACATCTGTATATGGACTCCAGACTGAAGAGGATGCCAAACTGGAAAAAATACTGAGTAAGCAAAGGTGAGAATTTAGTTTCTTTCTTAGAGGATGTAATTGAGAACATAATTATATATCTGATGTGTTAGATGTGGTAAGATTTCATTTTAAGTATTTCAAAGTAGCAGTGAGGACTGGAGATGCAAAGTGCCATGAAAGTACAGGATGTGTCCTAGATGGGATTGAGAGGCAGAGCAGCAGCAGGAGTGTTTTTGTGCTTTCTGGGCCAACTAGGGGAAAATTCCTTTGTATTTTTCAGCCTGTGCTTTGTAGGACACTGAAAGTATTTTGTGTTAGAACTGTGATTAAAATAAACCATGAACTGGGATTTTTTTTTTTTATTGCCACACAAAAAATGATGAAAAATTCAAGAAGGAGCTTAGCTTTTGTTCTAATTGTAAATGAGGACTGTTGTGGTACACTGGTGTGTTAGCCACTTTTTTATTGTTGGAATATTCTTTCTTGGTTTTAAAGTTGTCCTTTGGGGGGCACTGTTCCCAGTGATGCGTTTGTCCATCTGTATCTGGCACCTGAGGTCTGTCAGCAGAGGCCTCTGGAGAGCCTGCTGGTTCTGGTAGCTGTGTTGCTAAGGTCTGTGCAAATAGATGAGTAGAGTTATCATGGTGTGTTTCTTGTCCATGTAAAGGTGAGCTAATTTTGGTTAGAAGCCAGAAAACAAAGCAGTCCAGGTTGTTCTATTCCCTAGGACCTATTGACAAACTTTTTCTTGCTGAAAGAGCAGAAAATTCAGCTCCCAGGAGCAGGCTACCTAAGTGGCATAGTGTGGTTAAAAGGCTGAGCAACAAAAGTGTTGTAGTTAGCAGAAGGATATCTCAAAAGAAGGACTAGAAACTTGGAAGCATCTAGAAGGAGTTACTGCTCACTTTGCAAGTGTAGATTGATCTCCAGGAGCAAATGATGGAAATGTTTTAGCTGTTTCTGAGGAGAAGGTGCAGTCAAGGCATCTCAACCTTGGAATCTCTAGCTAAGTGCTCTAGCATTCACATCTTTCTGGGGAAAATCCAGGAAGTTGTTCTGTTGAATATAACTCTTCAAAAATTAAAAAAAGCTCTCAACAACCAAGCCAAAAAAAACCTGAGTAGAAAAAGCAATCTCCCCAAATCCTCACCTATATTGTATATACACATGCATATATGGTTTATAGGACAGTTTGACTTTGTCCTCTGTCTCCTGAGCTTCTAATTTAGCTGGGCTGAGACAACCTGTGTGTTCTCTGAGTTTGTAAAGGATGATGTTTTTTTTGTTGCAATATTTGTTGATTTGTGCTAGGATTTTGGGCTGTTAGTAACAGGAGCACCTATTCCTTGATTCACTTACTTTGAAATGTAAAAGATACTCCCACGATTCCTAAAACTCCTCTATACCTACACATATAATGTATTCCACTTTACAAACTTAAAATATTTTCATACATTCTTCATATGTAGAAATACCTCATGGTTTTCAGTTTATAGTCAGAACTGCATGTTGGGCTTTTTTTCATTTTTATTTGGTAGTTTTTTGGGGATATTTTGTTTGTTTGGTGGGGTTTTTTTTTGGTTTTTTTTAACATGTATTGAAGAAAGAGGGGCTGGAGGAAGGGGAGCAGGAAAAGACTGCAATTTCCTCCTTTGTGAGTGTCTTGTGTATATAGGAGTCTGCATAACAAGCCTCTCCTTTAGAATGTTTTGATCACTTGTTTCTTTTGAAATAGCTCATAGTTTCTTTTAGATGTTTTCTGTACAAAACAAAGTTTAAATAAAGCACAAAATCTATTGTTGGCCCTCTCTGCTTAGACTCCACCAGAGGCAGTTGATGCATGAAAACCAAAATGAGGAACCACGGACATTTTCTGCTCCTAGCAAAGCAGTGCCAGTTGCTCATGAACACAGTGCCCAGGCCCAGCCATCTCAGACGGGTCTTGAAAAGGGTAAGGAGCTCATCTACTCCTGTTTCTAACCTGTGGAAATAAATATTTTTCTTTTGAGCATAGGTAACTTCATGGAAGGAATTTCAGAACAAGGCCCTGTTATTGTTTTATTTTATTGATCTTCTATTTTCTCAACTGAAGTTGTAGATTGTTTCTAAAAAAATCCAGTCCATGCTTATTTGTGTCTGGCTGGTTAGGCAAAAAACCCAATCCAACGAAATGAGAGTTACTACTTTGACTTTTGCATTTTATATAAGTTTATTCTCCAAGGAAGTGCAGTTTATGCCATTTCTTGTACCCGGCGTTTGCCAAGTTTGGATGTTACTGTGGTAAATATTGTCCTGATACAGAAACAATGCTCATTGTTACTAACATGTTAGATCATCTTACACACCAGGTGCTAACTGTCAAAATGAATTTGGGAATCCCTATGAATTAAACAAACTACTCATATTATTGAAATACTCTATAATGTGCCTTTCTGCCTATCTAGAACCTGTCATCCAGAGGAATTCTTGGGTAGGACCAAGTGCAAACAATGATCATTCCTATGCAGTAAAGAACACTTTTCTTCATGAAAGAAGCTTTTCCAAGGAGCTACACCTCGAAGATGTACAGACAGATGAAGATAAACTAAACAGCAGCCTTTTATCCTCAGAGTCTACTTTCATGCCAGTTGCTTCAGGATTGGCTCCAGTGTCTCCTGCTTCAGACCTGAAGCTACATGGAATCAATTTGAGCCTAGAAGATGATGATGATACAGTGATTGAAGGTGTGAGAGATATTAATAGAAGGGAAACAACTAAAAAGCAGGAAGCTGTGTCTGTTACAGGAGAGCACCCTAACAGAGCAGCAGGAAGTGTGGAAACACAAGAGAATATCAATGAAATCCTGCAGGTTCCTGCTCCTGAGCTGGTAACAGCTGGCCTGGCTGCAAGGACTGGCCACTATTTAGGGGCTGCTGAAGGCCAAGTTCGGCACAGTCACCCCAGAACCTTGCTAGGTGCTGAATCAGGAGTAAAAACTCTTTGTCCTGAGCAGGTGACAGAAGAAAGGTCTGCTTCACTGGCTGGGCAAGGTGCAGCAGCAGCTGATCAAGGTGCAGCTGAGCTGCAAAGGATGACTGAAGCAGCTACCAAGCTCCAAGCTTCCTGGAGAGGATTTTACACCAGGAACCACCACCCTCAAGCCAAGGAAGTGCGGAATGAAATTCGCCTACACAGAATGCAGCAGCACATCATTTATTTAACAGCTGAAATAGAAAAGTAAGTTGAGGTCATGCTGTGTATTTGCAATTCTGTCTGAATAGAACCACCATTCCACAGTATTTCAGAACAGATATAGATGATATAACTACTCACAGTAGAACCTAGCATCAGAAACATAAAAGTGATTACATTACAGGATCACTTCCTGTAAGGTAAGCACAGTTTTGCACATAGCTATTCATACTCTCAAAGTGCTTTCTATAAGTGGATTGGATTAGAACACATTTTTCTATTTCTATTTTAGCAGGACTTGCATATTTCAAAATAGAAATTGCTGAGTGGGATTTATTTATTTGTCTCCTCACAATTAGAGTCTATAAATGAAGTGTCCATATTGGGAGTCGTTATTCTGTTGCTGGTAAAAGCAAGAATTTCCTCTACCTTGTATGATACGTTTTAAAATGTGACTGTGTTTGGTTCTGTTTTAATTTTTGATCCTGTGAATTCATGTTTGGAGAAATCATGGTCAAAGTTCCTCAATTTGTTAGCCAAAAATTCTGGATTTACTTAATGTCTTCCTGGATCAGCCTGGATCAGTCAATCTGACAGGCTCTTTTTCTTCACTCTCACAAGTGACAAAAGCTCTGTAAATCAAGTTGAGTGCTCAGTGAACCTCTAGAAACTCCCAATGCTTACACATCATACTCCATCCATACATCAGTGGGACAGCATAATTTGAAATGAAGAAGTAGTATTTGGTGTGTGAGGGGGTGATAGCTGTGCAGGAAAAAAAATAAGAGCTCAGGTTCAGTTTACAAAAAGACACTTTATTGCCAAGCCAACAAATGTGCACTAAAAGGAAGCAGAATTTAAATGTAACTGAAAAAGAAACTTCAAGTCAGCAGCTGGGTATTTATGGCAAGCCAGACTGCAGTAATTTCTTAATGTTAGGCTCTGTTGTATCTTTCAAAAGTGCTGTTATATAAGTAGGCATTTTTATGTGTTCTTGTTGCTCTTGTTACTCAAATGTTCCTTATTTAAGCTGCATAAATTTTGGATGTGTGTTCTTGCAGACTGAGAAAAGAAAGAGAGGAAGATAAAATGCAAAGGCTTGTACAGGAGGAAGCTATCAAATTTCTTTGGAACCAGGTAAGTAATTTTAGTCCTCTTGTTTTTCTGCTTAAATGTGAATTTGGAATTCAAATTTGAATCTGCCTATGTGTGAATTCACATTATTTCTTACTGTAGATCCTGGAGAAGACAGTCAATATGGTTCAGTTTTTCCAATGATTTGAGTGGTTTAATAGACTCTTACTGCTGTGTTGCCTGCTATACTGATACTGTGGGGGCAAATAACCCTCAGAACATTAGTGCAAGCACACTAGTTTTACCACTAAAGACTAAATAGTGGCCTGGTGTGAGAAGAAAGGCAAAATGCAAGAAAAGCTAAATAAACATAAGCAGGACTGTGAAGAATTATGTGACTGGTAAATGCCCATGGCAAATGAAATGATATCAAGATGTGTTGCTTGTGAGCAACTCAAAAGTTGTTAATACAACTTTTAGGAAGGAAAGTTGTTACTACATCTTTTAATAAGCTTTTCTTCCAACAATAAGGTTGTTTTCTTAAAAATGGATAAATCCTTTCAGGCTTTAAGAACAGATTGCTTTTTCTTCAGGTACTTGAACTGGGAGCTTTTGTGCTCTGTTAGTGTTTGACATGTAGGTTTAAAAGCTATGATTTCACAGTAAGAAGAACAAAATTTCCCTAATGATACAGGAAACCTTTTGTTTGTCACTTGGTCTTGGTTTTATACTAGAGCTTGGTTGCTGAATGCAATAAATCCACTAGAAATCAAAATATGTTTATCTGCATTTCATAATAAATTTTTCTCTATGCAGGTTAAATCCCTTCAACAATGGCAGCTCTCAGTGATGCAGAATTTAGGTGGTACTGGGATCCCTTCAGCCAACACTTTATGTTTATCCAAACCACCTCTTCAGTCATCCACAAGGGAGCAAGAAACCCCACCCGCTGTTAGTTCTGCTTCGTTAGCTCCAGCTAGTGAGGATGATCTCCAGGAAAAGTCTTCGTTGCAGTTCCCAGATTCTGGCTTTCATTCTGCAGCTGATCAGACTCGTGCCAGTGAGCTGTGCAGCTCTGCAAAGAGCTCAGCTGAAGGAAGTGAGAGCTCCCTTTCCATGGAAACCATCAAACAATATGGCAATTGTGTTTCAGCATGTTGCTCAAATGGAGAGGGTGGGCAAAGTAAAGAGAGCTCTAGTAATGGGCAGGACAACGGACTGATAGAACAGTATTTAAAATCTGTTCAGCAGCTGGAAGAGGCTGATGAAGACACAGATTGCAATGAGGAAATGGAGGGCAGCTGTCTACAAGTGTCTGTGTCAGCAGAAAGCCAAGATTCTTCCTCTGACACTGTCTCTGTAGAGCTCCCTCAAGACACATCCTCCCCAGTCCAAGGCGAAATCTGTCAGATACCACCAGGAAGCTACAAACTGACTTCTGGAATGGTAGAAGGGAAGCAAACAGACTGTGATTCTTCGTTCCAGATGCTGCATGTTGGGATAGCTGTATAATAGGATCGTTTCCACAAAGGACTAGGGATTCCATTTCACTTTCTCTTTCTTCTTCCTGTTTATACAAACTTACTTTTCATGTGTGCTGTTTCAGATTCTGACTCATGTTATGAATTTATGTTGTAATTACTATTTTATTGATGTTGCTGAGAATTGATACTAACTATGCTAACCTGAAATCAGCAAAGTTCTCAGTGGCAATCATTATGCACTTTATTTTCAAACATAAAACTGGTATCTTAATAACTGGCCTCCATTAAATTAATTCTGAAGATTGGTGGGTGGGTGGTGGTGGTGGTAGTGTTTGCTGTGAATTCACTTTGGTGAATGTGTTAGTAAGTATTTGTTTGGTTTTTTTCCTGCAAAGAAAGATTAAATTCTTATTTTGCAAAGAGAAGAAAACAATATGGGAAGAAATTGAGTCAATCCAGGCAGTATATCCTGTCATAGGTGGGATACAGCCCCCTGAGAAAGATGAAAAGTTGCTTTTCAGACTTCTTTTCATTTAAACAAGAGTAACTTGGTCAGGGTATCAAAGATGCATTCCAGAAAACCAGCGTCTGAGTCAGTGACTTTTTTGTAAATAACTTGAAGCTGCTGGCGAGGAATTAGATCATTTACATACACACTGAAACAAGGAATTTCAGGAGAGAAACCTCAGGGAGCTTCAAACAAGCTTTGACTTTGTTTGCCCTGGGGTTGAATTTCCCTGCCTTCTCAGGTAAGACTCAAAATGGAACCAGTAGGAGCCAGGACTAAGGAAGAATTTCAGAAGAGCATATGATTTGGGAACATCATCTCCAGGGCTGCCCTGCTGGGTTACAGCAGCAGATTTGGTGGTGTGTGTTTTGCTCCACTAGGATGCTACTGTCTGTCTGGGATTTGGATTTCAGTGGCTTTCAGGACATCAGTGAGTTTGATGGATCACAACTACTTTTATCTACAGGTATAAATACTAAAAGCAAATGCCATGACTTAACTATTTCCTGATATCTCTGTTGGGTTTTTTGGTTGGTTTTTTTTCCCCTGTATGTCCACTAGTGGACATTTTCATTAAATTTGGATAAAAAGTTGTATTTCTTCCCTGTTAGGAAGTGTGCTGAGATACCTAGGCTATGCTTTCCACTTAAACACTGGGAAAGCAGCAGGGTTTGTATCTTACCCAGCCATTGCTATGTTGGGTTTTTTAATGGAAAACTACTGGGTATCTTAGTGTACATCAACAGTGACAAGGGAAATCTGTTTTGCCCCTGATTTGTGATGGACAATAGTGAAATAAAAGTTGATGTTGTGATTTACAGGGGTCAGTTGCATTTTGCAACATGTACTGGAAGCCCAGTGTTGCAGTAGTTTGCTAATGTTTACTTCTCAGTTACAAAGACATATGCTTTTGTAATTCTCTGGATCCACAGGTTAACTTCTGATGCTATGGTGTCCCTAAAACCAACTAGCACTCTTTTAAAAGGACTCTTATGGCCACATTACCATGTAAAATAATTTAGTTTTTGTGAAAGCTTTGGTTGCATGTCTGCTTTTGGTTCCAAGCTGAAATTTGCCACTACTCAGGAGTTTGGTATGAGGCCAATATCTGCTTGAGGCATCAAAATATCCTTTATTTAGAACATAAATGGTGTTTTGGACTTGTACCAGCCATCTTCCCAGTGGTGAAGTTCACCTTGGAGGAATAAAGCTTGCCTCTGTGTTTAGAGTAGCCATCATCTCTTTTTCTCCCACCCCACAAAAGTTCTAGGGCACCAACTTCTCCAAAGGGCTGTCTCTGCAGTCAGGCTGATCTTTGACTGTGCCTTGCATATGTGGGAGCATTAAAGAAAACCCAGAACAGCAGAGGTGGTAGGTCCTGAGTGTGCTGTCCTTCTTGCTGAATGTAGTCACAACACATTGGTAGCATGACCATATTCATAATTAGATCTTGGAGCACAGTTGTGCTTGGGTATTGAAAATGGTACAGGTGCATTAATGTGTCAGTGCCTGATTACCTGGGCAAAGCAGGGTGGAGTCCATGGGATCATAGCCTTGTCCTCTGAAGGTGCTGAACTTGGCTTTAAATCTGCCGTGCCTGGGGATCTGCAGTTCATAGGACTTAGCTCTTTGAATGTCAGTATGTTATATAAAACCCCAAATGTCAAATTGCAGATTGAGAGAGGAATTATTTCAGTGTTTGAAGCAGTTCTGGATCTTGCACTCTGGAGCCAGTGGCCAGGTGTAAGTTCTCTTCCATGGCAGAGTGTTTTATTGCCAGACCTGGAAGAAACCAGACCCCTGCCTGGATAACAATGTTTCCCTTACTGGAGACTCTGAGGGAGCCCATGTATTTTGCTGTTTTGGATTGTCACTTTTGCTGTGCACTTAAAGGTGAAACATCTTTAATTTTGGAGTTGTCACAGGGGGAAAACTTGGTGCAAGTAAATTTTTTATGGAAGCCCTAGATGTTTCTTGATATTTCCTTTTCTTGTTAGAACTTGCAAGCACAAAGACAAGACAACTTGCTTTAACTAATGCTGAGGTCAGCTGTTGTCCTTATTAATGTGCAACCTGTACATACAAAAATGGTTTTATGCAGGTACAGCAAAGCATGTACCAACGAATATTCAGCTTTATCTTAGTTTTTCTTGGGAAACAGTGAAATACTAGAAATTTTTTTCTAATGTTCTGAAAAGTATCTTGCATGTGTAGAAGATGCGTTGCCTAAATATAGAGAAATCAAAGAATGGTGAAGTTTTTGGATTAGTTTTTACAGGGTTAAATGTAATTAGTTTGTATATACAGAAAATATTTTCATCCTGACCATTAAAATACATACAGGGAAAGACATAATGAGGGATACAGTGGAAAAATAAGGAGTAAAACTGAATGTATACTTAAAATTGTCTTCTTTCAGCCCTGTTTTGAACTCTCAAAAAATCATGATGTGGAAGTATCATAGTTTAATATATGGCTTAGCATTTACTCATCTTTGTTTAAGTAAGTTTCCTTAATCTAGGTGTGCAATATTCTTTTAGCTGGATAGGGATGCACAGTTTTGCTTTGGAGGTGATGGAAATTTCATAAAGAAATTGGAATGCCTAAAATAGATCTGAAACTTTCCTGTGTTAATGTTGTATTCTTTCCTTTTGAAAGGCTTCATGATCAGCAGAAGAATGTACTTTGTAGAAGAAAAGCTTATCTCTTGTGTTTTGTCCTGGGCTGATCCTCCAGTGTTAGTGGGAGAGATCCCTTGGTTATTTGCCAGGTGATATTGCCAGCTCTGCTGTGAGTACAGTTGAAATGTTTCTTTAATTTGCTTCAGAAAAATCAGATAAATATAGCTTAGGCTATTTAAACTGCACCACACAAGTAGTTTTGCCCCAAATGAGGTAGCTGGCACATGAAGGCCTGTTTTCAGCTAGTCTGTGGTAGAAATTACTCTTTTTCCTCTTTTTCTAAAGGCTGGGACAAGTAGTTCTATATACCATAATGCAAGAAGGCATTAAGACTGCAAATTTTATTTTGTTGCTTCTAAACCACAAATGTCCTTCAGCAAATACTTGAAAAAATCCTTGCTAAATTAAATTGCAGAAGCCTAACAGTTGTTGATAGTTAAGTTTCTTAAACAACCATAGATTCCACTATTTGCATGCAGCAGTTTAAATAATGCACTTAGCAGCCAGTCTCTATATTAAACAGTTGGTTTTTTTCTGAATAATGTTTGTATTTGAGCTTGCAAACTGTTCCTGGGGTTTTTTTTTATGATTTTGTATATATTGTCTGAAGAATTCCAATTTTGTTTCTACTTGTAGCAGGTTATCTGATGAACAAAAATGGAACATATGTTCCTTTGAGATTACCTGGGTAATTTTTACTGCACTTGATGTTCTAGTGTGTCTCACATAGATACACTTTTTCCTGAGAGAATAAAATTGTAGCAGTTAGGGGAAACTGACTAAATGACAAAAAACCGTAAAAACCGGTCAGTTCCCTGCTAGTGGAAAAGACACTTCCTTTTTTTTTCCCCCTCTCCTGTTGTATTAACTTTCCCCCCTTCCCCCTTGAGGACGTGCCACCCAAATGAGTATGCATCAAGTATTCATAAAGTCTTTCAAAATGTCTTCTTTTAATAGTTACACTTCTTTTTTTCCCAGATTAGCTTTCTAGGACAAGTTACTGAGAAATACTTGCTTTCTATATGCCTACCAAAAAGTTGGTCTGTCTATTTTTAAATGTTTTCTTTGTCAGTAGTGGAAAAAGCACAGGATCCCTTTCTTGCAAGAACATAAACCAGTATTTATCAGGAAAGGTGCTTTATCTATTGGAAAGTGCCATGCCAAATTTTATTGTGCAAGAGCTCTCAGTAAGAATCTTTTTCCTGGCTTCATTACGTTTATAAGTATATGGGCCAAATTTATGTGTAGCATAATTCTACTGAATTAATTTTTTTGAGACTTCACAGTGGTATTCTACCTCTAAACTAGAATTTGAGAAGAAAAGAACAATTGGGTATTGGTTTGTCTCTCTATTTCTTGCTGTTTTCTGTGAAGAATGGTGGGTGGTTAAATTGGTACAGTTAATATATTTTCTATAAGTGTTTACAATTTGGATTTATTGTTTCTTAAGTATTTTGTTTGTATTGCTGAGTTTTGAATTTTAAATAAATGATTTGTACATTTATTGAAAATTTTAAGGTGTACCTTATATTGACTTTTATGGCTATAGTCATAATCTTACAATTGGAGAGCTCTCCTGGGCACGGGAAGCTCAGGAATAGGAAGCAAGTGATGGCAAGATAAGAATTGACATTCTTTCCTTGGCACAGCTGAGACATCTGATGGCCACTGTTCCAGTGCCTGGGACAGTAAGAGTGTAGTAGGGTATGTGAAATGAGTTCACCAACGACTCTGAAATTGGTCTTTGTGATTTGCAGCCCTTTGTTTCCAATGCTGGCCCTCTTTTGTGCTCTTAATTACCTGCTGAGTTTGAATTCAAAGATGTGGCAGTGTTCTGTGCAGAGTTTTCTAGAGAGAGAATTCAGAAACACAATTGCAATGTGTGGTGTTTCCTCTCTTGGTTTGGTCAGATACCTGCTCTCTTCTTAAACAAATGAAGGCTAATTAAGCATCTTTTAGGTTTTAGCAAAAAGAAACAGTTGAGGACTTCAGACATACATGAAAGTCATGTTTTACTGCAGCACAGTTCTGTGAAAGGTAAAAAAAATACAACAATAACAAAACTGAAACAACATAGCTAACTTTGTTTTCACTCAACTTGTAACACATGTAGGTTTGTAGACATTTTAAACTCTTTACTATGTGTTCCTACTTCATTACACCAAAGAAATCTTTTTTTTTTAAGTGGGACTCTTCTGTATTTACTGTTCGGGTGGTGAGGCACTGGAACAGGTAGCCCAGAGAAATGGATACCCCACCCCTGGAAGTGTTCAAGGCCAGGTTGGATGGGGCATTGAGCAATCTGGTCTGGTTTCTGCCATGGGCAGGAATGCCCCTGCCTGTGGTAAGGGAGTGGGAACTAGGTGATCTTTAAGTTCCCTTCCACCTCATTCTAGGACTCTATTTGAAAAACAAGAATAGGCATAGCTAAAATAACTCACTTCAGATCTGAAAAGAGAAGAGCAGTGTCCTTTTCTTTTAAAGGCCTTAAAGCTGTACTAGTAAGTTTTAAATGCTGTGTGTTGTAGGGACAGTGACCATAGCACTTCAGGGACTCAGGTTGAAGTTCACTCTTGCCCCTGGCTTTTATTTATATTTGTAATAAGATCAGACCTTAAAATCTTTGGCTAGATTTGGAAAATAAAGGGATGACTAGTGGATGGGCCCATTTTGATCAAATGGAAATAGTTACTTTTAATTTTATGGGCTGAAATCCTTATCTATGCTAGGACCACCCAGCCCATTCATTGGTGGGGTGGTGTGAGAAGCAGGAAAGCCCTTGACTCTGTAAGCACTGCTCAGCAGTAGCTGAAACAGCCCCATGTTATCACAGTTTCCAGCAGAGTCAAACACAGACCTACCATGGCCACTGTGAAGAAAATTACCTCCATTCCACCCACAACCAGTGTAGCTGCTCCTTCTGATGTGTGCAAGATGATATTCACCAAGGGAAGGAATATCAGAAAATTGTGCTCAGGATGCCCAAACCAAACAAGCTGCCTCTGACTTTTAAGATGATTTAAACTGTGAAAATTGAGAAGCCCGTGATCATAAAGAATGCTCTGGAAAATGTAAAATCTGGCACATTGTTTAAAGTGCTCATATGTTGGACTGAAGGCCATAAACCATTAGAAAAGCCTAAACAATTCTCAGACAATGTACTGAGCAGTCTAGCAGTCAGGGGTGTTTGCTTAGCCTTGTGCTAAACTGCATTCAAGCAGCAGCCTTTGGGAAATCTCTTCCTATCCATTGTTACACCAGCTGAAGTTATCCAGTCCCCTGAGCATTAGCAGCATGTTTTCTGGTGTGGGAAGTACATGGAAAATGTGCTGAGCAGCTTTCTAGTGCTTATGCCTTAGAGCCTGTGGGACCTGGGGAGAAACAGGAGACACTGAGAAACTCCACAACCAGGATTCACTTTTCTTCTTTCCATCAGTAGTTCCTACAGCCCCTTCAACCTGAAGTTTTGGGCAAATGCATGTGGTATTGGAGCCCGTGTTTTCAAGACTGCATCTCCAGCTGTCTTGTACTGTTGAGCTCTCCAGGGCAGAGATGCACTTGTTCTCTCCTCATTGCAGCTTGCTCATTCCCAGGCTCAGTAGCTTGACAGCAGCTTGGCTTTCCTGTTGGTCTCTGATTCGTTGGCTTTACTCACAGATAGGGAAATTGTTAAACACATGAACTAGGTATTATTTTACTAGTAGGACAGAAAAGCTGCTTTTATCTCTCACTGGCTTTCTCATATTCCTAGCTGCCTGATGCTTTCCTTCCTTTGGTGTAGCAGTCTCAGTGTTAAAATGGCAGGATCTATTCTGGGCAGCCCATGGCTGAGATGGCTGTGGCCATGTCCATTGTGTGGTGGAGAAGTAGAAAAAAAGACCAGGAAGAGTTTCTTTTAGTCCCAAAGGTAAGCAGAGCCACCTGGAAGAAATGGAAACCTGTGTTCCTTCCTGCCTGTCCCTGGAGTGGGAATGCAGCACAGCTGCTTGAGGCAGGTTCATGGAAAGGCTGATGCCTATAGGAAAGCTTCTCTGTAACCTTTTGGAAAAGGACTTGAGGAAGCTGTAAGATGATTCTTCTAACAAAGGTGTTATCCCTTTAAAGCATTACATGATGTGAAAACCATCTGATGGCACCAGGTCAGCAAAGGAGTTTTTCCAACAATTAAATTTCAGCTCTGCCTGAAACCAGGGGCCATGCTGAACTTGTGTGCAAGGTGAGAGTGAAATTTGCTGTTCTAAGGACTGCAGAAGTACAAGACCTGGATGGTTGTGGAAGGGAAAAAACATTGGAGAAGTGGTACAAGGGTAATGTAGCAAAAGGAGACAGAACAAAGGTGTTTTGAAAGGGAAAATGTGGGTTGTGTTCTTTGCAGACTGTCCAATGCATTGTTTGTTAAATCTCACCATACTTCAGCACAAAAGTGTGTTTTAATTTGCCTCAGGGAGCAAACCAAAACATTCCTCAACACTTGCCTATAATCAAGAATGGGTTCAGTAGTCCCATATATATTATCAAAAATGCTGTGTTTTATTGACTATTTTTTGTAGATAAGAGAGAAAAGGGCAATGGGGCCAAGGGCCCAGCATAACTTCATCTTACTGCATATAATTCTGGAAAAAAAATCAAGAAATCTGAATATTTTTCATTATCCAGTTTTCTGTGCTCAAATCAAAATAACTGGCAAGTGCTCCTGGCGTGATAAACAAGGAGGGATGTAAGGTGAGCAACAGCTGCTTAAGCTGTACTTCTTTTGGCACTAATGACATTTAGATGTTGCATGGTGATGAGGTGGAACAGACCTCACTAATGCCATTGACTCTCAAATAACCCAAACAGCCTTTTACATGGGACTTGTTGTAGAGCAGGGGGGCAAACACAGAGTAATTGATGTCTGGCCTCTGTCCTAAAGGACTTACCATGTTAGAGATTAGAAAGGCATATTTAATTCATTATTAGGCCTTCATCAAGACTATAATGGTAACTGAAGAGCTTATGGAGAGAAGTAGCGTGGGCATCTTTTCTCATTCTGAGGGGAGGTGAAATGTAAAATGTGGCAAAAGATACCATGGCAGTACCTATTTCCTTAGATGTGACAGGTTTTCTCACTGTTGCCACCTTCCATACCTTCACCCCCAACATCACTCCAGATATATTAAGAGATGGATAATGCTTGGCATTTGGCACACAAGTTTTGCCTTAGGTTGCGCTTTGAGCTGCAGAGTTTGTAAGGGAATTTGATGCACTGCAAGGCTCATGAAGGAAGAGTGAAGAGAAATGAGACTGCTATAGAACTGATAGACTTTGTGTATTGAGAGGGAAAAAAAATCAGTACCAATTATCTTTCAAAGTACTGTCTTTTTAAATGTGTTCTGCTTGTCCAGACAGATGGCTTTCAATTCTTGACTTACAGTGTATAATAGAAATAAAAGCTGGGGCCTGTTGAGATTTTGCTTTCTATCTCTACCAGGTAACCACTGTTGTAAGATGCAGAAAGGAGAAAAATAGAGGTAAGATCACTTCTTCAAAATAGCTATGGCTGAGGCAGAAGTCAGAAGTAGGCAATTTCTAATGGCTAAAATACTGTGTTTGCAAGAACATTTCAGCTGCTCTGGCTTGTTTCTGGTTTTAAGCAACCCACATACTCCTTAGTAAAAATAAGCTCAAGCCCTTAAGCTGCACTCATTCAAAGAACTTCTGGCAAGTGAGTGTTTTGGCATTCCCAAACTTATGCAGTGTTTACAGAACTAATTGCAGATGTCCTGCAGATTGAAAGTGCCACCCGGCTCTGGTGCAGGGTGCAAAGCTCAGCCCTGACTGTGTCACGTTCTCATCAAGCACAGTGAAGTCCTGCCCCATTGCAGCAGCCTTTGCCTGGTTCTGCTGTGCCGGGCCGTGCCTGCATCCCCCGCTCAGCCCCTGCAGCTGCTCTGGGTCCAGGCTCTCCTTTCTCAGCCTTCTCTCTGACCAAGAGCCGCCTCTGCTGTTTCCTGCTCCGTTCGCCCTCAGGCCCGGCAGCGTTTTTGCTGCGATGGTTCGTGTCAGAGCCTTCTCCCTTGGCTGGGGACCGTGGTGATGCCACCCAGGCCACAGCGCTTGGCTCCGCACCGCCCTCCCACATCCTGCTTTCCTAGGCTTCACCTGCCGTGGTTCAAAAACAACAGGGACGGTGGCGTTGTTTTTGTTGGGTTTTGTGTCTGTTTCCGTCTCCGTTGCCCCTTCCCGGCTGCGGCTGCTGCGGCGGGGCCAGCGCCGCTATCGGGGCGGGGCGGGAGGAGGCGCGGCGGCCGCGGCAGCCGCTGTGTGAGGGGCGGGCAGGAGGGAGGGGCGGCGGGAGCCGGGCTTTTACAGCCAGCGCCTCCGGGCCGGGGGCGAGGGCCCCGCCTGGCCCGGGGGAGCGCCGGGGGCTGCGGTGAGAGGGCGCGGGCGGCTCGGCCTGGCGCGGCTCGTCTGGGGAGCGGGGGGTAAAGGACAGCCTAGCGGGGCAGCCGGAGGGCGGCGGGCTCGGGGCCGCAGGGGGAGGCCCGGGGAGGGAGGCGGGTGCAGGGTCCCGGGCTTGGTGGATGCCCTGCTCGGATCCCCCGTGGCCGCGGCCGGGTCCGCCCGCCCGCAGGGCCGCGCTGCCCGCGCCGCTCGGGGCGCAGCGAGGCGGCGGCTGAGGGAGCTTCCTGCCGGCGCGGGGCTGCCTTGTGCCGCTCCCCGGGCACGCCGGGGCTGCCTTGTGCCGCTCCCCGGGGATGCCCATCCCGCGGTATCCTGAAAGTACCTTTGAGGCAATAAAGCGGAGCTGTGCGGCTCGCACTGCTGGCAGCGGTGCTTCCTGCTCGCTGTCCCCTTCCCAGGCCCGTGGGTCCCGGTCCGGTCCCATGTCCCGCGGGGGCTGCGGCGCTGTCCCCGGGATATCGGCGGGCTAGGGGCCGCCGGCTCCCCGTGCCCCGGGGACCAGGGCGGAATCTGCGGAAAACAGCAGCAAATCTGCTTTTCCGTGCTGGCAGCCAGACGAGCATCAGCCCCTGTGCCCCAGTGACACGGTTTGGGCATCGCCAGAGGTAGCGGTTGCTCTGTGCCTCGGAGATTTGCACGGCAGAATTTGGAGAGGTTGCACTCACACTTGCCTTTGTAACGCTGCTGGCTCAGAGAGCTGAGGGGATAGAGAGCTGACAGGAATTGACAACTTGTAAAAAAACCCAAAGCAACAATCCTGTAATGGAGCATGCGGCATAATTTAATGACGTATTCATAAAAATGTCATTTAATCGGTTTTTTGTTTTTAACATTGGGTAAAATGGGGCTTGTGGTAACGTGGAAAAAAGCTGAGAGAAGTAGTGCTTAGCAATAAATAGCAGAAAATTCAAGTGCACAGCATTGAAGTTTAAAAGTATCAAATACTTCAACAAAATCCTTGGGTAATTGCAGAAACTAAAGTGATTTTACAGGTAAAAAGTTGTAGCTGCCATTTTATTTTGTGCCACTGTAAGCAAACCACCAATGTATAAATTTTACTAAGAAATATTTGTGTGTGTTTCTATAAATATATTTATTTTTTAATGTATTGTTTCCAAGGTTGTTGGCCTTCTGTGTGGATGGCTTCAGAGAACATTTCAGGAGTAGGGTAAGTCCTAAGGCTTTTTAGTGTATTTATGGGCTTCCCTTGTACAAAAAATGAACAGGATCAATTGTTCACCAATTTTGATGACACTGGCAGTATAGTACGCTTTTAGCATAAAGAAAGCTCTAAACTTGTACATTTAAATGTTTTAGGGCATGTGACATCTACAGAATACAAAAAAATTTGAATAAAAAATACATGGAACAGTGTTTGTGGTATCTGAAATTACATCTGAAATTTTAGGCATATGAAATTAAATTTCAATGTCTTGTGCTTTTCAGTGATGTGGAAAGAACTCTCAGCAACAGAATTGAAAATTCTGGTTTTGTCTAATGTATTTGTTTTTCTTCCTCAAATGGATGTATATGTCCTTAAATTAGCATTTGCGTGTACTCTAGGTATATTTAGTATCAATTTATGGCCTAAGCTGCTGTTTTATGCAAATTTCATATTAGTGCAGAACTGTTCCAAAAAAGCTGCATTTTTTTGGCATTTTGATACTTTCACTTTAATGGATGCCTTGCTCTTTCAATGTTAGTTCATTGGTCAGAAATACAATCTCTCTAATTCTCAGCAAAGCATTTGAAGTTATAATCCCTATAATCCTTGTAAAGCAATTTGATGTGTGGTCTATTTTGAGGCTGTCCTGGTGATACCAGTAATGTATTTCAGTTTTCTAGCCTGTATTCATTTGATAAATAATTTTTTAATCTTGATATTTAATGTATCACTGTGTTTCATTTAAATTTACACAGCATTTTTCATATAATCTTAAAACTATAGGTACTATGTATTATATCTTAATTGTATAAATTCTCAGTTATACTATTTATGGAAAGTTGTACCAAGTTTATGTAATCAATTGATTATGTTGTTGCACTTGGTGCAGGGTTGTATGAGTAATGCTGCTTTGAGGATGTTTGGTTTGGAGAGATTGGTGTCTTTTGAGTGTCTCTTCTTGCCATCTGTTTTCTGTTTCCAAGTTTAGAGCTTCTGCAAGAACAGTACCCTTTTTGTTTGCAAAAAGGCTGCATCAAAATTGTCCTTCTCAGAAGGAAAGGAAGGCTTAAGAGTCATTCTGATCAAGCATTGAGATCTTTATCAGTGGCTGTAAAGTCTATGATTTTATAGCAGATCTGTTATCAAGCAACCTTAAAGGAATGAGATTGTATGAAAGTTAAGTTTATGAAAGACAGTACTATTATTAGATTTAAAGAACCAGAAATACTGAATCCCAACACACTGTATTCTTTCCAAAAGTTTATTTTTTTATTTTTTAGAGCTGCATATGAGTACCTGAGATAAAAGCAATGATAAAAAAGCAGAACAGGGAAGATGTAATGTAATGTTATGGATGGTGCATGAAGTTAAATTTTAGTGCTTTCAACTCTCTTAGGTATCTCCTCTTTACAGTTGATTTATTTTTCCCCTCTTCCCAAGCAGCAAACTGGAGGAAGCAAGTCTTACCTTGCTTATCCAAATTTATTTCAGACACCAGTGTTTAATAACAACTTAATGGAATGTGTAAACAGGTAAATGACAGATGTCCAAACCCACAAGTTTCTGCTATAAAAGTTAATGAGGGATGTCCAAACTCACAAGTTTGTGTTATAAAAGTTAATGAGAGATGTCCAAACCCATGAATTTCTGTTTCAGTCTGGACAGTGGTGGTGTGGCCTAACAGATAAATAGGGTGATGGTAATTTGTTTTGGTCTTTTTGATTGCCAGAATGAAATCTTGTGCTCTTCTTTTGCCTTTTTTTTTGGAATCCACTGCAGGTGAGACCAGCTTTATGATAAGGGTTTGCTTTGGCAGATCCAAGAGAATTATGTAAAATTACAGATAACGCTGTTCAAATTAGTTCCACAGAAATAATCTGTGGAACTAATAATTGACTGGACAAATAATTGACTGTTCTGTTGTACTGGTTATTGCCCCACCATTTGTAAGCTTTCAGTGCAAAACTTGACTTTAGTTCTAGTGACTTTCTGAGATTTAACAGAGTTTTTGTAAATGCACTTGCAGGGATGAGGTGGAAGGCAGCTGAGTTCTCTCGTGCCCTGCCGAGACGAAATGCCATTCCCGCTTGCGGCGGACGGAAGCCATGGCCATGTGTAACATGGGAGGGAAAGGCACGGGTGGACCATGTGGCGTGACTCGTTCAGACTGCAGCTCTTCTGCCTGCTCATGGCAGTGCTGGCTGTCGTGGTGCTGGTCCATAACTTTTTCCAGTTAGAGGTAAGTGGAGCCTGTTTCTTCTCCAAGATGGCTTGAGCAATGTTTTTGGCTTTTGAGTGTGAGGTTAGAATTGTCTGACTGACAGCATTTAGCTATAAATAGGAATCACAGAAAATTCATAGTTGAAGGCATGTCTGGGGGTGTTTAATCCAACACCCTCCTAAAAAGGCTGGCATCAGAGTTAGCTTGGATTGCAACAGGGTGTTTTGACTTTCAACCATATTCAAGGACACTCATATTTCACAACATACCTAGGCAGCCTGTTTCAATGCTGCATCCTTCATAGAGGGAAAAATGTTTGCCTTAAGTGCAACAAGTAGTTGCCTTTTATCCTATTAGAATGTACTTTAACTCCAGTTCCTCTGTGACTCCCCTGTGGTTAGTGAAAGACTGCACTTAGGTTCCCTTTTGGTCTTCCCTAGAATTAAAAAAAGATGTTTTGGTTCCCTTAGTGTCATTCCAGTTCCCTAAGCATCTCAAGGGTCTTAGCTAGTCTTGCCAGCTTTACTCTGGCATGGGTTGTCTAAAAGCCAGACACAGTGTTCTAGGTATGACTTCACCATGGTCTAATTTAGGAGAATTCTAACTTTGCTCAATCATCTGCTTAGGATCTTGTTAATTCTTTGCCACAATGCTGTGCTGCTGACACATGGTGAGTTTGCTGTCTCCTGGAGTCCCTAGGTCTTTTTCTGCAGAGCTGTTACTGGCTTGTTCATCTCTGGCCTGTCTGATGCAATTTTTGTTTACCTTTCCCCTTTTCCCTCTGCTGTATCTGTCTTGCATATTTCTTCATTTTACTTCTCACTTCAGTGCAGAGGTACTTTCAAACTGCTTAGTCAGTAAGCCCATAAGATTAAAGCCAAGGAGGATGAGGATGTGTCTGCAGGAGCCCTGGAGGCTGACCCTACTCTCTGGCTGCCTGCCTGGCCAGGCATTCCAGTGCTGCATTTGGTGGATGAGCCTGGTAATGCTTAGCCTAACACCTTGTTAAATTATAGCTGTCCTTTGTGCATGTCAGCCAGTCAGTAGGTGCTTTATGCTTTTAAGTTGTGTATGTGCTGCGTGCGGAATCTTCCTTCCTCCTGGCTAGTGATGCCCAGGTGAAATGATCCAAAAGAGGGGCTGTAAAGCCCCCTCACCCCACACAAAACACAGCTGAATTGGAAGAGGATTACATAAGGGCGAGGAAGATGTTTGGGAAGTCTAAAACCACAAATGATTCAGGATCAATAACTGAAGAATGACTGTTTGTTACATATTCCAGTACTTGTGGGCACATTAAATAAAAACTGTAGAGGCTGATTTTAAAGGAAGCAGGGATATTTTTTTAAGGATTGCAGCAAAGCTGCAGAAGCCTTTGCAGTAAGTCTTTGTAGTTACTAAATGCATATATTCAAAAACTGGATGAATGCACAGAAGAAAAGTCCATTGGGGGTACTGGATCTTAAGATATTTACCCTAGTGTTTAAGAAATCTAAACCATAAAGGGCTAAAAAGTGGGTTAAGTCTGCAGGAGGAAATGGCACAGCATGTTCAATCTGTTTTCTTTTCCCAAATACCTGCTGTTGGAAACTATTGGCAATCAAAATACTGTGTTTAATGGACTTTTGGTTCAAGTTAGCATGATCCATTTTGTTTGTAGGAGGTAGCTTTTGTTTTCTCTTTCTGTGGTTTTATTTTGCTTTAGGTTTTGACCTAGGATGCTGCCTGAGGAGTGTTGATATTTAGAATCTTAAACTGTTTTCTTTCCATTTTAAAATTACATTTCTTGGAGAAAAGGGCTCTGGCAGCGCTTTGAGAGTGAAATGGAAAATGCAGGTTGGGTGTTCGCTCTGTGCTTTCTCTGGCCATTGTCCATGATAAGTTTCTTTGTGGCTTTGTTGCCCTTTACATGTCTGCTATTCTAACCTCAGTTAAGTATTGTGTTGCTGGTAAATCTTTACACTATAACATGCAACTCTAACCCCTTCTGTTGTCATGACTTTTCTGAATGGACCTGCTCCTGTATTTGGCTTGGCTCAGTTTTCTAGGCAGTCTAATATGGGCATTTATGCTGATTCTTTTCAGTCAGAGATCAAAGCCAGAAAAAAATCTTATAACACTTTCATAGAATATCTGTAACCAAATCTGTTCAGGCTCTGGAAGGAGAGCTTGTTGTTGGTTACTGTTGAGAATGTGTTTGTAAATGCATCAGACATACTTCTCATCCCCAAATCATCCAATCTAGCTGGTTAAAGCTCAAGATCTAAGGCAATTGTCAGCTAGTCTCCCTTCTGTTTTGCTTTAGGATTTTATACCTTTTCATGTTAGAATGTTTCCTCTTAATTTCTTAAACTACTAATGACATCCTCCCAATAGTCATACCCATGTCAGATTTTTACTTTTCTTCTGTTTAAAAAACCCAACAAGCTGTCCACAAAAAGTTTGGTAGCCTGCTTATTATTTCCTTTGCTTTTTTTAATGGAATAACTATTCCCTTGAGATCACATAGTTGATCATACAGTACCAGAAGAAATGTGGTTTTATTTTATTAGAATTTTTTTTCTGTGCATGTAGCCAGACAGATAAAATGTGCAGTAATTTTTTGTGAAGTATCAGGGTTTTGTCCAAACATCATGCTCTCAGGATGCAGGAGGATTTGTGTATTTGTACCAGTGGCCTTTAGGATGACAGAACCACTTTGGGATTGGTTGTGAGTGCTATTTAATTTAAAAACACTTAGAAGAGAGAGTTTATGGGGATAAGGGAAGTTTCTTGCCAGGACAGCGTATGAAATCAGATAGTTGAAACTGAGCAAAAGAACTGTGTAACAAAGTTTTAAATTCTTGCTGCTAAACTGAAGGTGCCTCCAAAAGATAACTTTATCTTATTCCAATTATTTCTGGAACATTTGACTGCCAGGTGATGGCTTTTGAGGACTGGCTTTGACACTTAGAGTAGTTTAGCAGCCCCTCAGTGCTGTGAGATGGTAATGATAGAGAGCTGATTTAATCTCTGTCACAGACAACAAATAAAGCACCTGGAGTGTAAAATTACTGAATAGAAGATGGCTGACCTTTCAGGAATTGGTATTTGTTCAGATTCAGATGCTGTCTCCTGGAGCTTTTATTTCCCCACTGTGCCTGTGGCCTGGGAATCTCCTGTGTTGTTTTCTGTTCTAGTGACAGTGACTTAGGCAGCTTTGCAGCAGCTGCTGAGGCCAAGGCAGGAGCTAACAGCTGGTGAAGATACTGGGCTTTGAGGGGGTGTTCCACTTTTCCATCAGCAGTGGAAGTCCTCAATGTTTTCATCAGCCACCTACACTGTGGTGTTTAACTGAGGACAGGTGTTCATTCCAGATCTCCCCAAGTACTCTGTGACCCATCTAGAATTTCTTTGAGAGCATTATTGCCTGGATTAATCTATATGTTGTATCTAATTTTTGCTTAGTTGGTGGTGAGAATGCCAAAAGCTGAGGAGATGAGCTGAAACTTCCATTAGCTCTCATAAAAATACTTTTTCCTTTTTTTCCTTTTTATGACATCTCTAGTGCAGGAACTGCAAATGGATTTATTTGTGCTTAACTGACATGTAATCTCTTCTATCCTGCCTGTGTTACTTGGCAGGTAGCCATTAAATTACTTTGTGGTCACATTTGGGTTCTGGTTAGCTTCAAAATGCAGTAAATTTAAAAAAATAATGATAGAAAAAAACCCCAAAAAGCAAAAAACCTAAACAAACTCCTCCCGCACAAAAAAAATAATCCTCAAACCCAACAAACAAACAAACAATGCCCCTTGGGAACTGCACTTAAAATACATGACACCTTGAATGGTGTATAGATGGAAATAAGCAAAGCGGGTGTTATCCAACATGGAGCCTGTCATCAACACTAAAACAATCTGTGTCATAAAGGAAGAGCACTCTTGAGAAATCCTCTCTATCTGCTTTTCATAAAGGAATTTTGTTTAGTTTAGCTACTAACTACAATAGAAAGCCCTCCATTCTGCACAGTCTCAGTATGATGACAGAGAGGAGCCAGAGAGACTTGGAAATGCCAAGAGGGAGTAGGAAATGAAGTGGGGACAAACTCAGCTACTTATTTACCTCAGAGCAGGCCTTGTGTATCTGTAGGGGCAGGAGAACTTAAGTACTTGTTTGGAGCTGAGCCTGGGAAACACTTAAGAAAGGAAGATGGTTTGAAAGCTTTTATATTCCAGTCAGGGATCTTTGGTGTATTAATTGACTCTGAAGCTTTTTCTGCCTTTACTGGTGAAGAGAATCTGTGCATCTCCTGTGAATAGCATCTCCTGTGAATAGCATCCATGGTCTAGGCTATTTTCACACAAAAGCTTATAATTCTGCAACAATACAGGGTCCTGGTTAGGCTTGAAAGAGGGCTGTAAAGATGATCAAGGATGCTGGAGAAAGAATGCTCCTCAGGATGCTGAAGAAGCTCTGCTTTTACCTTCATGGAGCTTCCCCCTCAGGCCCTTTGAAGATAGACTGAGGAAATATTTGTGATATGATCTATTCTGCTTAGGGGGACATAACCTGGAGATGCTGAAGTGACAGTGCATGTCCTTGCTCTCAGCTGCATACAAGGAAGAGCTTTGGCCTTATGCTCTGCTAAAAATCTCTGTAGGTGGACTGATTTGCAGCCATCAAACCATATTCTGTTTTCTGAATGAGTTTGTTGGCTTGATGTTCTCTGCACCCTTTCCCACTGAAAGATATGGGTATGTATTGAAGTGAAGGGAGACGACCCATCTTAATTGATCAGCACCGAACTCCAAATTTATTGATTCAATCAGTCACTTTTTATAACAGTGTTAATTAAGCTCATGCATATTGCAAAATCCGAGCTCATCATAGGTCACAGATTAAACATTAATCCCTCCTTTTGTTTTCAATACCTGTGGTTTGTTATTGAAACCAAGATTTGTGTTCTCACCCTGATATGAAAGATTCTCAAGGCCTCCATGTTTGTCACTTTTGCTTTCCCATACCTTATCCAAGGACAAGGTATTTACTAGTTATTGAAGACAACCTGAGAACTTCTGCTGTTTACATAAACGTGCCTGAGAATCTTGTTGTTTACAGAAACAGACTTTGAGAATTTGCTCCTCACAGCTGCCTTTTACTTTTCCATCAGCTGTATATTTTCATGGCCTTTTTTCCTTCAAGCCATATCTGAGCAAAATTCTCCAACAGGTATGCCTCTGGAAAGACTTCAGAAAGCCTAGCTGGGCCAGGAATGGCATCTCTACATCTGACAGAAAGACTGGGTTAAAACCCCCCCCCAGGAAATGTATAGAAGATTAAAATTAGGGATGCATCAGTTTTTAAGCTGTCTTAGATGACCATCTCTTCTTAAATTGAAAGGATTTGTTTTTCCCCATGTCCACCAACCATTGAAGAACCAATTGAAAACCAGAAACTTTCTCTTGGGAACTTACACTGAAAACAGCAATTAATTCTAACACATATTCTCCCTTCCCACTCCTCTTTAGGAAAATAGATAAATATTTTTGCTGAGACATTGTTGCTGGCTTATTGGATGCATCAAAATATATAGCAAACTTTTATATAGCAAATATTTTAAGAATATTTCCATGCAGTATTTTCTGTGTTACATGTATATATGTGTGTGTATATATTTATGCATGAGCAAGTGAAGGGAAGAAGTTGTGAAGGTGTCCAAAAATAGAAACTTGGCTTAATTCAAGAGTGCATGTAGGCAAGATTTAAAGTAGAATTGTGCCTGAGATTCACTCTCAGCTTTGGCTGAAATTTACTGGACTAATAAAAGTAATGTGCAGCTTACATCTGCAGCTTGGCTTGCTGCAGCTTGACTTGCTGTGATGGAAAACAAAAATAATTATGAATTATGGTCTTCAGGGAAAATTTATTAAATCCTGGGTGGGAATATAAAACAGAAGCAAAAGCTTCTATTGTGATATTAACATCTGGTGTATAGATGGGTATATGTCAATTTATGTTTTAGAGCTACAGTGTAGCAATTTACAGTTTCAGGTTTTATAGTTAACTTGGATATCAAACAAAGATTTTGTGTATCCATGCTACATCCTCCTGTGCTCATCCTCTTACTCTAAAGATGATCAAAACCAATTTATGTCACAGACTTCAAAAGCCTGTATGTTTTTATTGCTTGTTAGGTTTACCTTTCTTCTGAATAAGTATGTTGAATCTCAGTGTGATTCAAGTGATTTTAAGACACTGCTGATGTTTCCATGGCCTAAGAAAGGTTTATAACAATGAATAAAGCATTAACATGAGTGTTGTGATTTTAGTACATGACATTTAAAAGTAGCTAGTAGTGAGTAGTTAGTTAAGGAGGAAGTAAATGGAAAACACTGAGGTATTGGTAAGTACAATGATATTTTTAAAGATTTCAAATAATGTAGTTTGATTTTTTTAGCAATGATTCAAATCTAAATGAGCATATCATCTGATGCTATGTGAATGGTGCACTGTATAATTTTAATCTTTGCTTGAAAGACTATTTTCCTTCTTTGTGAAATGGAACTATGGATAAGTTCTACTACATATACCTGGTAATTAATTGGTCATTAACTGCTGATTTTATGTGTATTTGAAGGAGTTTTTCTTAATTTGCTGATTAGAAATCTCATGGATACCTCTGGAGTCTTAGACTGTGCTATTTTTAAAATTTTCCTAATGCAAATCTGCAAAATTATGTGATGTCATAAAGAAGATGGTATCTGCAGTCATTTGCATGCAAATACAGCTTTGGACACTGATATTTTTGCACAAAATACAGTTTTATCAAGTTGCAACAGAACTCTTAGTCTAGTTTTGTATTTATGGAATTTAATTTTTAAACTCTTGTATGATTAGGGATGCTTTGGTTGCTCTTTTGTTTGGTGCTAGAAGAAGCTGTATACAGCTTATTTAAAATCTTCTAAATAAACCAGCTGGGTTTTTGCCTGTTTAGTCCTAGCTTGTCCTGTACTATTCTACTTGCCCACTGGCTCATGAATTCATTGCCCCAGAGGATTGGGCTTTTGTTCTTTTATTTCTTTTAATGTGTACACTACAGGGAAACACACATTTCAGATAATTAGCCAAGAAGAGATGTGAGTGTGACCAGATAAATGAGTGCAGCTGCCACATGCAGCAAACCTCTCTGGAAGGCAGGGGTGCATCAGCTTAACCTGCAGTGTAACATCTCAAAGAAAACCTATTTCCCTGCATTACATGGGGCAGCTATTAGAACCCATGGTGCTCCAAGGCTAAAATGTTACTGCAGAAGAAAAGGAAATGTGATTTATAATTTAATCATCCAGCCTTTTTGGGGGGGTGTTCACAGGGGTCCCAGGATGAGGGAAGAGATGAGAATCTTGACTCCCTGTTTCAGAAGGCTGATTTATTATTTCATTATATGCATTATATTAAAAGAAAATGATATATTAAAACTATACTAAAAGAATAGAAGAAAGGATTTCATCAGAAGGCTAGCAAGGAATAGAAAGGAATGAATAATAAAAGCTTGTGACTCTCAGAGAGACCAAGTGAGCTGACTGTGATTGGCCATTAATTAGAAACAACCAACATGGACCAATCACAGATGCACCTGTTGCATTCCATTGCAGCAGATAATCATTGTTTACATTTCATTTCTGAGGCCTCTTCTCCTGAGCTTCTCAGGAGAAAAAATCCTAGCAAAAGGATTTTTCCTAAAATGTGTCTGTGACACCTTTTGTCATTTTTTTTCACATTGCTGATATTTGGAGAGTGTACTGGTAGCTGAAACACTGCCATGCATTGGATGTAAGCTCTTTAAATGCTTGTTTGCCAAAGCAGGATAACTACAGGTTGCCCACCTGTTTCCTTAGAAATCTCATGGTCAAAGTAATAGATTTGGGTCTTCTAGTGAAGTTGTTTCATTTGGTCAGTTTGAAAGCTCTGTAAAGCAAAGCCCAGTTCTTGGGACCATTTCCCAACAAAGCATCCATTATTCCCAGTGTTTCATTCCACAGCACAGCTTCAGGTAATCTTTTTCTCCCCAGCACCTGGATAATGACACAGTTTCAGGATCGAATTGGATAACAGAAAACAATGTCCAGCATCCTCTGTCCCAGGCAGCCAAAACCACCAGGAAGCCTTACTGTGGGTACGAGGAGCAGACCTTGTCCAAATGGGAACAAGCGGAGCAGGAATCCTTGCTTGCTGCAATACAGTGGCCAAAGCCCCCTGATGGCAAAATCCCCTTTGCACAGAGCACTGATCCCACACACAGTGACTTTGTGATTGTGAAACCCGACAGGTTCTTCAAGGTGGGTGATCAGTTGGAGGTACTCGTTCGCATGAAGGATTTCCAAGGAAAACCCAAACAGTACGGTGGAGACTATTTACTAGCACGAATTCACTCTCCTGGCCTGAAAGCTGGAGCAGCAGGAAGGATTGTAGATGGCCACAATGGCCTTTACAAAGTCTTCTTTACCTTGCTTTGGCCAGGAGAGGTCAAAGTTTCTGTGTCGCTTGTCCATCCGAGTGAAGCCATCCAAGTCCTCGTGCGTTTGCGCGAGGAAAGGCCGGACAGAGTATATTTCAAAAGCTCCTTCAAGTCTGGGAGGTACTCAGAGACTACAGAGTGCAACGTTTGCCTGCCTGCAGGTCTCCCAGTCTGTAACTTCACAGATCTCTACACGGGTGAGCCGTGGTTCTGTTACAAGCCTCGGAAACTGTCCTGTGCCAGCCGAATCAACCATGCCAAAGGCGGATATCTGAAAGGGCTTCTGACACAAGAGGAAAGCCTCTTTTTCCAAAGGTTTGTATGTTGTTGGATTTATCTATATTCAGTCAAGTCAATAGGCATATTTAAACCTATTGTTTACATAAGACATATTGCCTTAGAGGTGGAGTGTATCTGCAGGACCAGGTGTTGGGTATTAGTTGCTGAATAGTGTGTTCCCCTCCATTCAGCTGTGCAAGAATCCTAGCAATCTTAAAGAAACTTGGCATGTAGTTCTCTTTCTGTGCTTTGAATTCAACCCTGCTGAATTTCACAAGAGCATGCTGTCTAAATCTGTTGCTGGTTTTTTGAGACTATTTCCTTATTTTCTATTTCCATACCTGCACTTGCAGTATTAATAACAATGCTTTGAGAAGTATTTTTGGCCAAATATAAACTATCCAAAAAGGATCCAGGTTTTAGGCTCATTTTTACAGAAATTACCAATTGTTTTTGTCCTCATCAAAAATTGTCTTAAATGTGTTCCTTGTTGCTCAATATGACTTTCAAATCTTATAAACAATTTTCATAAAGGAAACACCTGGTGGAACAAATAGCTGAGAAATACCCATGCAAATGGAAATTATCTGTGCATGTTATTCAAGTGTCAAACTAAATTAGTTTCACAGTCATATTTTATTTCTGCATTCAGCATTAAAAAAACCCCAAACCATCTCTTATTGCCTGTGTATGTGTGACAGAACTGCTTCTGTATGATATTACACAGCTGAATTTAGATAAAGTTAGTTACTGTGTAGTGTCAGAGTTGTAGTTGCAATGCCTTGCTAATGCCTTGCTCTCCAACCAAGATGTTGTAGGAAAATCTTTTGGCACAATGTTCACTTGAGGTCTAAATTGGGAAAGATTTTAGGGTAGCAACTCCAAATAGTGTAATTTAGGAAAGTATGTGTGCATGTTCATAACCAAGACCAGAAATAAAAAGTAAGCATCAGTTTTTTTTTTTTTTTTTTTGGCTCTTCCATATCAAGTTTGCAAGTGGATCTTTTGACTTTGTGTCTCTGTCAGCCCACCTGTAAAATATAGCTTATATTTATTGGTGATGTTTCCATATGGGAATGGGAAAGCTGTTTTTCTTGGTTTAGTTTTGATTGTTTATTTGTTTGTTTGTTTCATTCAGCTCTGAGATCCTTGACTGAAGTGGCTTAAAGAAATTCCAAATAATTTCTTTCTTAAATGGTGAAAAAAAAAAAAAAAAGACAAGGATTCTCTTGTAGCAAAGGACAGAATAAGATCTCAGTATCAGTCAGCTGGGAGCTGCTGCTGTGGCCCTGTACCCTTGCAGTGATTTGTCCCCACAAGTTCTACAGGCTGGGAACATCTTTGGGGCAGATTCCCAAAAGCTTCCTGCACCTCTGACAGCTTGATTGCTTTATTGCGATTTGTGTCAGTACAAGCTTGCACAAGATTTGTGTCAGTGCCGTGAAATTTTGAATTTGGATCGAGAATAGCAACTGTAATCTCAAAATAAATGTGGAATGAATTCAGCTGTAGGAAGTAGAGTAAACTTAGAGTAAAAATTTGTAGTACTATGTGCTTATTTGAAGTGGAGGAAGAAAAAAAATGAGACTAATATTACCTCCAAGTTTCACAGTAACTTTTACAAATATTGCTGTGTTCATTTTTTGTTCAAGTGATGTGAATATCAAAAGGCCAATACTCTCCAGTGGACCTGATTCAGTCATTGTAAAGCCCACAGCATTTACAGGTAAGCTGAACTGCATAAGATTCTTGTTTGTAATTCATAATCAAATTTATAAAAAGAACTATAGGCATCAAATAATAATTTGGGGGTTTTTTTTTAACATGGCAAAAAAATCAGTATCAGATTTTTATTAAGATGATGAAGGCTTTTGTGTGTTAACTTTAATACAAGTTCAGAAATAGTGAATTTTTTTTCTGAAATTACATACATAAATGGGATTATTAGCAAAAGAAGAAATCATACGAAGAGACAACTTTGTTCTCTTGCCAAAAATGCCTTTTATATCTCCTAGCATTTACTCACAGTGTAAAATCTCTTACAGTAACTGCTTACCAAACTCTCAATCTAATGGAAACAGCTGTGTGGTGTTTCTTAATTTCTTTCTTTGTTAAGAATGTTGTCTAACAGATTTTGATTGCATTTAAGTATTACTATAATTTGTGTTACCACAGGATGTCAGAATCTACAGTTCTGGACCACAACTTAATTGTTCTGTGCCCTTTCTAAGAACAGAACAAAGACAGTCTGTACTAAAATGAACTCAGAGATTTTATCTCATTCATATCCAAAAGCAAGGTTTTTATTCTTCTAAAAAGTCTGCATAAAATGTGATAAACAGAGAATTATTTCTTAAATGAAAACTTTTCGTATTTTTTTCATTAGGTTATAAGAGACTTTTAAGGTAGAGTTACTGACCTGAGCAATAAAGTCTGAACAGAAGGCAACTTAGAGTATTTCTTGCTTTTAGTTTTACTGTTCACTTAAAAAAACCAGTTCTGCTACTAGGCTTGCAGCAGTTTACCCTCCACCTCTTTTCTTTGTCCAGATCCTTTAGCTGAAGTGTTTTTTGGCGTTTTTTGTCTTGTATGTTTCCTGGCAGAAACTGCTGCAAATTCAAAATTTGATTGTCACCCTTCTTCCAGGAGCTAAGAATGATCAAAGCCTGCCTACAATGTCCTGGCAATTAATGCTGGGTTAAAAAGGGTGGATAGGCATAGCACATTTCCTCAGGGAAATTCCTTCCAAGTACAGCAGTCTCTGAATAAATAAACTGAACTCAGTGCTATAATGCTCTTGAATGTGTGGATTGGTTAGGACTGATGATACACATAACTCATTGTTCTGCTGTTGTTCTTTCTGTGCATGTTTTTCTCCATGGTGGTAAATGTAGATCAAGTTTTTAAAAACATTTCTTTTTCTGAAATACAAGTTTTTATTTCTATCCTTGTTTTTTAACTTCAGATTGGAGCTTTTATTTTCTTTTATAAAATCTCAAAGTAAGAGCCAGTTCTGAATTCTGGGCCAAAACTGGTATGATAGACTTGAAATGCTGATTTACTGTGGGGCACCAAAAAGTTGTTCTAGTACCACTGTTTTATATCTATCTATCTATCTATCTATATACATATATATATAAGTATCCATTTAAAGGATACTTAAAAAGTATCTAAAGGTAAAAAATTGAATTGATTTTGCATCAAAACTTAAAATCTAACAAACTCAAGTTGTGAATTCACATTATGAGTTAGTCTTTAACTACATGATCATGTGAAGGCTTTTTTCCCTTTCTCCTGTTAATAAATATTAGATGAGTTCACATTATTAGCTAGGTTATTTTCCTTCTTTGTTCCTGCTGTCAGATTTAAAGAATCATCCAGAGATAGAATTTTCTGATGGCTTTGTTCTGTGATAATTGTGATTATATTATTTGTGTTATACAAATGTAATTGTATAGTAGTTAGCTTTTTAGTGTCCCTGTCAGGTCTAAAGAGGTTAACATTGTCTAATACAACATGCAGAGGATATTGAATAGAAAAAGAGCAATTAAAAGTGCTTATTGGAAAGATGGTTATGGTTGGCTCTATCTGTGTTATAGTCAAGCATCTATCAGAGGATGCTTTTGGGCCCTGGAATTCCAGTGTTTGTACTTTAACATCATTCAAACAGCCCCTGGCATGATTTTGGCCACAGCAAGGTGTGCTTTATGAAACAGCTGTAAGTTAGGACAGTTCTTTGCAGTCCCCACACCAAGGTGAGTAGAGGTGTTTAACATCTGGAAGTGTCTGCTCCATGCAGCTGGTGTTTGTGCCAGGGAAGATCTCCATGCTTGTTCAGCTGAGGTATTTGAATACACAAATTGCAAAGGAGGAACCTGAAACAGCATTACAGAACTTTGATGTACCGATATCACCCTGGTTACTAAGAGAAATATGGCAATATTTGTATGATATAACCATGAGATTGCAGTTTCTCTTCCTGTAATCTCCTGTAATCCTGATACTTCTCTTGCAAGATATTGCTCAACTTCTGCAAGTTAAAAGGGCATCCCTATGGAGCAGAGCTTCCCTGATGTGTAGTTGCCCCTCAGGCAGTAAATGGGTAAAAGGGGGCTGGATGGCAGAGATAAATTCCGAAATCCATGGAATTGGGGACTCTCTTAGTTATCCTATTCAAATGGCGCATACACCATTTTTGGTCATAGCTTCAATTCTGGCATTTTCTGGCTTTGGAGGCCTTATGGTTCAGACTTAACTCTTCTAGAGTGCCGAGGTACGTGTTATTCCGTAGTAGTAGTTCTTTGGGGGTTTGTCTCGGTCTGTGTGGGGGTTTTGTGGGTTTGTTTTGGTTTTTTTGGACGTTTCTCTGGGTGTTGCCAGGCTGTCCCCTCCGAGCAGCGCTGCAGTGCGCGGGCCGGCCGCTGGAGGGCAGCAACGCGCCGCGGCAGGGCGGCCTCCGTGCTGGATCCGCAGCGGGACGGGGAGGATGCTGTGCCGGCCTCCCTGCCTTCCCTCCTTCTGCAGCGGGACGGGGAGGATGCTGTGCCGGCTTCCTGCCTCCGCTCCTTGTGCCGGGCAAACACCGGCCACTGAGTGCCTCCAGCGCCCGGAGAAAGGTGGCAGATACATTTTTACATTAGCAGCAGAGATACCATTTAATTAAAAGCAAGTTGAACTACAATTGGCCACCCAGCTCTTGTCAGCAGTCGCTGACTACATGTCAGTGAAAATTATGGAGGCTGTTTTGGTTGCATATTAATTTCAAAGGATTTTTCTCTTCCAGATTCAAGCAGTATGGGCAGAGCTGAAGATCCCACAGCTTCCCCTTCTGGTTATTATTATGAAGACCAGTGGAGGTCCAGAACACATTGGATCCATAATTTTAACAAATCAGAGGATATAACTGAGTGCTTACAAGGAAAAGTAATCCACTTGTTTGGAGACTCTACAATAAGGCAGTGGTTTGAATATTTGACAGCATTTGTTCCAGGTAATTTTTTGTTATTTAGCTTTAAGGGCCTTTACAAAGCCTTATTTCTCACATCCCAGACACAGAGCTGGTTTTACTGAGTGACAGTGACAAAACAAAGGACGAGGAAAGACAAAACCTCATCAGAAGCCCTGGCAGACAGCCAAATGTTTGAGCAGATACTGAAAACATGTAGGCCTTGTAAATGGGGCCACCCCTGCAAAGTTGTCCTTGTAACAGGACTGCTGCTGTGCTTGTGAGTTAAGGCAGCAGGAAATCACTTGGGTTGCCTCTGTAAGGCCTTGCAGCATCCCAGTCACAGGAGAGATTTTGGAATGAGGTAGCAAATTACCTCCGTTGCTCTTTATAGGTTTTGGGGCTCTTTTCATTATTCAAGTTACTTAAGTAGAAGAATTTCAGTAGAAAATTAAATATTCCTGCCTCGCTCATCTCTTTCCTCTGAACCACTTCAGTTGTGTTGGAATATAGTCTTTGAGCTGCCTTAATTCCTACAACTTGAAGTAATCTTTAAATTTAATGGAGTCCTAAAATTGCTAGAAGGGTTCTTGTGAACCCTGGATTCAGAAAGTAACAATGACTATTTGTTTGTAAAAAAATTATTTTTTACAAGAGAGAAGGAAATAGTTTGGGAAACTTGGAAAAGGCATTGCCAGCCTTCTGAAATCCAAATGTGCTGTCCTGCAGATTTCAACACCCATAAACTCCACTCTGAAAAATGATGCTCAACTTCTGTTTAGTTTTAGAGTTCTTTGAAATATGTTCAGGTTTCCTTATCTACTCCTGCTTTGCCCTGTGGTCTGAGCGTCTTGTTGAAAGCTTGAAGTTCTTGTGCTGTGTAGGAGCATGGGGGGTCAGCACGGTCAGGATGGACGGAGACGAGAGATCTCTGCAGCCAGGTCGTGGAACTTGTGGTTTATTGCAAAGGGCCTGGGTGCAGGGCCCTGCTGGGAGCTGCAGCCACACAGCTCAGGGCAGGCCTGAGAGAAGAGAGGGGGAGAGACGATGAGAGGGAAGAGAGCAAAAGTGTAAGAGAGTTAAAGGGGTAGGAGAGCGAAGTTTTCGTTACAATACAATAAATCTTCTTCTGTATTGAATATGTTGATTCTCACTAACTAATTTAGTACAATATACAAATCTTTTAGCATTTCTATACAGCTTATAAAAATCACTATGTTACTCTACTGTGTTACATTTTAAACCTTAAAACATACTCTTTGGACTCCTTCTGCTAAACTAGTAGGGTCTGCTCGGACCCTTAGACTTGCCTGCAAGCAGAGGGTGTTGTTTCATCATAAGGGGATTACCTTCAGCTGGCCACACCATTGTTTTCCCATTGTTCAGTAACTAAAAGATCTCAAAGCTTGCTTTCATTTCAATCTCGCTTATAGTTTCTATATTCTCAAACTCTTTTGCCAGACAATCATATTTGTAAAGCTTTCCTGTTTCATCTTCCCCAGCAGTGCTGTCTTTGTCTAATGCTCGCTCCTGGCCTTTCAGATCTGGTGGAATTTAACCTGGGCAGCCCAAAGAACGTGGGCCCTTTCATGTCGGTGGACCTGAAGCACAACATCCTTCTGAAGTTCCGCTGCCACGGGCCGCCCATCCGCTTCTCCACCGTGTTCAGCAGCGAGCTGCGCTACATCGCCAATGAGCTCGACAGCATCGTGGGCGGCAGGAACACCGTGGTTGCCATCACCATCTGGTCCCACTTCAGCACCTTCCCCGTGGAGGTGTACATCCGCCGCCTCAGGAACATCCGCAGGGCCGTGCTGCGGCTGCTGGACCGCAGCCCCAAGACCGCCATCGTCATCAGAACGGCCAACGTGCAGGAGCTGGGGCCGGAAGTGAGCCTCTTCAACAGTGACTGGTATTCCTTTCAGCTTGATTCTGTCATGAGGAAAATGTTCTCAGGAATTGCTGTGCACTTTGTGGATGCTTGGGAGATGTCTGTGGCTCATTACTCGCCACATAACCTGCACCCGAATGAAATAATTGTTAAGAATCAAATAGATGCGTTTTTATCTTACGTGTGCCCTCTGCAAACTTAGCACAAATGGGTGTCCCTATGTCGCCTTTTGCTATAGCCCAAGTACAGCTGCTCTTTTGAGCTGTGGAATGAGGCTGGATGATATGGAGAACTCTGGACACTGTACTTGCATGCAGGATAAGTGGGGTGGCCTTAAAGTCTGGGTAGCTGTGAAAGGGTGGTAAAGAGGAGTTGACTCTTCAGGCCATATCTTCCTGCAAGGTTGATTCCTTCAAGCTTATCATTCATACCTGAGATTATTCGAGAGCACCTTAAATTAAATTGGCAGGATTCAATAAGAGACTATTTGGGTTATTAGCTTTACTAGTTATCTGCACTGTATGCCTAATTTAATCCATGTGACACTGATTCTGTTGCCAGGGTCTTGTTGCTCAGAACAGTGTGTGAAACCTGGGAGGGATTTTGGGAATGGTCTTTCTCTCAGCATTCCAGAGCTTAAGGGATGTCTACTCCAGCTGTGTGTCAGAGAAACACAGTGTCTTGTCAAAGTCCTAATTAGAAACATAAAGGGTGTGTACCAAAGTCACCAATAAAGAAGCACAATCACAATATCTGTAGAATTAAGTCATGAAGAACTTGCTGAAATCTAATTGAGCACCCTAGTTAGGTACCTTTGTTTACAGATGGCTGCTTAATAGTGCAAATAGCCAGTATTTTAGTTTGGTTTCTTGTACTACTGAATTTCTTTTGAGCTTTGATACACTGTCTACTCCTTAATTTATCATTAGTGAGGATGTGTATGTTTTATGACCTCAGCAAAAACAGTGTTTCAGGCAGTTTCTGCAAGTTCAAGTTGCAGGCTTGCCTACTTGAAGCTTAAAGCATTTGGCAGTGAAAGTGTTTCATTTAGCAGTGAAAGTGTTTCATTTGCCAATGAAAGTGTTTCCATTGCTTGCCAGCTGCAGCCGTTCCCTTAAGGTCCTGCAAAGGCGGGCTGCCCTCTGCTGTGTCCTTCGTACCCCGAATCTGGACAGGGAGCCAAGTGACCCGAGGGCCCTGCTGTGCTTTGGCAGTGGCCACACAATGACTCCTCTTCAGGGTCTGGCAGTTCTGGCATTTCTTCACGACCTTCACAGCTGCCAGTATAAAAGGTGGCACACCCTGCGCCCAAAAGCCGAGCGTGCACAGGGCTGCCCTCTTGTATCTGCTTGGCACAGACCCAGGTTTGCTGGGCTGACAGCTGGTGGCTCTGCCTCCTGGCCTGGCATTTACTGCTGCTTACTTGATTGAGCCTGCCTACAGTTTTAACTAGAAGCACTTTGAAAACAGTTTGTGATAAATTTGACTCCCAAATGACTCCCAATGACACAGAGAGGTGTTCCATGCTGTCTTATCGTTGGTCCCACTCAGGCCAAAGCCAGTCTCAACTTGGTGTCAAAACCAAGTTGAGTCTTTGTGAGCAAACTGAGAAGATTAACAAGGCAAATTGGCAGGCTGCACAGAGTGAAATTATCAAAATGTCTGTATGTTAAAAAAAAGTTTCACTCCTTGTTAGGTTTGCTGCTCTCCTATTGCCAGAGCCCTAAGAGAGCCAATGCTGCCATCTACAGCAACAGTGTTTCTTATTGTGTTCATTTTAAAGGCAGCTGAGAAGTGGTTTAGAAACAAATACAAATTATTTTAGCATGTAAAAGGCATCAGTACTATCCATCTATAAACTTTACAATTTAAAAATCTTTAAACATGTCTGGAGGAATTGTGTACACTGAAATGGCACCCATTCTTAGCTTTTCAAATCAGCAGTTAAGAGGTCCAGTTTGCTGGTTCCTACTGACAACTGCCTCACACAGCATCTGCCTATGCATTAGTGTTAGGTGACTGTTGCTTATTTTAATATGGTAATGGCAATTTATCCTCTGGTAAAAAGAGGCAACACCAATTCAGGTCTGGGAAAGCAAACTACTACAATGAAAAGTGAACTTTCATCTTTTCCAGTTGTGATTTTTATAACAGGTAAAGGCTTTCATCCTGAATAACAACTCTATCCTAATAATACTCATGGAAATAGGACTTCAGACTTCTTTGAAGGAAACTACTGAATTTGTGGACTGACCATTAGGTTTAACTCATAAAGCCATATTGTGTGTGAAAATGTTGTGGCTGCATGTGTCTCCTCTGGGTGTTTTAGTGCTTGCTACTGCTCCTCAACAGCAGCTTTATATCACTGTTAGCTACCAAGCACAGAGAGAGAAGAAAATGTTATTTTGAGTGCTTTGACAGTTGAGCAAAAGAGACAGAGAGCAAAAGAACTGCTATTAGAAAAGGTGTTGAATTGCCTTCTGGTAGAACCTCATCCTTTAGATTAATTAGATTAATTTTTTAAAAACAGATGAATTAACTTATTGGTAATGAACTTCAGGGAAATTGCCAGTTGCTTTAGAATGAGGCTCAAGATTTTATTTTTTGGGCTCTGAAATAGACTGGGAAGAGAAATGAAGAATCTGAGGATTTACCTGTGTTTGGGGACACTGTGCTTTTAGATGTCATTCAGGTGATCTATGGACAGTTTTTAATTTCTCTTCTCATCTTGTTACCATCTATGTCCTCATGTTACCAGTTGTGTATGTATGGGATATGCAAACACAGAAGCAATAAAATATTTTTAAATCAGTTTCTTTAAACTTCTAAATGGATTTTAATAGGGACTTAGGTTGGTTATTTTTGAAGTTACTTAATGTGAAACAGGACTGGAAAAGAATTTCTCAGCATCTGTTAAGTATCTTCCTCAACACATAAAAAATTAATTCACAAGGTTTTCAAAGCCTTGTCTTCCCTTTCTTTGCATTTTCTTCCTTTGAAAGAAAGACATTGTATTATTTTTTATATTTTCATTTTTGTACTGCTAATTTTGATTATTAATCTTTCATTAGATATTTATTTTTTAATTTCTTCATTCAAAATCCAGCTCTCTCAAATTCCAGTGAAAGAAACAACTTTTATTGTTTTTATTAGAGGATTTCAGAGTAATTTATTTATTATGTAAGTAAACTCCATTTTATATATATTAGTGTTGCACTGTAATATTTTGAATCTTGTTTCTCATGTGTATATTCTTAGGCTGATTTCTTCCTTCTAGAAATTTAGTAAAAATGTTAGTTGAATTGTTGATGAGAAGGGAGGATGAAAAGCAAAAGCTTCCCTTTTTCAAGTTTTCAGTTGCTTCTAATTTCATCTGCAAATGTAGCACTGCTTCATGAGATTTAAATTACCAGTTTTCATTGCTTTACTTGTTATAGGTAAGCAATTAAACAGGGAAACTTTGCTTACCACAAGTGTCTGTACAACTTTTTATGTACTGCAGGTGACAATTTCATGGATACATTTCAAAGATGAAGGTTTGAAGTTGCCTCCTAGAGGGGTGGAGGATGCTGGAGTTTTGCTTTGGTTTTGTTGCAAAAGTGTGCATTAGAACATTCTTCCATTCATGACAGTTTAAGTAATAGCAAAAAACTTCAGTCACAAATGTGTTTTTCATTTATAAAGCACTTACTCCTTAAGTCCAGATAATTTAATAAATATTTAGACTGTTTGGAAGGCTCTTACTCTCTGTTGGGAGCAGTGAAGTATGTTAGAGAAAGAACTTGTTTTCAAAGAACTTGTTTTTTTCTAATATATGTATGTTATTGTAATGCTTACAATATACAGAAGGCTCTACTGTCTTGTTTGTTTCCTGATGCAATCAGAAAAACAATTTAAATAGCCAAAAAGCTCAGAGGATGAAAAGTTCCTAATAAAGAGGGCAAGTTTACTTGAACCATTTAATCTGATTTAGTCTCAGTTTATCTTGTTTGTTGTAACCACATGTCCTTTGTGTTTTTTTAGCTGCATAGTAATTCCCTTAGTTTTACCTATTATATTTTGTGCTGTGTGTTGGGTAGGAGTTTCATGCTATGGTTTATCGATAAATTCACTCTAAGTAATTTTTTTTATGTGATTTGTATTTGGAGAGGGGTAATCTGTGCCTGATTTGAGACCTAGCACTGAAGCCCCCGATGTTTCTCTCTGTTGGTGTGTCAGGCCTGACATATAATAAAAGCTTGTCCATAATCTAGGCTTCCTTCTTTGAGGGTTTTTGCAGCCTGACTGACCCACAGGACACCCTTAAACCACTTCATTTAAAAAAGAGTGAAGGCATGGTCATTGCTTCTCTATCTTGTGAACAATTTTTACTTAAATAATGGAAGATAAATTTAGGAGAGATGTGTGCTGTGAGTCAGTCAGAGTGTTCACGGGCTGTAGGCATCCTACAGTGGTGGCTGTGTGTCCACTGCCCCGTAAGCCCAGGGGCTGCTGTGTGTGCAGGGTCATGGAGAGGGAGAGTTTGGCTGCCTGGCACACACTGGGGAGTCTCTGGGATGGCCCAAGGCTGGAGGATTTGGGGGATGTCCCCTGGCTTGCCTTGGAGTTAGTTTGCAGCCAGGGTTCACAGCTGGGAAAGTAGCAAGCAATGCCCTTTGTGCTGGTTCCTGACGTAGATAGCCAAAAATATCCTGTTTGACCAGGCTAAAAATCCCTGAATGACAAAGCTGACAGCCAGGAGAGAGTGCTGAGGCACTACTGCCAAGTATTTGTTCTGGTTTTTTGTTCCCCTCTTGCTCTGCGCTGGCTGCTGAAGGGGGCAGGGCCAGGGCCAGGGCTGTGATCTGGGTGCTGCCCTCACGTTCCTGCTAAGCACAGAGTGGGGCCATGGCCCTGCCTGCTCTGGCCATCCCAACAGCCCTGAGGGGACAGTGCAAAGGCAAAGCAGCTTCTTCCCAGCATTTAGCTCTGGAAACTGTGCTGCCACCATGTCCAACCCACATCAGCCTTCACTCAGCCAAAAATGAATGTGAGAGGCTGCTAAGTATGAGCTGTTTCTCAGTTGGTGTTAGGTCAGGCCCCAGGCTTCTTCAGAGGGGAAGTGAGAGTGATGAGTAGGACAGAGAGGGGAAGCAAAAAAGTAGGATGTAGTTAAGGAAAAGCAACACACAAAGGTCTTGCTCTGTGACACCAAGGAGAGGAAGAAGGTCAGGGATTTGGTCATGTGGAGATGTATTGCCTTTGGAAATCACAATTGTGTGGGACAGACTCACTCCTCTGAGAATACACATAGATGTGCTGCTCCACATGTTTTAAAAAAGGAACAGTTCTTCCCACCTAGGCTGCTCACCCACCTCTTCCTCTATGCCCCTGACAGCAATGACACAGCAATCATGTTAGGTGCAGTTCCAAAATCTGCTTGCAGAGTTGGTTTGAAGCCATGTGTACCATGTTCTCACATGACTGTGGATGTGACAGATATCATAGCTGGGAAACTTTCTAAAAGAAACCCAAAGCATGTGTAATCAAGCTTAGGAGGAGTGCACAGGCCGGTTTTCATCATGTGCCAAGTGCTCCTCAGGGCTGTGGTGACTCAGAGGAGGCATGCAGCTTGCCTGAGATGGCAGAGGTTGCTTGGCAAGGCAGGGGCTTGAGCCTCATCCGTCAGACACAGAGACAGGAGGCTCACCAGGGCTGGCAAAAAGCTAAAGCTGCATGGTTTCTGATCTGGTTGGAATGGGGTTTCTTGTGTTCATCCCATGGTTTAGCCCTGCATCCCCAGTTAGCAGCATATAACACAACTTTTAACGTTAGCTGTTCTATTTACAGTGCAAGATCAATGTGTTTGAAACCAGGGAAATGTTTTATGTCCTTGAATCTGGATCTTTGAGTCTTCCTGAATTGTTAATTCATCACAGTGCTTGTCGCCCAGATCTGAACTCATGTAAGAAAACCTAGCTTATATCTGGGCAGTGATTCCAAAATCCTCCAAATTACTGTGTCCTCCTTCACTGTTGGTGCTCCTAGCCTCTTGTGGGCATATTCAGTAACCTTCTGGGTTTGCTCTGTGAGTCTGTCATGGTGAATTGTACAAGAGCTTCTCTGCTTGGAAGGGGAAAGAGGGATTTTGTGGGGGAATGCTAGAGAATTGAGTGCGTGAGTTACTTTCTGTGAGTAAGTACTTTCTGTGATGAGGAGTGAGCAAGTCACTAAAGCTAAGTGAAAGTGCAACATGTCCTCCCCCACATCCCAACTGTCAGCTTGGGTTTAATAGATTAATCCCTTAATGACTGTGGCCAGAAGAGGGCTTTGAGGCACTGAAAAAGAGGTTGGGATGACTCTCAAATGAAAAACATAAGCCACAACATATTTGTCTTGCTGGTGGTTTGTTTTCTAATTCCTGTATAGTTTGTGTTTTGAAAACAAATGTCACAAATACCACTGAGGCTCTTTGATTTGAAGTTTGTGAGTGAAATCAGTTGATGACATAGATTTGATAACTCTTAGATTAAAGAGGGTTATTTTTTCCCCCAAAAATATTCTTTTAAATCTGATTTTTTTATCCTGAGCCACAAAAGGATCAAGAGGAGTAAACTTTACCAGGTTAGAATAATATATCTCAAGTTACTTTTTTCTGCAGCATAGAAAATTAAGCAGTGTCTGTGGTCTGAGAGCAAGACAGTGGCAGTCAGTGTTCTCTAGGTCAACCACCCATTAAACATTTTGTCCCCTCCAATTTTTACTCTCTCCTTCCCTGGTCAGTTCTGAAAATGGACAAGTGCTTTTCACCCTTTGCCCTTGCGCTCTCTGGGGGCACCTGTTGTTTTTTGGTTCAGTTGGGTACAAGGCTGTCCCTTTGCAGTCTCTGCTGCAGGCTGTTTGCAATGAAAGGAGTATTTATATGATATTCCTCTGCTGTGGGGTGGCAGCTCCCTCTGAAGGACCTCACAGAAGAGCTTCCAGGTGGGACGTGCCTGTGGGAGTGCAGTAGGTGAGAGGCATGGCACAAGGAGGACCTGCAGTGAAAGAACCATGACAAATGACAGGGTTTTCCCCTCTTGCCATCCTGCAGTCACTTCTTTCCACTCCTTCCTACCCTTTGGTTTTCCCTGTGCTGGGTGAGTCATGCTTTCCAGTCCTGCCTGCCCTCTTTTCTGAGTCAGCTTCTCTCAGGGAATTGTCGCTTGCTCTTGGCAAGGCAGCTATTTCTGTCTCTAGCTGTTTCTTCCTTCTAATGGTTTCATATCTTTCTGCTCCACATTTGTGTATTTTCCCCTGTGTAGTCTTACTATTATTTGCTTTTTCTGTGCTTTTCTTTTGCCCTTGCCTTGAAAGTAACATTAGAAAAAGAAAGTTACTTTACTGAAAAAATATCCTGTCTTAAAAATCCAATTAAAAATATCAGGTGCTCCAGTAACAAGCTGATATTATAATTACTTTACATTGTTGTAAAATCTGTTCAACATATGTGTATCTTCCAGTCCCAGAAGTTTCATATCTGCTGGTTGAAATGTAAGTTCCCTATGTTAACACATTTCTTCCTAATGTCCTGTTGCCCGTGTTCTTGTGCACAACAAACATTGTTACAAGTAGGTATTTTCATTCGGGGCTGGAGTCATGACTTTTCATCCTGCCCTGGCACACATCAGCCATGGCATTTTTACTCTTCCTGTCTTTCCTTTCTTGTCAGACTTGGATTTTCCTTTTCTTTGCAGCAGGTACTCCCTCATTGCACAGGAGGGGGCTGACCTCCATCACATATTCAGCTCATTAAAAATGTCCCCTGTTGTGGCAATGTTCCTCACTCAGGGTCACCAAAGTGGTGGTGTTCACAGGGGTCCCAGAATGAGGGAAGAGATGAGAATCTTGACTCCATGTTTCAGAAGGCTGATTTATTATTCTATGATATTTATTATATTAAAAGAAAATTATATACTAAGACTACACTTAAAGAAAAGAGAAAGGAGACATCAGAAGGCTAGCAAAGGAAAGGAATGGAATGATAATAAAGTCTTGTGACTGCTCATAGCCTTGACACAGGTGGTTGTCATTGGTCATCAAGTAAAAACAATTTCACATGCTGGGTAAACAATTCTCCAAATCACATTCCAAAGCAACAAAACATGGAGAAGCTGAAGCTTCTCAGCTTTTCAGGAGAAAAGATCCTGGCAAAAGGATTTTTCATAAACCATGTCTGTGGCACCCTGTGATTTCTGGAGTCAAAGCACCTGAGCTCCCTAACTCCAAAGGCAGTGACACCTGGGAGAATGGATGGGCTCCGTGGTGCTCCAGGGGCTGCTCCTACTGCCTGTGCCATCTGTGCCTCTTTGGGGCTGCAGCCTCCCCTCTTTGCCAAGAGAGATCTTGGCCCCTTGTGGAGGCACTCAGAAGCCCCTGGGTCCCCAAAGGCAGCAGGTTTTCTTCCCAGCTGCTGCAGGAGAGAGCAGGGCAAGGGTCCAGATGAGGCCCCACCCTGACACTTGTTAGACAAGACTGAGGGCAGCACGGGCCTTCAGTGAGCAAACAAAGAGCAGCCCCAGATGGAACAAACCATCCTGATTTCAAAGACAATATCGAGCCCATCAAGATTATCAGTTGAACATGTTCCAGTGATACATCACATCTGCCAACAGGAAGGTGGAGCCCACGCAGAGTTTCCTGCCTGCAGGGGGAAGGTTTTGAATGTATTACCTTTGGGATGGAGACGTTCTCTCCCACCTCCCTCCTGCAGCTAGCTGGGGCAGGGCAAGGGTGGGGATAAAGTCTGACAGATGTTTTAACATCTGTGTTCCAGTGCAGGAAGCACTGGGCACACAACAGGCAGGGGGACCAGTGGTCCAGTGCTTTTGCCTTGTTGGTGCCAGCTGCTGGAAATTGTATCAGTTAGCTGCATTTGGGAAGGGGCAACACAAGGCACTGAAAGTGACAGGTGTTTGCTCTGAAGAGATTTGGGTGTCCTGTCTTTGCTCACCATGTTTGATATGCATGGTGAGTCCTGGCCCATGCCAGTGCTGACAGAAGAAAGGAAAAGGGATTATGATTAAAATGGATCGACTCACATTTTAAGAAAATCGAGGACAACTGGTTTTTTTACACTGAAGGTTGTTTTTATCTACTGGAGCAGGTGACTATTTCACACCTGATACCTCTGTGAAAAATGAGACTAATTTTTTTCCTTTCTATTTTTTTTATTTTACAAATAACCCCCTTCCCGTTTTAACCAGGCTCCTGGCTATATGAAGCTTTCACACTGACACCCTGTGAAACTCATTCCAACCTTTCTGAGGGCAAAGTCCTGCTGAAAGCCAGCCATTTGCCAAGGAGAGGCGTTTGTCCTGCACCACCTCCCAAAGGCTGGAGCTATTTTTTTTTTTTCCTGTGAGACTCTGGATCTCTCTTTTTTCCTATGTGAATGCTGTGCTTATCCAGTTTAGCCAAGACAGAAAAGGGACAGTGAGATGCAGCTCAATGCCTGTGGCCACACAGGCAGCACTGCAGGCAGGAGGTGGGCAATGAGAACCTGACCCTGGCAGGCAGGAAACCCCACTGGGAAACCTGCAGGTTTCTCTTCCCCCAATTGTTGCCCAGCACTATTTCATTATTCTTATCTCATATCAGTATTTTCTACACCCTTTTTTTGGCAGTATTACACCAGCCTGGGATTTCCTGCCAGCCTCTTTGGCAGGGGAATGTCCTCAACCAGGGCTTACCCCACCTGGGAAATTCCACTGTGCAGAAAAAGTCCAGGGAGCCATGCTCACGCCACTGTCCTCCTCCACCCTGCTTCCTCTCACATGTCACAACATCCCTGCTTCCTGTCAGCCAGAGCCAAAAGATAAGTGGTGTGCAAGCCACTGCACTAAAGGTGCCCTGTGGGTACTCAGCCAGAAGCTGAAAGAAACTTGTGTGATGCAGTTTTTTTTTTTTTAATTTTTTTCTTTTTTTGTGAACAGAAAGCCAAAGTAAGCAGGACTTTTGTGAGGGAGGGGAAGAAAAATTTCCTTACCACTGCTTCTCTGTTTCACACCTTTAAACCTCAGAGGAACTGCTCAGTCATTCACACAGGCATGGCCATAAGGAATGATCAGTTGCCAATGGGGTGCCAAGAACTGCCTTGTTTTCCATAGAACTATTCCTAACTTCACTCCTCCAACATGAAGGTATGCTGGTATAATTTTATTTGATTTATTGCTTAGAAAATCTTTTTGACTGAAACAATATTGGCTTTTTATTTGTAATAGCCTCACAAGTGGCTTGTGCTGTAATAATCTGTGTGTTTTGGGGTTGAATATGGAAGAATGATTGGCTTTTGGGAAGGTAATGGGTAACAGCCAAGAGCAAAGAAACCACAAAGAATGGTGTGATTTTTGAAAACCCTTGGTGAATCCGGTGGCAAAATACTCCTAAATAGATTAGCTGTTCTGGGTGACTCTCTCTGAAACAATCTGCATTTTTGGGGGAGGGTGTAATAGCTTTCCAGAGGATGGATGGATGGATGGATGGATGGATGGATGGATGGATGGATGGATGGAAGGAAAGCTAACTTTGAGAGTACTGAATGGAAGAAACATTGTTAGTGGGAAAAGGTGTTTTGTATAATTTGATTACAATTCTTTCCTGGCACTCATCAGTAATTTTGGGATAGAAGAGCACCATCAGCATATGAGCCTGCCAGGTTCAGCAGGACAGGACTACACTGTCATGGTGCAGTGTGAGACAGCACAGGGAAGCATATAAAAATAGGGATCTACACCTCCTTTCTTGTAATTAAAAAAGAGTGGGAATGAAAAGAATTAAGTTTAATGAGCTTAAAATTCACTTTAAATTTTGTTATGCTAAGGGGTTTATTAAACCAAACCATAACTCCTTTTCATCACCTGGCGAGGGTTTCCCTGGCTTACCACACGGGGCTGATTATGCAGCACCCGGTTCATTAACTGTGCCTGTCTCTAGCAGGCAACGAGGGCAGCTCAGCAGGAAGAGCCTTGCAGAGGATGAAATGGGGTCTGCTTTTCAGACCCCAAATGTTTGGGGGCAGGTGTGTGCTGTGATGACATTGGAGATGTATGTGCTACTGGGGGTGGGTAGCTTGCATGTACTTCAGATGGAACCAGGTGATTTCAGCTGAGACATGGAGGTTTGCTGGAGGCACACAGAGGGCAGGGAAAGGGAGACACCCTGGGCTCTCCCTCAGCCAGACTGGGTGACCAGCAGTCAGGGACTAATGTCACCTAGGGGCCGTATTTCTGCTTCAAACAAAACTCCAGTATCAGCTCTGTGATCACGTTCTGGCAAGTGATTTTTTATTTTTGCTCTATTTTGCTTCTATTTGCTTTCTTTGCAGCAAGCCACATTTCCTCTTGCATTTGGTGGCAGTGGGTGGGAGCAGGGTGTGTGCAGGGAGGAAATGCCCTCTGTCACGGGGGGCAAGCACCAGCCAAGCACCATCTGGGCTACTTAGGGCAGCCTAGCAGCCTGCCACCCTGGAGGTCGTGGTTGGGATATCATCATCATCATCGTCATCGTCATTGTCATGATTATCATCATCAGTTGCTGGAAACAGGTCTGCAGCAGCAGTCCTGGGCACTGGGGAGCTTCCTTTCCCATTCCTGGACTGCTTGGAGCAGCAGGGTGGCAGGAACAATCCCATCCCTTTGCTTCCTGCTGCAGCCCTGATGCTCTGATCTGTCTTTTCTTCTCACCTGGACTTTCAAGAGCAGCAAAACTCAGTCCTGGTGGTGCTGCTAAGAAACCCCCGTGTGACTTTATGTGTTCCCAGTCACAAACTCCCTAGACAAAACGTGCAAGGCAGAAAAAGGAGCTGCTTTTACTTTTGCTTTCTTCTTAAGAAATTGGCAGGAAATGAAAAGGAAACTTAAACATCCATGGGCTGGCTTCTGTGGAGAGCAGCGTCCTGTCAGACAGGATGTGTCTGGCTTTGGAAGGTGTCTTTTCCCAGCTGGGAACTGGAGGAGGGAGCCAACGCCTGGGAACAGAGCTCTGCACAGTGCCCCACCAAATCAAAGAGTTTATTTCCAACTTTCTTGATATTTTATGCTAACTCGTGCACGATTTACATATTACTGTGAAGTTGTCATTACTGTAATGGATTTCTTTCTAAACCTGTAGCAGGTGGCTGTTAAGTCAATAGAAAGAACAGAGTATTTGGATCCTTTCTGTGATATTTGGATCTTTTACGCAGACATCTGGGATTGAGACTTGTGTGACAGCAAATTCTGACCCACAGGTGGAGAGGCATTGTCCCAGCTGTTCCAGCACACATTTAACTGAAGATAAAAACCTGCCTTAGTAGATGCAGTTCATCCCAAGCACCAGGAAAATTTTTGTGTCACTGTTTGGAAGTGACCTAACATTTTCCCTGCTATAACAAAATTTCGTCTGCCTTGAATTAGGTGCTTTTTTCAATGAGAAAATTTCCTGTTCATTGAGTTTTTGTCTGACTAATGAAGGACAGCTCTGTAGCTGAGTTTCAGGACTTTCCCAATGGTCAGATAGACATGTATTTTGAAAGCTGGGATTTCTCTAGTGAATGGATGTCTGAACTGAAAGCATTTAAACTCTATCAGCTGGAAAGCACAGTGAAATAAGCTCAAGACATTAGATGAGGCCATTCCCTTCAATGAACTCTACAGTGTCAACATGCTACTAGTGCTTTTTACTGGTTGTCTTGCTTCTGCCTGGACTTTCCTGCTCGTTAATCTGCACCCTTGAGCTGATGGTATGCACAGAGGATGTGTAGGATTGTGCAAATCAATGCTGAGGCTTCCTGCAGGTGTTGATCCTGCCACGCAAGTGCTGCACAGGTGGGCTGCAGAAATACTGACATTGTGCCTGGGGTTTCTGGACTGGTCAGTTCTTAGACCTCCTGTCTGGTAGATGTGACTGGTTTGCCATGTCCAAGAAGAGCACAAATTTTCAAAATCTGCCTAGGCAATGTTTTTGAGGGGAAAAATGCATGTTTGAGAAACCTTATGTATGGCAACCTTAATCTTAGATAGGGTTACCTGCTACTACACACAAACTGAGTCCAGGAATGCAAGTGTCTGGGTAGAAGACAGTTCAAAAAATCATGTTTTTCTAGGTTCAAATCTCACTTTGAGATTTTTTCCTCCCACTCCTGTGCTGAAGTGTTGCAATGTGCATTGGGACAGCTCTGCAGTCCCTGTTAGAAAGTGGTTTTGTTTTACAGGTGGTTGAAGTGGAACAACCACTTGTTTGTGGAAGGCAGGAACATTGAAATCAAAGTACACCAGAGCCCAGCTCATCTACTGTGCTTGCAGCACAAGCTCCTGCATCTGACAGCAGAACATGAAATTAATGTGAGCTATGAATATCAGGTTTTGGCCCAGGATGATCATCTTGATTAGGAAGAAAAATGTCTTCAGCATGAGAAACAAGGAAAACTGATGCTGACCCCTCCAAACCTACACTGAGTCTCCCTAGCAGCACTGAGAAACTGTGCCAACTCCCTTTCCAAACTGGAATACCACAACAAGCCCCTTTGAGGCAAGAAGATGCACTCTCCACCTCACCTATGCACACGCACAGCATCCTTTAGGATAGGTGACATATGATGTTGCCCTTTGCTATGGGGAAATGGCCTCCTGCTCCTTGTTTACACGCTGTGACATCAGTACTGTGTGCATTTCTCCCCTGCTGCCAGGCATTAATGAACTAATGAGACAGGTAAGCTGCTGAGAAAACATGACTAACCAGGGTAGTGAGTATGTTGGGAAGAATGTCCCCAGACACGAGGTATATATACAAGGAAACTGCTTTCACAGAACTCAGGTCCTCTCTGCCAGCTTTGCAACACTTGCTGGGTTTAGGGTTTCCTTTCTTGTGTACTGATTTCAGCTGGTTTACATACACAGTGTTGAAGGATCTACTTAGGAGCAACCCACTTTTTTTTTTTTTTTAATTTACTTTTTTTTTTTTTAAATATGAGACAGCTTGAGAGAAAAAGAGCTGAATTGAGGGTATTCTCTGGATCAAAGGAGTAAAGCCCAAAAGAAATATGTTAAATAAGAAGTCTAAGTTTTTCCTTAATATGAAGAATTATACATGCCCCCTTTTGATGTTCAGATTAATCCCAGAATGTCAGTCTTGGAGACCAAAGTTTAGGAAAAATGTAGCAATACAAGTATAGCAGAGAGGGAAGAAACACTAACTCCTCTGTACCAGCTTTTAGAGTAAAACCCTGTCATGGACCACTTCCACTCAAGTGCTCTCCAGAACCCTTAAAGCAAATGCAGGTACAGACCCCAAATGCTCTCTAGGAGTGGAATTGTTCCTGAGATTTTACCTGTGTTTTTCTCAATGCCAGTCTAGAAGCAAAGTGAGTGTTGTGCTGCATGGTTTGGGAGGTGTGTGCTGTTGGAAACGCTGCTGGGGTGGGGAGGTGTGGCCGTGGTGTTTGCACATCTCAGCTCACAGTGTGCAGCAGGAGCCTCAATTACACCCAGTGGAGGATAGGGCATGTTTGACATCAACACAGCAAATATTCACTTGCATTAAGCAACTGGGTTGTAAACTACCATTTTTATGTCCAGTTTAAGAAACACCACAAAGGTCATGCTGCTCCAGAAACATTGCAAAACCAAGTACTTGTTTCTAGCAGTTTGTGCTCTGACATTTCACCTAGAGGCTGTCCCTTACTCCATGCTGCTGCTCAGGAGACAGACGAGGGGAGAGATTTGTTCTGCTCCCATACCTTCCAAACCAAGGGGTGCTCTGAGAGCTGGCATGTTCCTCACTCACACAGGGAGCTTGTACAGTGTGCCTGGCACAGTGACTACGTGCTGCTCCACAGGGAAGGCAAAGCTGCACTCACTGGGCTTGCTTTATTCATTCATTTATTTATTTAAAGCCTACATTCCCTATAGTGCTCACCCCAGTAGGTGCCCCGGGGACCAAGCAGCGCAGGCACACTGCGTCTTTTCTCTGTGCTTGTTCTGATTAGGATGGCAAAGGGGATAAACATGACCTTGGTTAGCCTGGGTGTTTAGCAGGTGGTTGAAGTCTAAGGTGCTGGTATTCAGCCTCTTTGCTTTCTGTAATGAGACCCCTACCCAGCAAGCACAAGCTTGAAGACAATTGGATTTTGGTTTTGTTCTTAACCAAAGTTTTTTCCAGATCCCATGAAGTAGCTCATGCGTGTGCACAAGTCACACTCTCAAAAGTTATTTCATTAATCAAGTATATTGGATTAACTTAAACCAAAACTGATTGCTTTTAATGCTACAATAGTGGGCTGTGCTTTGAAGAGAGAGAAGAAACAGAGTTTTCAGAAACAAGTGCATTCTGTTTCCTTTCTGTTGTTATTTGAGATACCAAGATAGGCTTATCTCACTTTTTGCAGGTGCACAGAAAAGTGGTTTCAGGACAAATGCTGCTGCCGACGGCCACTAGTTGGCATTATTGATACATCCCAGCAGGGAGCTGGTGCAATAAAAACACGGGCAGACGGCACATCGGGGAGCTGGGGTGGCTGCCTTGTGCTCACCTCGCAGCCTTCTCCAGCTCTGAGGCTGGTGGGCTACACTGAATTACAGCTCGGCCAAAGAAGGCTGAAACCAGCCGGATGCCTTCCCAAGGAGGAGAGGTGACAAGTGCTTTTTTCTTTGGTCACCACCCTGCCCCAGAGGAACTTACTTTGGTTGAAGACGCCTCACAGGGTTTGGTCACCACAGATGTTACGTAGTGCTTGGGCCAAAACCCAAAACCCATTAATGCTCAAGGTCTGCAGCATTAATAATTACAGCTTGTGGATGTAGCAATAATTTACCAGTAACTCTCAGAGAAGCACTTTGAGAACACAGGGCTGCTGTGAGCCAGCACATCTTGTGCAACCAATGGGTGTGTGTATATTTTTGAAAGAGCCTTTTGTTATGGAGCTTGGTGGAATTAGACTTGCCTTAATCTGCTTTGCCTGGGAGTAGATTTATGCCAGGAGACCTGATAAATAAGATGTCACTGATGAAACAAGTATGAGCTCAGGTATCAAATTGTTGCCTGAAATGGATTTTGCTTGGTAAAAGGAGAGCAAGTCAGCAATTCAACTTTCAGGAGAGTAGAGAGTTTGGAATAGAAGAGAAAAAGAAATTCTATGCCCTCTTCAGGGAAAAAACCAAACACAAGCTCATTAAATTGTTTTATAGAAGAGTTTTCATTCATGTGTTGAGACTAATCTCCAAATAAATCCATTCCAAAATTGTTATTGAATAGCAAGGATAAAGGTGCTGCCTGTCCCTGCCTGCATGTGGTTTAGGAACCTTCTACAACACAGAAGAACTGCAATGAGACAAAGCCACTTTTGATTTGAAATCTCTTTTACTCTTGACATTTTCAAGGCAACTGCAATGACAAATCTAATTTTCTGGGTTATCAACTTCTCAGATTTGCATTACCATCCACTTGTTGAAAGACAAGATGCATTTTGTAGGAGTTGTAGAGCCTCCTGTGAGATTGAAATGAGTGGCTTTCTGGGCTCCCTGGCAGGGATGAGAACACAAAGGTCCATCAGTTGGATCCACTTTGGAAAGCTGAGTTGTGTCTCCTTCTCACAGCCACTGACTGTGCAAAGAGCATTCATGGGCTCCAGGATCTCTGAGCACCAAGTGCTTTTCAATGAGGAGAAAAGCATCTGCTTAGGGTTAAGGTATCATAACTGAGGTCTAAGGCTTGAACACCAAACCCTCTCCTTTCTTAAAACACACAGCCTGGTTTAATAAATCTTCATTTGTGTAAAGTGCTTTGTTAAATGAGGGAGGAGGTGCGCTTGGGGGTGAGTTTCTGCTCAGGGAGCAAGTGAATTTTTACCTCTATTGGGGTATTTCTGCCACTACTTGGCATCTGATTTTGTTTTATGGGTTCTACTTACAAATTTCACTCTGGCTGCATAGATTCAATCTATGGTGTAAAACAACAGTCTTTGGAGTAGAAATCCGCCTAGACAGTTCTCAGCAAAACCCTTTGTTCACTTGATGGTGGGAGAAATATTTGAATAATATAAAACAATTCCCTCCTGCCTCCTCATGGGCTGATTAATATAATTTCATATTGCACTGATCCATGGTATTCAATACAATTAAAACATATAAATTACAGACCTCCAGTTTGCATAATATACTTTAGAAAGACCATGTAAGACCATGTTGTTTTACTACCTATTTATTGGAACAGCCACAGTGCTAAAAACATCCTAATCTCAACTTTGTGGGCAAAATTGCTCACTTGTATTTTAGAAGATGGTGACTTCAGCAGAAGTGGGAAAGCAGATATATTTGTTTGAAAAGTAGAAACCTGAGAAGTCTTCCTGAAAACGTTGGAAATAACTCAGTGATGTTAACAGTAATTGCATGGTTTCACCCATTTTTGTTTTGGCATCATGTTGCTTTCCCACTTCTCCCCAAGAAGGTTGAGGTGGCCTCTACCGAGAGGCTCTTGGCACCACAGTATGGTGCAAACTACAACCAAAATCACTCCTTGTCTGCCCCTGCCTGCTCCAGGCCGGGTAAGAGGAACAGAGATGACTCATCTCAGTTGTGAGTAACTGCTCACGTTCCCCTTCTCGCTGGATGCTGCTCATGGGATGCACATGACCAAAAAGTCTCTGTTCTTCCATGCCTGTGTCCTGGAGCCAAGGACTGGTAGGAGTGGGGCAAAGTGTGAGGGATGCCTGAAATGGGGACATGAGGTGGCATCAGCAGCGGTGGGAGGACAGAGATTCTGCTCATCCCCACCTCTGCAGCTCCATAAGAGGGTGGCAAGCAGAGGTAAGCGAGGGTTGCCAAGGCTGCATCTGGACAACGCTCTCAGGCTCAGTGTGATTCTTGGGGTGTCCTGGGCAGGGCCAGGAGTTGGACTCGATGGTCCTGATGGAGTCTTTCCAACTCAGGATATTCTGTTATCCCGCGAAGCCCACGGGGGGACAGCTTGGCCGACAAGGTGTGAGGCGGCACCCCGGACCGCGATCCCACACAGGATCTCCGGGGCAGAGGCAGCGGTGGCAAGCTTGGCGGACAAGGCGTGAGGCGGCACCCCGGACCGGGCTCTCCCGGGCAGAGGCAGCGGCCCTCACGGGCAGGCTCCTCCCGCCGCCCTGACGGGAAGCGCGGCCCCGCCCGGCGGGCCCCTCCCGCGGGGGGCGGACCCGGTATAAGCGCGGCCGCGGCCCCGCGCCCCCAGAGCCGCCGCGCCGCCCGCCCAGCCCTGGCCGTGCCCGTGCCCGCTCCGCCGCCCGCCGCCCCGCGCCGCCGCCCGCCGCGCCGCACCGCCATGATCGTGGAGAGCAGCCGCGACGCGGCGCCCGATGGCGGCGACGGCGGCGCCCTCAGCAGCCCCATCAATCTCGCCTACTTCTACGGGGCCTCGCCCCACTCCAGCGAGGGTAGCTGCTCGCCGGCGCACTCCTCCGCCCCGGGCTCGCCGGGATCCGACTCGGACCTCTCGGTGAGCAGCCGCGGCGGCGGCCGGAGGGACCCCCGGGGCGGCCCCCGCCCCGCGCTGCAAGGTACGGCGGGTCCCCGCGGCGGCCCCGGCCCCGGGGGGTGGCGGGGAGAGCGCGGAGCCGCGGGTCCCGCTCCGTCCCCTCGGGGGCGAAGCCTCTGGCATGGGAAAGCGGCCGAAGCCGGGAAAAGCGGGCGCGTTTGGCCGGCGCTTCGTGCCCGGTGCCGCGGTGCTTCCATCCGGGCAGCGGAGGAGCCGCACGCCCGTGGGACGGCGAAGGGGTACGCGGAGCAGCTCTTTGGCTCCTCTCTGCTAACCCAAGCTTTAGGTGCCTTTCCACGAGAGTTTCTAGATTGTTTGGGGTTTTTTTTCTATATTTATTATTCTTTAAGTGTAAACGAAGTGGGTGGCTTAAAGTCGGGTTTTGTTTTCGTGTCTCCACAGTTGAACAACACATGGGGGGGGGAAAGCAGCACAGAGGACCTTTCCAGGGAGTCCGTGTGAAGAACTCCGTGAAGGAGCTCCTGCTGCACTTCAGGAGCAGCAAGCAGATGTCCTCGGCTCCTGCCACCGAGGAAAGCAAGGTAACCGGCAGCTTTCTGCGCTGACAGGCTTGGTTTTAATGGTTACTGAAGCTGGCAAGAAAGCACTCTGCGGTAATGCTAGAAATGAGCTTTATCTCCTGTGGATGGAGTCAGTGTTTTTCCTTTTCAACGCATAATGGAAAAATGCAGCTGGGAAGAAATCAGAAAGAAGGTTTGCCGTGAGAGAAGGAGGCATTTAAAACTGTTCATACTAAGCTTTGTTTTCTAAAGGGAGTCTGGATAAAGATACATTTGTGTTGCGAAACCGCAGAAATTCCGTGTTGGCTGGAATGAGATCATTCATTGGAAGGGTTAGGGATTTTTCTCAGATTTGTTTGTCGTGCTATTGCGCCTCTGTGCAAAGCACACAGGGTAGGCCCGTTCACTCTGAAAGGACAAAAAATTACAGGAAATTCTGAGAAGATTAAAGGCTGTTTTTGGTTTGATTAGATTTTTTTTTTTGTGAGTGTATGTTTGAAAGCGTCCTAGATAAGTGTTTTCAGAGGAAGATATTTGCATAGGAAAGTTCATGGCATTAAAGAATTGTAAAATTGGCTGGCTTATTAATGTTTCAAAAAATTCTCTGGTCTCTGGAAGGAATAATGTATTTCTCTAGATTTTCTGGAGTTTTGTGGTATTATAACAAATGGCTTGAAAAGCCTAAAGAAAAACAGTGGTTTTTATTTAAGTTTCATTAAACTATTTCCATTTTCTAACCTTAATTAAAAGCAATTAAGTTAGGGTTAGACAACCACGTACTAGAATTATTCTAAGGTATATTCTGTGTTTATAGAAGGAAGTCATGGCTGCTTTCTTGTTATTGTTGGGTGGTTTTTTTGCGGTGGATTGTTTTTGTGTTTATTTGTTTTTGTTTGTTTTCCCTTCAGAAATAACATTATAATAACAGAAAATTTTGGATTTTTCTTAACAGGCACAAGGAGGATTGGTGAACTACGAACCATACACAGGTAAACCATGTTTTAATACATACCCTGCAGTAACATTTGAAATCAATTGTGAGAGTAGCCTCTGAATGGATTCTGAATTTATTTTCTTTTCATCAGAACTGAAGAGCATACTGGGCCACAGTGGCAAAAGGAAGGCTCCTGAACTCCTTTCTGATGGACCTTCTTTCAAGCGCCAAGCAAATGTTCACCCACATCTCCTGGTAAGTCTGCAGTAATTTTTTCCATGCCTTTATTTTTCAGTTTGCTTTGTATGATCAGAAACTACCAGATACAGCTATACCTCTAATTTTCTGGGGCTTGTTTTGATTTGCCTTGTGTTGTTTTTTTTCCCCTTCCGTCAGACCCCACCCCAGACACCAACTTCTATGGATAGCATGGAGGAGACCCATAAAGCTGAGCCCAAGCACGAGAGCAGCTCTGATCTGCTTCAGAACATTATAAACATCAAGAACGAGTCGAGCCCCATTTCCCTGAACACGGTGCAGGTGAGCTGGCTGCACTCAGTCTCCAGCCACGGCTCTCCTGCGGAGCAGTACCAGGACAGCCCGGGAACACAGGCGTTCTCCCCGTCCCAGAAGTACCAAGCGTTCCAGGACCACACCAGCCAGCACATGCTTGATCCTCCCCAGCATTACCAGTTCCCTGCGTCCCAGAGCCAAGATTTGTCACAGAGTTACCCCTCAGATGGCTCCTCCCTGGACTACAGGCCGTTTGTTGGCAGTGATCAGTCTCCTGCCTACCAGCAGAGCACCTTTGAGAGCCACGAGCTGCCGTACTGCCCGCCGCAGAGCTTCTCCTCCCTCCTGAACGACTCCGAGGGCTCGGACAGCATCTCCGCTCCCCTCCAGGCACTGAACAGTGCCCACCCCCAGGCTGAGGCTGCCCCTCATGCCCCCAACTTCAGCTTGCTCTCCAGCAACCTCTGTGGCAGTCTGGAGCGCAGCATCTCTCTGGCTACTCTCAATGTCTCACTGCCTGACCAAAACGTTGCCAGGAGCACGACGCAGCTGGGCAAGTCATTTTTTCAGTGGCAAGTGGAGCAGGAGGAGAACAAACTGGCTAACATCTCTCAAGACCAGTTCCTTGCGAAGGATGCCGATGGAGACACGTGAGTGCTGTTTATCTTGGTGTTTCTTCTGTGGGAGGTTGGGGAGTGTTTCTGTTTGGGTTTTGGCAGACTGTGGGTTATAGTGAAGCAGTTCAATAGCGATGTTTGTGTCACAAGTGCAGTGTTTTCGCTGATCAGGGGAAAGGTGTGGTGTTGCTGATGCTGCCATGCAGAGCTCCAGTACACTTGAGTAGATGTATTTTCTAATTTGAGGTGCTTATTGTTAGGCTTGGTTAAAAGGGGAGTAAAACATTGCAATTTAGGTGCTTTAAATTGCCCTGGTAAGAAAATATCCATGTTCCTGTCTTAGCTTCAGACCTCCTCTGTGTAACTGGCAGCATAATACCTCTTGTAGACATTTGGTTCTCTGCTGTCTTAAGCCCTGGTTTGTGTCGGGTGGTGTAACTCTGTTCCCTCTCTTTCCTGCAGCTTCCTCCACATCGCTGTGGCCCAGGGCCGTCGAGCACTCTCCTATGTTCTTGCAAGGAAGATGGCTGCCCTGCACATGCTGGATATTAAGGAGCACAATGGCCAGGTGAGGTTCTGAAAAAAATCTTTGCACCTGCTTTCTGCACCTGAATGCTTCTGCATGTCTGAATCCTGGGAAAGATGTGGTGAAATGCTTATTTAATATTAACCCCAAGATTTAGCCTGCATACTAATATTAACCTTGAGCTATTAATACTTCTTGGGATCACCTTGAGCTGGTAAAACTATGTGCTCTGCTTCATTTGTCCTGGCTTCCTAGTATTCATAATCACTGCTTAAATAATACCAGGTACCTAGGGTTTTTATTTGTTTTAGTTGCTCTTTCCTGTTAGAGATCAGATGACTAATAGCTTAAATTTTCTTCTTGATGTTTGCAGAGTGCTTTCCAGGTTGCTGTGGCTGCCAACCAGCATCTCATTGTGCAGGACCTGGTTAGCTTGGGGGCTCAGGTGAACACCACAGACTGCTGGGGCAGGACGCCGCTGCATGTCTGCGCTGAGAAGGGGCATGCCCAGGTCCTCCAGGTGAGAGCCAGGCAGGCACAGCTCTGCCCCAGCCACTGACTCTTACCCTTAGCTCTGTTGGGAAACTCTGGAAACACCACCACACCAAAAAAATCCCTCCTTTATCTTTTTCTCTGGGTAGCCTTGTGAGTCTTTCTACACATAGAGCTTAAAGCGGGACTGAATTTCTCATTAAGATTCTCATCAACATTTTTGAGTAATTTTGGGGGAATCCTCTGGTTTACCAAACCAAAACAGTAAGTCTCCTCTTAGCTATAGGATCAGTGAATAGTTTGGGTTGGAAAGGACTTCAAAGGTTTTCTAATTCTAATGCCCCTGCTGTGCTCAGTGACACCTTTCACTAGACCAGATTGCTCAGAGGCCATTCAGCCTTGCCTTGAACACTTCCAGAAATACTGTTATTTATTGCAACTTTATTGCAGCTATTGCAGTAAGACAATAAATAAATTTGAAGCAGTATGTGGTTTGGATAAGATGTAAATGTGTGCCTGTTCCCACTTTTGTAGGCAATCCAAAAGGGAGCTATGGGAAGCAATCAGTATGTGGACCTTGAGGCAACAAACTATGATGGTGAGTAGTTAAGAGTTTATAATTTACAGAGTTACTGGATAGTACAGTGTTTTATAGCTACTGATGGTAATGCAATAAAATGCAATATTTCCTTTTCAGATGGAAATTTACAGGTGCGGTTGACATATCTGTCAGATGAAAACGTGATTAGTCTGTGTCTGTCAGGAGCACTTTCCTCTTACACGTGATTGCTGTGTTTGGCATGGAGAGCTTAGGTTGTAACTGGCCATTGTTAAAACATTGGAGTGCCAGTGTTGTCAGTGGATACAGTAGCCAGAATCTGGCAGTAGAAGGCTGTTCTGTTTGTTCCCTTCTCCATAAACCAGCTCTTTCTAACTTACAGTTTGTACAAAAATACATTTGAAATTGATTCTTTCACCATCTGCTGGCTGAGGGCCCAGAGTAGGCTGCTGCTTCACTGTTCTGTAGATGGACAGTCCAGATCTCAGGCTGCTTGGGACCAGTCACTGTCACCTACAAATATGGAACCATCCCTGGGCTTAATGGGGGTAGAAGCTCCTTTATCCAATCTCTGAAACCAGCAGACAGTCAATACTTCTGTATTGAATTTGTTCATTCATGATGATTTTTATGGGTTTTTTTTTTTGTTGTTCAGGTCTGACAGCATTGCACTGTGCAGTTCTGGCCCATAATGCTGTGCTGCATGAACTGCAGAACTGTCAGCCACCTCACTCCCCTGAGGTCCAGGAGCTTCTGCTGAGAAACAAGAGCCTGGTAGAAACCATCAAGATCCTGATACAAATGGGAGCCTCTGTTGAAGCTAAAGTAAGTAAAATGCCTTAGTGTGAGGTGCCAGATCCAGAGAGAATGTGGAAGCAGACTGTGTCCCTTTCTCCCATGCTGCATTTATTACAAGGGAAGAAGACTAACTTGAAAGCTTCCCTACAGCTTAATTTACCCAGATGGGATGGGAATGCTTCATTTATTCAGAACAAGGTATTATCAATGCAAACGAACCCTGGGGAAGGAGGGAGGTGACAGTCTAATCTCTAGACTAAGAATGATGCTACGCTGGCTGCAGTGAGTGAGTGTTGTAAAAGTAGGAATATGTTTGGAGCATGCTGAGGTACCCATAGTAGTGGGGTGCTGATGACACTGTGTTCTTGAGCTGCAAATTTTAATTAAAAACTGCTTAGCTGTGCAGTTCAGGTCTGTGCCGTGCCAGACCATTACTTAGCCAAAATATCAAATATTACATTATGTAAGCTTACCTGCAGATGAGATCAGGTTCCATTGTTCATTAGATGTTGATATTAAAATATATTCAGATTCACTTTTGATGAATTGTAGTGCAAGTATGTTTGCTCAACACTCTGCAGTTACTTTGCTTTCTATTTTTATTTGTCTGCATGTTCCCCCTGGATAGGTGAAGCACCTGCAGGGAAGACTAAACAGTTTCTTGTTTTGATAGGATCGCAAAAGTGGTCGCTCTGCTTTACATTTGGCAGCAGAAGAAGCAAACCTGGAGCTCATTCGCCTCTTTTTGGAGCTGCCCAACTATCTCTCTTTTGTTAATGCAAAGGTATGGTGATTTTTCCATAATACAGACAGAGAAAAGAGAGGCTCATGCCCCAGGTTTTCCTTCATGGAGTCGCTTTGTGCTCCCCAGGCTTACAACGGCAACACAGCCCTGCATGTGGCGGCCAGCCTGCAGTACCGCGTGAGCCAGCTGGACGCTGTGCGCCTGCTCATGCGCAGGGGAGCCGATCCCAGTGCCAGGAACCTGGAGAACGAGCAGCCAGTTCATCTGGTTCCTGATGGCCTTGTAGGGGAACAGGTAAAAAATCCACAGCAGGCCTCTCCTTCCCTCTGTCCCTGTCCACACAAAAGCTGCATTCCACTCCAGAACTTTCTTTTGGGTGTTGCGTTGCAGCTTTCAAGGAAATGATTTGGCAAATACCATTTTATTCTTTAGATCTTTAGCTACAACACCAAGATCAGAATATACAGACCTGAAATTTTAGGTTTCACGTTATTTTTTCAATCTCAAAAGATTTTACCTGTAAAGATAGGCTTTGTTTCTGTAACCCTGCAATGTACTGGAGGCAATACTCCCTCTTGCTCATCTCACTGTGGCCTGAGTTCATGCTTTTACTGCTCTTGTCAGAATTAGTAATGACAGTTCTTAGGCCTGAGTAACAGAGGAAGAAAATCCCTTTCTCCTACTTGATGAAAAAACTGACTCTTGACCTAAGATTAGTAACTTAAGCACAGCTGAGTTGCTGACTGTTGCATTTCATTGGTTCAAATGCTGTCAAGTGGGATCACTTCTGGTGTGACTGAACTCAGGACCTAGGCTTGGATAAATGAATGCAAAACTGGATCTAGGGTGGGGTTTTTTCAGGACTCACTTCAAGGTGATGAATTCTGATGTTTCTGTCTTTTTCTCTTCTCCAGATAAGACGTATCCTCAAAGGGAAGGCGATTCAGCAGAGGGTGTCGCCGTTTTAGGCTCCATGTTTCTTGGAGTTCAGCAACTTACACTCACTGTCAGTCAGGCAGTCCTAATCTATCTGTAAATAGAGCATTTGCCTGGTGTGGGCAAATGTTAGTTGTTTCTATGAAACAAAAGTATTTTGTTCACTATTATATAGTGGGTTACATAAAACTAAAAAAGCCCCAAACCCAGCAATCAAATTCCTCCAGCCAAAAGGGAATGCTTCATTCCCAAAATATGGAACATTTTCCTGGCTACCTGTATTTCCTGTATTTCAAAGCTATGGTGAGACTGATTTTATTTAAACAGCCATACAGATAACTTCTAGACAAGGAAGACTAGGAAATTCTTTGTGATTTTTTTTTCAAATTTTAGAGAGGGCTGATACAGGTCAAAAATTGCAGAGATTGTTGTTGTGTTTTTAGTAACACTTAAATGCAAGAGAAATTAAATATTTTTGAAGTTGAACATTTATTTATGTAACTTTGCGGCTTTGTTCCAGTATCTTGTGCAGGATTGTATATAGTCACTGACATTATTGTACAGCTGTATAGTTCTGTCAATCTATTGATCACTTGGGGAAGGATCTGAAGAAACAAGTTCCTTGATCTTGAACTTGCAAATTGCATACAGAGTTATAATACTACACTGGTGCAAATTGGGTAAATTCTGTTTTTCTGAAAGACTGAGGTTGGAAAGTAGAGTTATGATAGATTGTCCCTGGCACTGATTTGTGCATACTTTTGGAGTTGTGTAATAAAACATGAAAAGCTGTGCTTCCTCAGGGGACTGTGTCAGTTTTTCTCATACCCAGTAAGGGTTTTTCTTGTAATAGAACAATAGATTGAGAGAGGAGGATCATTATTTTTATAGTATGTATGTAACTTCTACTTTTAAACCTGCTTCAGTGCAAGTGTTTGGCTGCACTTCACTGTTGATGCATGCTGAAATCTCTCAATGTTAATTATAATACTTCAACATGTGTAAGCCTTACTGGTGTTGGTGGGGCTTAAGCACATGCATAAGTAGCTTGCTGAATTGGGCTCTAGTTAATTCTAGAGACTTAAGGTTTTCCACCTCCTAAGCAGAGTTAATCCATTTATGGTTTTACCTTATAGGTATAGTGGCTAGCAAAGTAATATTTGATGTTAACAGTTTTTTCTATTTTTTAATAATTATTAATGGAAAATGTATACTAATGATGCTGTATACTTGTGTTCTGTTGGATAAAACTTCCTCCTGTCATTTTCTGAATGATCCATGCTGGGCTGTAATCCAGTAATATGTTCTCTGTATGGTCTTTGTTCTTAAACTGTTTTTTTTTCATCACATGCAGTTCTCTGTTGTAACCATTTAATTAGTCTGATTATGCTGTTTTGGCAAAGTATGTCTTGTAGACAAGCTAAATGAAAAAATCTGATATGCAAAGGCTTAGTTGCAATGTATTTCTTGAAGGGTTATGTGTAACTTGTGTTTGAATAAACATGCTCATTCAGTTCTGGTGGTTACTGTGTGTGATACAAATAATGCTGTAGTCAAGCTTGAGGTAAAACTGATTTAGCATGGTAATAGTGTGAGGCTGAAAAGCCATTTGCTAAGATGAAATGAATTCTTACCATTGTGCTGGTTATTCTTTCTCTTGTTTGGTGCTGGTGCTCTGGGTCATGCACTGTGCACTTTGTGTTGTCTGGGAACTGAGTAGGTGTGCCCCAAATCGAATTTATAGTCCCCAGGTTGGAACCTGAACCCTTGTCCCTGCATACTGGAGAGAATTATGGCAGTTCTGACAATGTAATGGTCTCCCCATGCCTTCCCTGCCTTGGTCCTCAGTTCTGGCAGCTCAGGCACAAGTGTCACCCTAGCACAGGTGACAATCTGTGTTAGGAAATAGGGCTGTACACATGGGGGTGGGCTGTCTCCCTCACAGGTGGTGATGAGGTGGTTCTGAGCTGGCAGTGACCCCTCAGGGGGAAGAACTGTCATCACAGCCTGTCCCAGCTGAGAATGGAGCTGGAGAGGGACAGCAGTTGAGATAAAAGTGGATGCAGCATTAGGATCTGTAGGGAAGGAAGAAAACCAAAAGGGCTTCTATGTAACTATGAACCTGCTGTCCAGCCTGCCTTCCTGCTGCTTGTGGTGAGGGTGAAAGTGTGGGAATTGGAAGAGGCCCAGAGGTGTGGAGGAGCCTCCTTGCGAGGAGCAGCAGAGTAAATGAGGACAGTCCTGCAAAGCCATGACAGGCCAGAGAACCCGAGTGGGGATGAACTCACTCTCCCTTTCAGCATGAGAGCTGGAAGCTATTAATGAAGGTACCATGAACACAACAGGCAGCAGGAAACAGAATTGAATTTCTTATTAGGATATGCAAAGATGAAATAGCCCCTCTATGTGAACAGCTAATTGTGTGTAGATTGTGTTGAAGGTGCTGTCATCTGCACCTCTCACTGCAGGTGACCCTGCCTTGGGTATAACATTTTTTATTTGTGCAAGGAACCTGATAGTACTGTTTCCAGTTAATTTTAATTTTCTTTATAAGACATGATTACACAGGAGTAGGAGCTGCTGATGAGATATTCTGGCCCTTCAGATCAGCCTGATCTGACTGCCTGGCACTCCTTTCTGGTTGGCATTGACTGAGTCATCTCACATAGGGTTCAAATACCCTGAGCTTGTAAGGGTGGCACGTGTTCAGCCAGTGCTTGAGCATGAAGCAGGTGAGAGGCATTTAGCAAGCAGTGTGGTGCTTTCTGTGGCACTTGTGCCCTTCTGGAAGGGGTACTCCTGGCACTCCAAGTTAGAGAATTCCTAGGGGGAGGCTCTAGTGTTTGAAACTTACTTCATCTGCCTGGAGTGTAATTTCATTGTCTGGAGAGTTCAGTAGGTAATTTCACAAGAAAGCATCCCTGCTGTGACTCATTTTTCTCTCCTATGATCTTGGGAAGGTCTGGCATATCTGACCCAATTTAACTAGCTAATCAAAGCAATTCCTTTTTACTGAAGGCCAAGTGACACTAAATATTTAGCACTCTCATAGTGTTTCCCTGATAACTTATGATTTCTTGGAACTGTTGAATAGCTTTTATTGATGTGGATGTAGGCTCACCATTTATTTCACTGGTTGCAGTAGAGACAGAAGAGACTGGCCTGGTTCCAAGTAAGAATATTAAGACACATGGTGCTTTGTTCCCAGGATGTTTCTGATTTGTTTGTCTAAGTAAGCCAAACCTCAGTAAAGGGCTGCTTTTTGATTTTTGTGGGCTACTCATCTGGCTGGAGTTGTGGAAAGTGGCAATCCATGATTTACAAGAAATGTGTTCTGCTTCTGGAGATGGAAAATGTGCATTTCCCACATTTATTGCTCATTTTATATTTTTATCAGAAAACAAAAACATAGCCAGGAAATACTTAGAACTAAGTTCTTAGAGAGGTTGGGTGTGGTAGAGCTGACTGTGAGGATACAACATGAACTTCTTACCTGACAATTTGTTTGTCTGGTTGCCTTTTTTTAAAAAATTGATATGCTCCTGTGTAAGGGAAGAGCTGAGGCTGGTTAAAGTGAACATATAAAGAACAGGTTACTGCAGTTAAGTATCTGCCAAGAATTGGCCTGGTATTTCAACACATTCAAATCTTTCTATTGTTATCTATAACTTTTCCTGAGTGTTTGGTGATATTCTTGGCCTGAGATACTGATGGCTTGGGAGGAAATGCTCATCTGTACACAGAGCCTGTATGGTCAGCTCTTTTCCTAGCAAAATTTCCTGGCTATTCTTGGCAGTATTTCTTTAGATCTGCTTCCTGATAGTAAAAAATCTCAAGGCAGCACTAATGAAATTGGGAACCACATTAGTGCAGAAGTCCTACACCTGAGGTTGTCTCTCTTCTAATAGTGGAATTTAGGCACTGGTTTCTTCTCCAGGTACCTATCTCAGTCTTGCTGGACAAGAGAAAATATCTTGGGCTGCATTTTCCGAGTGTCTGTTTTCAGCTTTTGTTGTTGAGGCTGTCTCAATAAATCTTTGTTTTACCTGATAATCTTTATCTCTTAGCTCTGAAAATGTGATCTAGGCTATTTTGAGAAAGTGATTGCTGTATTAACTGATTTGTACTTCACACATGTTTTTCCCCTTAGTTTCTAGTGAATTTTTTCCCTTCCCCTTTGCTAGTCAGCAGGCCTGAGGGGAAGATGACTAAGGTGGTACTTGAGATTTAGAAGGGGGAGCAGACAATTGAAAGAAATTGCACATTGCTTCTGTAGATATGTCTGGGCTCCAAGGCAGACTGAAGAGTCTGAGTGATTTGTCTTGTGGATGCAGTGCAGAGATGCTTCTGCATGTGCCTAATGAAAGCTTGTAGCTCTGTTCAGATGATCTGGGCCACATAGGTGACCTGTTGGTACCACAGTGGGTACCATATTTTCCTAAGGTAGATCATGGTATCAAATGCTGTGTGTTGGCCCCAAATAACAGATTTCTTCAGCAGTGCTGAGTACTTTCCATGGACTCAACCTGGGAGAGATAGAACTTGGCTCATTTCAGTCCATGGCTCCTTAGGACAGCCTTCAGTCTATCTTGAGGCTTTTGTGGGAAGGCCCAGAGCTGCCCCATAATCTTCAGAGCCAGGCTGACCATAAAAAAGGACAGGGACTCTGTAAACACTACTATTCATGGCTAGCCAATAAACACTGAAGACCTGAGCCTGTACCATCTTGTGGCTTATCCACAGGCAGAACACAGGTCCTTGCCCAAGGACTTTCACTCCACTAAAAACATCCCAGTAAGTGATGCCAATAAATTTGGCATTTCTATGAGAAAAATTGGAAGTTTGAGGTCACAGTGATGAGAAATCCCAAGAGGTGCTTACAGAGTCCTTTGCACTGTGCTGCAGTTGGATGTACAGTGTAGGAGTCAGAACTGGGTCACCAGTGACAGCCCATGCTCATTTTGAGGGGAAGTGTTTTAGGAGCAGTTTGAGAAAACCCATCAAGATAGTAGCATGCCATTATCATTATTCATCAGTAGATTTCCAGGTGGCTTCAAAAGCCTGCAGTAATCACCAGTCCCATCGGCGAGATAAGAAACCTGAAGCAGGGAGAAGGAAAGAACACCGTCTGAAGGGACTCAAAGAACAACAGGAGCTCCATCCAAAGGCTGTGCAGGCTTGCAATTACCCTTCTAGATGGCTGCTCTTTCTAAATTTTCCCAATAACACCATGAGTAATGACTGATCTCTTGGTTATTCATGATCCTTCTGTAGGTCACACATGTTGAGTTCTTGTGTTTTGTGTGCTCAGTTTTGGAGGTTCTGCCTGTGATAGTGCTTTTGCTTGCTGCTAGGATTACCAGGCTGTTTGGAGGGGCCATTGGACAATGCCTCAAAAATGAGCTTTTTCACCTGAAAAATTTAACATTTCTAAGCCCTGATTGTTGGGACAGGAAGAGAAAAAACAGACCCAGACTAGGAAAAAAGCACCAGAGCAAATTGAGTATGCTACAATAGCAGGGAATTCTGTGTTAGACCCATGAATAGACTCAGAGCGTTTTGTGAACACTTGAGGCAAAACTAGGGAAACCTTTTTTAAGTGAGGCAAAATCATATAAAGACATTTTGAAAAGCTAGTCATGAAATATCATTGGTCATTAATGGATTTCTTAAAAAATAAAAGAGGAGATGAGTCAAAGTGAGGAATAAGCATTTGTCTTAGTGGTTTGAGGTTCTAATGGTGCTTAAGACATCACCATGAGTGCTGTGATGGAGCTATATGAAACAAGTCTTCCTGCTGGGATAGAGGTGAGGAGATTGAGCTCAGGACATGCATGACTCATCAGGAAATAACTATGCCATTGGGTCACCTGTTCCGGTGCTTGGGATAGATGGATGTCTCTTAACAAAAATAAACATTGGAGGGAGAAAGAAAGTATTTAAAAATTAGCAGATAGGACAGGATGCTTTAATGCTTTTGTTTTTTTTAATGTTTATTTTTACACAGCTTTTATCCACTTCTGTTCTAGCCCTTGGCTCTAGTCTCAGGCTCGTATGATTATTCATTTTCTCAAACTTTCTCACACATGTCTGTGAATAAAATACATGCATATGTAGAGTAAGTTTATAATATGGATCAATTTATTTTTGTATTCTGTAGGAGAATTGTATGTATATATATGCATGCAAAATGTAAGTATGTAAAATGTGTTGTGTGGGAGTACATAAGGCAGCAAAGCTCTTTCAAGAAGATGAATCTTTTTATCCAGGAGTAATTCATTACTTTAGAAGTTTTTAGCTTCTTTTGTTAAAAATAGAAACTTTTCCCATGCTGTTCTCTTGAATTTGCAAATTGAATGCACTAGTGAAAACCAAAGCACTGTGAAGAATAAAAGTTGGGTGTCTAATGGTTTTCTGTCCTGAGAATGACTGCCAATGTAGATTCTCCCATGCCTAATGAGGATGAAGCACATTCTTTGGCTCTTGATGAGGACCCTAATGTTCTCCCTCTTTCTTGATAAATCCATAAATCTTGACATTTGTGTGAAATAGTAGGTCTTGCCATCTCTGCTCTTTTACCATAAGGAGAAGGACCCCAGGAAAGGTGTTTTGCCTATGCCTTACGTCACAGGGTGTTTAGTTAACAATGCAAAGGGTTCATCTGCCACCTGGAAACCAACATACAATGCACCAGCAAGTTCTACTCCTCACCCAGGGCTGGAACCTGCCTGTGCAACCAGTAGTGCAAAGGCAGGTACCTTTGTACTTTATTATAGACACAGCAAACAAAGAATTTTTGTTTCTTCTTCCTTAGCTGCCATAATGAAATTTTATTATTGCAGTGGTTTTATCTGCCTTCTGATGAACATGAATGTCGTTAGCCTCTTTCCCACGCTCTGCATCCATGTCTCAAGGTGCGTCTCTTGATTCCAGCCCTTCCTTTCCAGCCCTTCCTTTCCATGCCCCGTGTCCCCAGCTGGCAGAGCAGGCTGGGCTGGGGACAGGTGATGAGAAGGAGCACTGGAGCAAACCCGGCCGCCGGGGTGTGAGTGCTGGCCGCTCGCTCCCTGTGGAGCCGTCTGCGCTCAGGACCAGGATCTGCTTGGATGTGGAGAGCAGAGGGATGGGTGTGCACTTCTGTCTGCCTGGCTTTGGACCCTGGGCATGAGTGAGTGTGGGCTCTCCTTGCTGCAGGGACAGTAGCGGTCATCTCCTGTTTGTCTGAGCAGGACAGAGCAGGAGCACTAGGAACATGGCTAATAAACTTCATGTGCTTTCTATGAAGGTGGTGTAAAGATGCAGCAAGAGCTATGGGGAAAGTAGCCTGCTCCTTTTGCCTTCCTGCTCCCAGGTTGATGCCTGGACTCCTGTTTCCCTGCTCCCATGGCAGGATGGTCCTTTGCTCCCCTGGCAAGAGCTCAGTTGTCACTCCATGGCTGGGGCTGCAGCTATGAAGACCTCTTGCTCTTCCCTCTGCAAGCCCAACAAAGGCACTTTGCTTCAGGGATCTATTGGTGGCTGCCACCCTCCTCCAGCTTTGTGTCCATTTCCACTCTGTCCACCCCGTATGTGGTGTGGATCTTGTGACAACCTCTGCTCCAAGAGCTCTTGTTTGAGGTATTGGGTGCTGGGACAAGTGCAACAGGGGCCCAACTTCAAAAAGATGCGTCTTCCCTGATCACTGGCTTGATATCTTCCCAAAGGCCTCCTGGCGCTGATGGGTGTTTGGGGGAGATTTGAATAAGGAGAGGGAGGAGGCCTGACAGCTCCATCTGGGACTCCATCAGCCACTCACCATTTGTGTACAGACTTGATGCTCTGCTGTGGCATTGTCCTTGTTGTCATGCTGGTGGCTCTGGTTCTTGCTCTGCCTGTTTATTTTTACTCCATTGTTGTATTTACTGCTCCTGAACTCTTTATTCTTGTTGGCTCCTGATAAATTACTGTCTCTTATTAGCCTTAAGTTACTTCCTCTTAACAACCTTTAATTATTTGCTGCCATCATATCTTGGTGCCACATCCTCTTAATTAGGGTTGCCGTATTAGTAGAGACTCTTCTGTTCCTTTGTTAAATCCATTAGCTTTGCTTCTGGCTTGTCTTGGCCATTCTCTCCTCTTTTCCTACTCCTGTTTCCCCATCCATTTGTATCTTCCATTGATATATGGACCATCCTTCCTGTCCTCTCCTGTTAGCCTTTATGGTCCTACTGCAACCTTCTGGCCACCAGGTCCTTCTTGCCTTGTTCTTTCACAGCCTACATCCTACCTGGCTGTTTTGGGCACTGGAGAGTGTTGGTCAATTTATTTTATTTTTTTCTTTCTCTTCTCTGTTTGCTTTTATGCGTTCTTTGATCTGTCTGTCCAGCTTCCCCCATCCTTCTTATTTCTTGCTTTGGGAGTGGTTTTGGTTTCCTTTCTCTGCTGGCTGGATGCACTTTGCAAGTTTCTCCTACCCTTTGCTGTCTCTCATTTTGAGAGCCATTTTTTTCTCAAGACTAGTTGCAATGACTCTTTGAGGACCCTTTTCCTGAGCAGCTCCCAGAAGTCTCTGTCTTACTGTATTAAGTCCACCACATCTAGCTCTGGTACTTGTTTGCCATAGAATTATGGAATGCTTGGGTTGGAAGGGACTTTAAAGATTATCTAGTTCCAGTGCCGGTGCCATAGGCAAGAACAACTTCCACTAGAGCAAGTTGCTCAAAGCCCCATCCAACCTGGCCTTTTCCCATTTTTTGCTCAGGCTCCTGCTTGGAGCAGTTTCTGTGCTCAGGCAATCAGATCCTGCCTCTCCTGGTGCCTTTGGGTGTTCCACCTCCATGGAGCTTAGGTTTACCAGTTTGCTACAGCGTTCAGTGTCCATCACCACTCTGCATTGTGCTCTGTGTGGTTGTTAGCAGAACTGAATCCATTTCCAGCATCACCACTGCATCCATCTTCTCTCCTGACTGTTTGCTACCTTGCACAAATCCTACCATCTTTCCTTTGTAGCACCACCAGCACATTTCCTTTTGTGTTGGCTACTACTGAAATATTTGCTGTGGAAAAAGAATTAAAACTTAGGAGACTAGAAGAGGAAGGAAAAGTGGTCAAACCTAGAAAGAGATAAATCTTGTTCACGAGCCTAGAATTAATCTATTCTCCCACCTTAGTCTCTTTTTCAAATTCCTCTGGTCATAACCCATTGCTGAAATGTCAAGTGCCTGCTTCTCTCCCTCGTGTGCTGGTGCCAGAAGCCCTGCAGCCTCTGTGCCTCTTTGTTCACCCATGCTGAAAACTGGCACAGCCTGCAGCTCATCCTCCTACCCACCCTGTGCATGGGATTTTGTCTGGAACAGCCATCCTGCCTTTCAGCACAGGGGCCAGCAATTCCCATAGTGCTGCCCTTTCTTTCCCAAAACCAGAGCACAAAGATTTCCAATGCTGTCTGTGTTTACCCAGAAATGTTTTCTTTGCTGTGCCACCTCTTCATGGCCCAGGCCATGTGCCTCAAGGATGCAGCTGACAGAGGCTGGTGAGGCCAGGGTGTTTTGCTGGCACTGGGGAGCCATCTGCAAAGCAATCTTTGTTCAGGAGTCTCACTCCCCCCAGCCAGCGCTGTCAGTTCTCAGGAGCTGTCTGCTTGCTCCAAGCATTCAGCAAGATTACGGGAATGATTCTGTCTGTGTAAGTCATTAGTTTAACTAATATTGTATCTCTTTATTGTAAAAACCTTCTTTGAGGTTAATTAATGAGTGGGAGGAGATAAAATGAACTCTGGTTTTGCAGGTGAAACACCATTCCTTTAAAACAAAATTCTTGCAATGTTAAAAAAAAAATAAACCCACTTAAAAGAAACCTCTACTTCTTCCTGTGGGGAGACTGTTTCCCACAGAAAGTTATACCTTATCCCCCCCTCCCCCCCTTTCCTTTTTTTTTAAAGTAAGATGTTCCCTACATGTCCATATCCGCCTATCTTCAGTCCTTCTCTTAACAAAGTGATAACATCTTGGATCACCAGGATGTATTCTGGTGGCTTGTCCCTTCAAAACACATCAGATGCATAACATGAGGTATGGAAATGCTGTGTGAATGAATGAATCCTCAGATGGGGAACACAGCTTTCTGACTTCCCTTCCATGACAGCTGCCAGCTCCTGCCACATCTCACAGGGCCTCTTGCACAATGTGCTGTGCCCCAGCAATAAATCTCATCAGGCTCTCAAGATGTCTCTGTTAAAAACACTCTGTCTGTGAAGAAACGTGCCTGAGAGTGAGTGTGGTGCCCAGCTCTCCCTGTGGTGCCCCAGCTGTACCCCAGGAGATGGGAGGTTGCTGCTGCCAGGGACATCCCAGGGTGCTGCTGTGGAGGGGTGGCACAGCCCCTCTCTGCCCAAAGCCACCATCCTCTGCCAAGGCTGGCAGAGACCTTGCAGACTGCAACAAGCCCGGGAGGAGCTTCCTTAGGTGTGGCTCCTGACTGTCATGTCCTTATCAGAAAGCCGTGGGGAAGTTTGTGTTAGGCCTATTCTCTTGCTAAACAGAAGTTCAGCTTCCAAGTCGGTCAGCCCAGCTGGAAACTTCATTCCAAGTGAGGGTGCCTTAGGGAAAAAGCAATGTAGAGGGACCCTGCAGCTCTTGTAGCCTTCCTTGTATCCCATTTCTAATACCACCAACCTCTTTTGGTGCATAGCTCAATAGCACCTGGGCAGTACCTGGGCTGGTGGGGAAGGAGTTCCTGCTTGGCACTTACAGAAGTCACAACTGCAGCACTCTCACAATGCATTCAGCTCTCTCCAGCTGTGTTAAAGATGGCTTTTTGCTTTTTCTCCACAAGACAGTTGCTAAGCAGAAAATAAGGCCCTACTAAACAGGTTTGGAACTACCTGGTCATTTTGACTGTATGATTCACAATGGCCTTGAAAGAAACCCTGGAGCATCAGTGTAGGGTGCCCTTTTCCAGAGGTGCCTTGTGCTGGTGGGGGTGAGACTGATCATTTAGCTGCAGGAATGGAGACTGAGCTGCTGAGCAGAAGGTGGATGAATTTGCTCCAAAAAATGTGTGTTTGGCTGCAGCCCAGTGCTGTGTGCCTTGGCACGCTGTGTGCTGGGATGGGTGAGGAGCAGGAGGGGCAGGCGTGGGGGAGAGGCCCTGGCACGGCGGGGCGGGCGGCACGCCTGCTCCAAGGAAGCGGGTGGGAGGTGATGGGAACCTGGAGCTCTTGGTTGCGTGGCTCAGCTTGCTCTCTTCTGCCTGCCAGGCCGGGGCCCTGGCACTCCCTGCTGCTGTGCTCCTGTTCCACATCCTCCTCGTTGCTTTGCTTTGCTTTCTGGTGAGGCAAACCTTGTTTTGGAGGGGGAGAGAGAGTGGTGCAAGTGAAAGAGATCTTCAGTGATGGGGAAAGCAGAGACTTGTTCTTAAAGTCTCTTGTCTTCCCCTTTCCAACTCTCAGAGGAGCAGCAAAGCACTTCCTGTGTCCATGCAGGAGCTTGCCAGGGATGCTGGCTCTAGGAGGAAGCTCTCAGACTCCAAGGAGCTCTCTTGCAAAGCTGTCAATGGAAATGTGTGCATGAGTGCATGGGGAAGGCCAAAACACAAAAGCATCCTGTTAGTTCTGCAAGGGAAAGCTCATCATCACACAAAGCCCAGCCTGGAGCTGTGTGCCAATTCCTGAGGCAGGCACAGGGATGGATGTCTGCATGATGGGAACTGAGTTTGGTGTTAATCATCACAACATCACAGCAGACTCCCAGTGTCTCCAGCGTAGGGATTTTGGAAGAGTGGCTCTCTGGGTGCTATCAGAAGGCATGTAAATGCATGCAGAGCCAGCTCATGCACCCAGCAGGGAACAAGCCCTCCCTCCAGGATGGAGTGGGTGGGCCTGCTTGTTGTCTGGGCCTGAGAGCCAGGAAACACCCCAGCATCACTCCTGGCTCCAGCAGCAGGCAACAGAACTGTGTTGGTAATTGCAAGCCATGAGGGGATTTTTGATGGCCCTACCCCACACTGGCTCATTCCTGTCTGGGAGGAAAGAGATGTTTTTCTGCTGTGGGCAAAGGGGAGCTGTGATCTCCTCTCCATTTCGGCCACATCCATTTTACAGCATTAGGAGTGGCACTGGCATGGCCATTCTGGGGGGGTGAGAGCTCTTAAATGCTTTCTTGGCATTTCTTTAGACATCAGCTGTCCCCTTTGGGGACATGGATGGATTAAGGGAGTCCTCTCCCAGGAGAAGCCACAGACAGCAGGGCAGAGTGGTGGATGCAGAGGCTCTGCCATGTCCCCTCTCCCTCTCTGGGAAGGTTGCTGGGGGACTGGGAGCAGCAGCATCCTCTCTCTTGGGTGCTGGATGCTTGGGCTTGTCGGCTCCCTTTGGCAGCAGTCCAGGTGACTGCTCCAGTGCTGTCCCTGTGTCAGTCATACACAGCTTTTTGGGGTGTTGGGGTGGGTCAGTAACATGTTTTGGGGAGGGACATGATGGCAAGGTGCCTGCACATGGCTGGGAGAAAAAAATCCTGTTTTCCTGAAGACTGTTTCTCTGAACAGAGTGCCCAGCCCCTGGTAAAAGACCTTCTCCATCAGGAGGGCTTGACACTAATCCATCCAAGGCTTTCCTGTACTGGTGCCAGAGAACAGAGGACATCAGAAAGTGGTGGGAATGAACTCCCTGCTCTGACAGGGATAAAGGCTGAGGCACAAGGTTTTCCCCATCCTTCCTTATGCCCACTCCCACTGATTGCCACCTCCTTGGCTTTGGCAGGTGTTGAATGGCCTCAGTGACTCTCTCCACACACTTTCTTTGTAAGGGGTTGTTTTTAACCTGGACCCCTTCAGTGTCTGCTCACAGATTTGATCCTGTGGATAACTTTGGGGTCTCTTAATTTTTGTCCAATTAAGAGACACAAGCCCTGCAGCTTGGGGATGGAAGAGCAGCAGCACAGGGAGGAAGATGATGGGTGAAAGAGGCTGGCTGCTCTGCTGCAGTCACCTTTTCCCAGATTTCTTGGTGAGGAGCTTGTGCCGGAGATTGTTTGGCCCATCAAGGCAAAGTGATTCTGGCTCAAGGAGCAGTGAAGCCTGCTGGATCTGGTTTGAGATGTGATATGGTGAAATCCTGAGAGCCTTGTGGGGATGTGAAGGGAGGTGAAGGTTTTTGACTGGCTGTGGAAGGGTGTGGAGGGCCTTCCTTGTGTTTCTGAGAGGTTATAGCAAGTGCAGAGGGTGAACAAAACTCTCAGTCAGTTGGTAAGACAAGGCTATAATTAAAGCCTTTCAACCTCCTTGCCTGACCTAATTTTTCTTAAATCAAATCTTACCTACTTTCAAACTTTGCCTTACCCAAGGATAAATGCAAAGTAATGCAATTAGGTTCAATGAAAAAACAAATGGTAGAAAACTGATCAGTGATAAAAATCTGATTTGATCTTCTATAAAGTGGTGGTCTTCCTGCGGCTTCCTTGCCCTAGCAAAACCTAAGTTGCCAAGGGGACCTTTGCCTCATCTATCACTCAAAAATATAATTTCCCTTTACTTTTAACACCCAAAACCTCCAGCCAAACAAATAATTAGTGTGCATAAAGCTTGTACCAAACAAACCAGGACAATTTCCCCACCATTGCAATTAACTTCCAGCACTGTTCCTCACTCTCAAATAGCTGGGATATTCTTGCAAGGTGACTGTGGCTCACCAGAGCCTTGAGGCCTCATACAGGGCTGCTCTGGCCACTTTTCCAACAGCAAATCTTTTTTTTTCTCTTCCCCAGGAAAGGATTCTGTCACCCTGTTTTTTTAAGATTTTCTAAGCTTTCTGATGTTGACATTCTTGTAGCGAACTTTCTCAATACTTTCTGTAAATAACTCATTGTTTTGCATTCCTTTATGGAGGAGGAGAAAGTTGATAGACTGTTGGCTTGTCCAGTGTCATTGGAGAGGTGGCACTGTCACCCTCCAATCCACTGTCACTCTTGGAAAATTATAAATGTTAGAGTCAGAAAATAAACTTCCCTTTTCCTTCACCTTGAGAACAGCGGTGTGCACTTGTGTTTTTTCATGTCCTATAGCGACAGGATTCCATTTTAGGTGTGAGTACACCTCCCTGAGCAGCAAGGGCACACCTCAGCCTGTGAGAGTGGAGGTGGAGCCGGCTCTTCTTGGGCCCATGTGCTGGAAGCACAGCAGCACAAGGTGTGGGATATCCCTTGGAGTCAGATGTCCTGGCTGTGTCCCCTCCCAGCTTCTGGTACCCCCCTGGCTCACTCATGGGCAGGGCAGGAAGGCCCTGATGCTGTATAAGCACTGCTCAGCTGTAACTAAAACATTATTGTGCTCTCTACACTGTTTTGGTCACAAATCTGAAACGCAGCCCTGTATGAGCTGCTATGAACCAAATATGCCAGTCAAAACCTGTACACCTCTTATTTCCAGTGAGGAGGCTAAGTCAGCTTTCATCCTGGTATTTTGTCACAAAAGGATGAAAGATGGATGAGATTTGTAGGTAGAACATAATATTTCATTAAACCAACTGTTATAAATGCAAAAAAAAAAAAAAGACACTCTTTTTGGAATAGGGCAATTCTTTGGTTTTGGGCTGCAGGCATGAAAGTAGGTTTTTTTTCTACCTTTACCAATTAGCTTAGTAAAAGACAGGTTTGCAATCATGCACTCAGAGCAGGTGACTGCCTCTGTACTTCTGAGGCTACAACGAGGTAAGGAGTATAAAAGCAACACCTGAAGAGGAGGAGACCTGCAAGTACCCTGTGAACGTATAAATCAGGTCAAAGAAATGAACAAATTAACTTGTCAAATTCAATAACTCAACATGGCATGTAATCCAAAGTTCAACTGTGTATAGGTTTTTATTGCTTGCTCAGAATCAACTGCTCCAGTACCCTGCTGTTATTTGTGTTTCTTCTGTGCTAGTGCTGTTATTCCAAAGAAGTAATAAAACTTCAAGAACTGGACTTTGGGTTTAGACTGTTTGTGCTTGGGAATTGAAAATTTTTAATGGAATTTGTCTTTATCACCTAGAGAGAGAGTGTGTGAGAGAGAACAAGCAAGAGGCAGAGTTTTACATATCTACATCATCATGAATTTCAAAGGGCTTTACAAATCCTACTCTTCCAAAATCTACTAAAATGCTGTGCTTTGCATATGATTATATGAAGCTCATTAGTAAGAGTACTAATGAGCCTCTACACACCCGAGGCAGATAAATGAGGTTCCAGAGTAAAATGATTTGCTTAAGGGCAGACTCCTGAAAGTTGACAGCAGAGCTGGAAATAGAAACTATTGTTTCCCAGTCCCTTGTACCATATTCCCATGGATGGAATGTGAAGTGCTTTTTTTTTTTTTTTTTTTTTTAAGATGAAAACACTGCTGTTTGTTCATGCTGTTTCATTTCTTGTGTCTTCAATGTAATCTTCACAAATGCAAATGTCCTGACCTAGAGCTATATAAGGCCTTCATTAAAGCCTCCCCACAATACCAGCCTTCATGCAATTGTATAAAGCAGAAGGGGTAGCCCAATTTAACAATTCCCACGCCTCATAAAATGATTGGCCTAGTTTCTTTAAAGTGGGTTAAAGCCATAGCCCCCAACGTGATTGAACACGGAAGCCACACCATTAATTGTCTATCTTCTGCCATTAAGGTAGTGAGTTACTGGGGAGCGAGGCAAACAGGGTTTGTCTTTCATGCACTAATGGACAATTTTGCATGTTTTTTTATCTTTATTTTCGGTCTGCAATGGAGCCCACTGACCTTCCTCCTCCCTTCTCCTTTGAGGAGCTGTAATTGGGATGGGGATGAGTGCAGGGAGGTGTAGAATTGGTGCTGCACAGGAGAAGTTCCAGTGTTGGCCTCGTGGCTCTGTCCTGTGCCCGCACTGCAGAGAGAAACTGAGCATAATGTTCCCACTCCTGGAATGACAACAGGCAGGCTAACAGGCTAACAGAGCTGCCTAGGAGCTCCTGGTTACCCCATTCAGGGGGTACTGCACCTCCATAATGGTGTGCTTTACCTGTGAGTGGTGAAAACTCCTCTGGTCTCCTGCCCCTCTCTCCATAAATGCCTTTTCTTCCCTGCTGTACACAAGTATCTTTTGATCACTTCCCGGAACAGCTGTTACTGTTGTCAACAATTTAGAGTAAGGCTGGTGAAAGGGGTTTTGACAGTTCTGGGCTTGCAGGAAGACTTGTGGCCCAGAAAAAAAAAAAATACACACACATATATATGTATGTATACATATGTATGGATATATACATATACATGTGAGAGAGAAAGCAAGAGACTGAGCCTGCCAACAAGCCTCCCATGTGAATATGTGTGTGTGCTTCTTGGCAGGGCACATGTGACTTTGTGCCTGCACATTTTATAGCATTCCTACCCATTCCTCTTATCCTGAGTCCATTTTAAACTTGGTTATCTGGAGACACAAAGCCATTCCCTGGGATGGCAGTGCTGAGGAAGCCATTGGCACCCGTGGTCATGGTTTGCCAGCCTTTGTGGCACTCATAACACAGATCATCCATGCCTGGGCAGATGTTTTCTCCACCAGCTCTCCAGGCAGCACTGGTAATGCTGGCAAGAGCAGCAGAGTACAAGTAGTTTACTTGTTGTATAAACCAAACAGATAAGTATACATTCTTCTACTTAGCAGGGCTGGATCAAATGATGGCCACAGAGTTCAAATACCTCATGTTGATTAAAATTGGGGTTTTTTTTGTAGGTTATCTGAAAACAGATACTTCAATGCACTGAAACAATGGCAATAAAAGCTGTAAAACTGTGTTCTTCTTTTGGCACTAGCCCATTGTAAACAGTGAGCTACTGGGCTTAATGAGGCAATTCTGAACCAGCGCTTTTAATAACCGAATGTTTGTCTCCCGGCTATTCAGGTGGGCTATTACTGGTATTTAATATTACTGGCAATGTTGTTGTATATTTTGTGCCAGTGCTGGCAAAGAACAAGGTGATTCTTTCAGATAACAGCCCTGCAATAGTATTTTTCTGATTTTAACTGAGCAAAAGGCCAGGCAAAGCCACTGCACACTTGTATTCAGCTTTGCCTTTTCCTTACAAACTTTATTTCAAACACTGAAAGAGTTAAATGAAATAATTACATGCATAAGCATGTTGATTCTAGCTTCTGTTATGGCAAACAAAAAATGTATTGACCTAAAAGGTAAATGTTGATTGAAGCAGAAAACTGACGTCAATATGAACTCCAAAGTATTTTGTATCTTGATGTTTGGCACATGAACACCACAGTGTATATATAGTGTGAAATACTTAGGTTTATTTTAATTAGATGTATGATAAACTGATGATTGTGGTTCTCATTTCAAGTGTAACAATTTACAGCATGACTAATTCTGCTGAAAAACCCAAAATTGTCAGCAACAATTTGGAGGGCTGAGCAAACTGTCAAATGGCATTGATGGGGTTTTCAGAGAAAGAGATTCAAACACTCTGCTTAGTCTGCCCAAATTTTCAGGGTGATTTTTCTCCCCAACCAACATGCTTTATACCAATACTTCCTTCTCACTCAGAAATGTGCTTGATGAAGATCAGTTTGCGGTGGAAGATGTAGATACTTGGTTCCAGCACCACGATTCCCTCCCCTGTAGATGTGCTGGAGCTGGTTTGGGATTCTCCCCATCCTCTTGCCTCCCACAGCCCAGACTGGGCCCCTTGCACAGGGTCAGCCTTTCCTTGTGTCAGCCAGTAGGTCTGAGCTCACGTTTTTCTGTCTGCAGCTCTGTACAGCACTGAGCTATCCCCTGAGAGTTTGGCAGCTCTGGGAACATTGATCTGCTGAGGCCAGGGTGGCAGCAAGGCTGAGTCCTGTTGAAGCATTGTGGGTGGCTCAGAGAAGTCCATCAGTGTGCTTACTGCTGGGTCCAACAACATTTCAACACTTCCAGGGCAAATTTTATCTTACCTTTCCACTAGATCCCCACTTGCAGGGTGCAGAGATGGGTCATGGCTGGTGGCAAAGGGGTTTTGCCAGCTCCTGGCTCCTGAGAGTGAGGGATGGGGCTGTGTCCCAGACAGTGGAGGCGTTTGCAGGCGCTGGTTGGAGCCTGGGGATGGGGTGTACTGGGACAAGAGATGGCCAGGAGCGGGGATGGTGGCCCGAGGCGTGGGAGGGTGGAGCACGAGGGGGTGGTGTGCCTGCAGCTCTGCTAGCAGCCATGCTTGAGTAAACTGCACTTAGATTAGACTTGTAAATGCCCCGAGAAGCCCTTGGGAAAGTGCTCATTCTGATTCACAGGGCTTCCCCCTGTCTGCATGGCATGTGTGCAATCCCTGGCCAGAGCCCTCGCTGCCCCTCCAGCAGGGATGGGTGCTCCTCCAGCCCTGAGATCAGCGTGTTCAGCACCTCTGTCTGGCACTGCCACAGAGCCTGCTGATGAATCTTCATGAATCTTCATGGCTGGGGCTTCCCTCTGCATCTGTGAATTGACTAAAGCTTGAATTTATTTTGGTGAGCCTCCAGTGGGGGCCACAAGCATGGTTAACGTAGACATGTATGTGCTCCAAAACAGCACCCAACAAAAGAAAGGCAAGATGGAAGACAAAAAAAGGGAAAAAAACCCCAGCTCTTGGTTTCTTAAGAAAATCTGATCTCATACATAGTCTTGTTTTTTTCCCATTTCATTTTCGTCACCCTGACATATAAATGGAGAGTGAATGGTTTCACAGAGAGTGCTGCTCTTGCTAGCTCAGTACTAACCCAGGGTTAGCTGGGTTTAGGAGAATGACTTGATCTGAAGGTAATTTGGAGCAGTGCTTTTCCCTCTGCTTTTACAGTATCCCCCCCTCCCACTTTCAAGCATTTCTTTTCCTTTCAGAAATTCTACAGGAACGTAACTTTAATTAAAATTTTAAAATTAAAGATAAAAGAGGACATTCTTGAGATGCAGCCTGATTATTGTAGTTTATGTCTTAAGAAAGAGATTACTGACTTGAGACCTGTAATATTCTCCTTTTTCATAATTTGGCTGCATTAAAGACACTGCATATATCAGTAGATTTCCTTGGAATAAGTTCAGCAACTTAATGAAGAAATAAGTAATTGACTAGTTTTCCTTGAACCTTGATGGATAATCTGCAGCTTTTTGTTTTAAAACAAGAATACATTTTTTCCAAGTATTTCAGGTATTTTTGCTATGCAGCAAAACAAGGTCTCCAACAAGCAGTTGTTTTCTGCTTTGCAAGTATTTTTCTTTTGTTAGCTTGGCTGCCTTCAGGGAAAAAAACGTGGCAGACAAGACTGGTGTTTAACAGCAAAAGCCAGCTGGGGAATCCCACCACTTCTCCTTCTGGGGAAAAGTGAGCCAGACATCCAAGGCAAAAAATCAGCTAACTAGAGAACTTGCATTTTCCTTCCTCTTCCAGGTGGCCTTTAACAAAATACCTTTTGGTGATAGTAATCCATTGCTTGGGGCCACTGACCATGGATGTGGGTCAGGAGGGAACCAAAACCAGAGACTTCAGAGGAAATTTTATAGTCCATATTAACTCACTTATGTGAGGTGGCACACTCAAGGTGTTTCCATACCTGCTACAATCTCTCACTTGAGGACTGAACATCCAGCTTCCTAAGAAACCACCGTGACAAATTATTTTAATTTCCCAGTGTTGTGCGAAGCAGAAATTGGGTCTCCTGCATTTTAATGGTGTGCTGTTTGTGACTGCTTTTGTGATTAATGTCCCAAGGTAAAAAGCATCAGGATGCACCAGAAGGAGGTGCTTTAAATAGAAAGCAGTCAGAAATGAAAGGCTGCTTCTGTGAAGCATAGCTGTGCCACCTGGATCATCAGGAAGGAGCCTGTCCCAGGGCTGGGTGGGTGGTCTTGCTCCACAGCTGTGCCTAGCTCTGAGCTCAGGATGCAGAGTGTGCTCAGCATGCTGCCTGTGCCTGGCCATGCAAAGTTATCTCGGTCACCCAAGACATCTATTACAGCCTGACTCACTCTGCAGAGACACAGCCTGAGGAGGCATGGTAATTTTTCAAGGCAGTTTCTTCAGAGTAAAACCACACTTGAGGAAGCCAGCTCCTTCTCATCAATGAGCTCAGCAGCTCTGCACCAGCACTCCACATCTCACATGATGCTTGGGGGTGTTTGCCTGAACAGCACAGCCTGTTCAGAGATGAAGAACCCAGCCCACTTGTCACAATTTACCAATAAATCAAGGTTTCATGTAGCTTGTAGGTGATTCATCCTTTTCTTGGTAGGTGGGTAATGTTCTTGTTGCTAGATTGGGTATTTCCCTGACTTCAATACTGATGCTGTGGCAAACTCCTCTTTCTTAGGGCTCCTCTGCAGGTGAGGCTGAGTTTGGATGTGTCTCTCCAGGCACATCACTGCAGGTTGGGAAGGATGACAGGGAGCAGCCTGTAAATCTGCAGGACATCCTATTTATTTGGCTTTCTAAAGGTTTAGAGATCTGCTGCTCCAGTTCTTACATGGATTCGTGCTACATCAGCATGCCTTCCTCTTTGCTTTTCAGGAAAAGCTCAGCAAAGCTGCCTTGTACAGGGCAGTTTAAGGCTTGATAAAGCTGTGTCAGAAACCAGAGCTCCTGACCAGTGCAATGGCAGGCCATTTTGTCATGTCACAGTGTCGGCTCTGCCGCTGACTGCTCACAACTGTTGTGTTTGGTGGCCAGGATAATTTGGTGTGAGATGAAACTCTGCGTGGCTGGAGTGAATCACAGGCTGCAGGAGCTGTGCAAGCACCAGCCTTGTCTTGCAGAGTGAGCCTGTGTTTTGAACAGCTCAGATGGTATCTTGCCCCAGGTTCTTTCCACGCTGTCAAAATCAGTGTTGCTGGGTGTTCATGTAGTTATCAGAGAGTAGATGGTTTGACCTAATTGTTCTGGTTTAAAGCAAATCAATGCCTTTTATGAATTCTTTTCCTGGTGTAAGTCTAGCTCATTTCTGCCCATTCAGAATAAATAAGTGCAAGCCTTAGGAGGTTAAATACTATTAACTTGTTACACATCCATTTCCAAAACTGATATCCAGTGTCTGCATTTGAAAATGGACAGAATGTAGGACCCAGCCAGGGGAAAAAACTTCTATGATTTATAAATAAGCCCTGTCTGTGCTCTGCGCTGGATGTTTCTAACAGCTCTTTAGCTGAAATAACACGCAATCACATAAATATTTGGATTCTGCTTAACAGCTGGAATGGCAAAGAAACCAAGAGCAAGTAACATTACACAATCCAGTATAATCCAAGCTACACCTGTACCTTGGCTAATGCAAGTGTTTATATACACTTACATGTAGCTGTGGAACTATATTGTTAATTCTTGAGGTGGAGCTGCTACTGTGTGTGATATGCTGGCTTGATAAACTGTTTGGACTGAAGTGGAAGAATCTGATCTTTTATTTGCAGAATAAGAATGTAATGATCTAAACTTAATTCTTTGCATTTGTTGTCCTGAAGACATAGCACGCTATTTCTGGTTATCTTTTGTACTGATCTTGTGTTTGGTTGTTTCCTCTATTTGATATGTTTTTTCCCATTTCAGCATATAAACTTCTGGATTGCTGTGCTTCTGGTTTATTTGGGAAGCAAAGAGTGGTAGTAAATACACAACTTCAACTCCAGCAATGAGTAGACCAACATCAGCAGAGAAAAGGTGGTGGTCTGTGACGGTGTTCACAGGGGTCCGAGGATGAGGGAAGAGACGAGAATATGACTCCATGTTTCAGAATGCTTGATTTATTGTTTTATGGTATATATTATATTAAAACTATACTAAAAGAATAGAAGAAAGGATTTCATCAGAAGGCTAGCAAGGAATAGAAAACAAAGAATGGTAACAAAGGCTTGTGGCTCGGACAGAGAGTCTGAGCCAGCTGTGCCATGATTGGCCATTAATTAGAAACAACCACATGAGACCAATCACAGATCCACCTGTTGCATTCCGCAGCAGCAGATAATCATTGTTTACATTTTGTTCCTGAGGCCTCTCAGCTTCTCAGAAGAAAAAATCTTGAAGAAAAGATTTTTCAGAAAATATCATGGCTACAGTGGTCAGCACTGCCTGGGGGCAGAGCTGGCTTTGGCTGGACACCAGTGTGCAGCCTGGCCCCTGGGAGCCCCACCTGTGGCACAGCTCAGCCTGGGGGCCCATGGCCACACACAGGGAGGGTTTGGGGGGCTGGGGAATGCTTCAGGTCTGGTCAAAGGAGCACTGGGTGGGCTCCCATTCCCACTCCTGGGCATTGCACTGTTTTCTGTTCATACTGGCTGCCTGATGATGGATGCTGGGTGCAGGTGATGGGGACCTCTGGAGGTCTCTGCCCACTCTGCCCACCTGTGTGGAACACCCATAAGATTTTGCTGCCCTCCTGAACTCCCACCTCCTCCTCGAGGTCAGGAGCTATAAAATGAAATTGAAGAGAAGCAATTAGAAGGTCTATTTCTCTGGTGTCTGTAGGCAACCTTATCTAGTGGAAGAGGAGGCAGCAAATGCTCACTAGTATTCCAGTCAGTTTAAGCTAAGCCATTGACCACCCCCATTCTCACCCTTCTTTTTTTTTTTTTTTTTTTTTTTTTTTTTTTTTTTTTCATGATGTGATATTTTCCTTTAAAAGATACTTCCTTTCCCCAGCATTTCATGCACTTCTTCATTTCCAGCAGGGCTTAATTCCCAATTAAAACATGGTTTGCTAACAGCTTATGTAACCCTGTAATGGAAAAAAAGGTTTCTTAGATGGAAAAATATTTACCCAGAAAGAACTTAGCTCTAGACTTAGAGCAAGCAGAGAAAGTATGCAAAAACATTGTGAGTAAATGAAGGTCATCCTTCTCTCTTGATAGTTTGCTTGAACTAGTAAATAGGAATTTGTTTCTTATGGAAAATAGAGACACTGGATACCAGAAGAGGCAGAATGCACACATGCACTTCTTCTTATGACACCAAACCAATCAATGCATAAAAAGACAAGATGTCAAGGATGTGGTCACCAGTAAAATCCAGACAGCTGAAAACATCTGAAAATCTGTGGGGATATATGCAAAACGAAAATAAAAATAGCTGTGCTGGTTTGGAAATGCCAAGCAATGTCTGGTTTGTATTCCTTAATAGGGGCTTACATTTGCATCAAATGAATTTCATTACTTGCTACTGAAGAGATCTTCCTAAGGGGCATCATTTCCCCTTATTAGCTCAGGTCAAGTCTTCTTGCTAAGTAGAGATCTCTCCATGCTTGGATAGGTATTGTCTGATTACTGTGAATGCCTTGATTTGTGACTCCAGGCATGTGCCGTGGTCTCAAGCATCAAGGCAGGGCTGCAATGGGCTTCATTCTTACAGCCAGCTTTGTGTTAGCTGCTATCATGGCACCTTAATCCAAGGAGTCTGGGGGTTAGAGGTGATGTTTGTACACATGGAGTCCTGTGAGATTGCAAGTGAGTGCTACCCTTAACCTGCAGAGAGATTTTATTTTGATGGAAAACAATGTAGATTAATATTCTGACTTCCCCAAACACAGGCTTTTGTGATGGGAAGAGAACAGCAGTGATACAAGGTCCTCTCAAGAACGGCACTGACAGCTTAGTGCAACAGCTCACTATTCTCTTTCTCTCCCCTGCTCTCTCTAAAGCTTCCCTGTGCAGCACAGAAATACTTTTTGAACCCTTCAAGCACACCCTTTCTATCTGTCAAATGTGCTCTTGCACCTGTACCCTATGTGCCAGCAAGCCTGGTTGGCATAGTTCTCCACCCAGACTATTTGCTGCAGTTTTGCTGCCTTTTGGAGCTGGGTCTGGGTGTTGGGACAGTGTAATTCAGCCATGACAAAGCAATAAAACCAAACAGTTTATCTTTGTGTTCTGGCCCTTGGAAGACGGATATGCCTCACAGCAGGAAGTCATGGTTTACCTAAAAACAGGTGGAACCCAAACCATGGTGGGTGTGAGCTCCACTTGGCTCCAGACCATTACATCAGAAATGGGCTCAATCCACAGAAAACATCTATGGGTTGCAAACACGAGGGATCTAAAATTACTATGTCCACATTATTAATTTTTTTTTTATTTGGAAGTGATTACTGGAAAATGGTGGTGTTACTAAGTAGTTGGTTTTCCTCCCAGCTCTGTAGTATTTGTATTCCTTTGCCTTGTTTAATACTCTATGAGCATTTTTTCTTGGATTTGTTTGTAAACAAGACAGCAGATGCCAGGACTTAAAAACTATTAGAGATGTAATCCAAAAACTGTGAAATTTGGGATTATTTTGCCTATGAGATCAGATGACTAATCATCTAATAGGGATTATTATAAGAAACAAACCAGAGACTGAGTAACTCTTCCATGCTTTTACAGCAGTAATTCTGACTATTCTTTTTATCCATCTGGACTGGGTGGTTGATCCTTTGCTCCTTATCTCCCACCAAAGCATCTCTGAATGCCAGTGATATGTAATTTTTAATGGGAAACAGTTAATTTGGGGTGAAATAAACTTTACGCAAATTGCAGTTAGTCACCAGTCAACATTTGGTGGTTTGTTATTGAGGACAAAAAAAGCAATATCTGAAGAGCTCTGGTTTGTCAATTCTGCTGCATCCAGCCTGCTGAGAGCTGTTCTCCTTAGTCTGCCTCACCTGCTTCTGTGTCTGCTGTATCCTTGATGCACAGTGATGCCTTTGCATCTGGTGTAGTAAATCACTGCCACACCAAAAGTCTAAAATTCTCTGAATGTCTCCCCTGAACTTTCCCATATCTAGACGATCAGTTCCTTCCCATATCTACATGGTAAGTTCTTATTTGGTCTGTCCAAGTCTCTCCAAAGGGACATCTGATGGAAATGGTGGTAGTATCTTTTCCTGCCTTTTTTTTTTTAAGTTGTACAGAAGATTGCCTAGGTATATAATTTAAAAACACTTGCCTCTTTGGTAGTGCTAAAACTGGGGTCTGTATGTTTCTTTGCCATGTTGACAGCAGCAGATGCAGCGATGGCTGCAATGGTTTTGCAGGCTTTTTCTGGTTGTCTACCTGATGATGGAGAAATGAATAATTGACAGCTGCTGAGGCAGAGAGACACGTCACATCTCACTGATTCTATTTGAATTGGCTGACTTGTGACACATAATAGAAGTGTTTTCCTTTGGACCTAGGGTGAATCATGAAAATATCTCATTACAGAGAATGTCAAAGTATTTTCCATATTGGCTCCAATTTCTCTATGTTATTGCCCTCCTCATTTCTAGAAATGGCTTATCAACAAGTTTGATTTGTGAAATGCTAAAAACTAAGCTGCCTAAAGGAGCACCTCCAGTGTTATGATTTCTACTGGCCAAAGAGAGCATCAGCAAGCTGTGGACATTTGATCTGTGAATGTGATTCCCTGTCCTTATGAGCCTCTGCCAATGGAAATCCCCACCACAGCCCAACCTTTGCATGCTGGCGGGAAGCGAGCTGGCCCTGTGTCTCCTTCTGTGCAGTCCCACATCTGCCCTGCTAAAGCAGCAGGAGAGATTGGAGCAGTTCCTTTCCTTGGGAGGGTGCTTCTCTCCACCAGCAGTTCCTTTCCTTGGGAGGGTGTTTCTGTCCACCAGCAATTCTTTACCTTGGGAGGGTGCTTCTTTCCATCAGCAGCTCTTTACCTTGGGAGGGTGCTTCTCTCCACCAGCCCTTATGTGAGGGCGCAGAGTTCACTGCCAAGGCTCGGAGCTGGCACCAGGAATGTGACAGTCCTTATCCGGCCACAGAGGTTCTCAAAAGCCCTGGCTGGTGGCCCCAGTTACCTGAAGCAGTTACTAATTGTTTGAGGATGACGCAAATGACCGGCTCCAATTTCAGCCCTGTGCAGGCTCCCGGGCAGGAATGACCTGCTCGGCTATTTCTGCTCTCCATATCCTGGTGAAAGGCAGGCCTGTAAATTCCCCCAGTGCTGAGCTCCTGCCATAGGTATGTTATATTGAAAAGGGGGTTTTATTTCTTTTGGTGTGGAATGCTCTTTGCTCTGGCCTTTTTTCTGATTTAAATATGTGGATCTTTTTTTGTCCCCCCTACAATTTTATGTAGAAATTGTTTTGGATGCCTGTCTAAGCATAATTTCACATGCTTTTGCTATTATCCAAAACTGTTTAAAATCATATTAAATAGCTTTAAAACTCTCCTTTTTGTCCAGGTTCCTGGCCTAACTCTCCAAAAGCATCAATCATACAAGATTGTTTCACCCGGACTTGTGAGCTGCCCTCACTGATCTGGAGTTGTCCTCTGCACTATTGGTGACACTTGTGGAAAACTGCTTCAATATGAGCTCAGCATCACATCACTTCCTACATTTTCATAAATGTTTCCACTTCTGATTTAGTCATTATAGCAGATGCCATCTCATGTCATTTGTGCAATGGCCAAAGGTGTACCCTGGGTATTAGTGGTGGGGAGCTCCAGACCACAGCTTTTGCTTCCCTGCCCAGCCTGGCTCTGTGACATGGCTGTGCCCACTCTCCCATGTAAGATGGGATAGTAATGGGTGGATTAAAAAGCTTTCAGGGTCTATCAGCTTGGAATCACCTGCCATTCAATTCCCATGATTAATGAGAGAGAAGTGAGTCAGAAACACAGAGCAGATGCTGTGGAGGTCCCCTGGAATCACACCAGATGTACCAGTGGTCTTCTGCTGCAGTCAGCTTGTGTGGGGTCAGTTCTGAGAGGCAGCTGAGGGAAGGGCTCTTGCATGAGAGGCTGAGGCTGGATGAAGTAGCCAGAACAACTGTGGGAGATATTTTCTGTGTACAACCCTGAGAATATTTTCTGTACGGCTTTGTCACCTATGTGGTTAGTCAGTGCTGTCCAAGTTTTTTTGCAAAAAAAAAAAGAAAAGTGAAGAGAAAAGAGAAAAATAGCTCCTTGTTTTTAATGCTAACGTTTAAAAACAATATAAAACCCTCCTCAGTGGCCAAACCACAGAAATTGCCATGCAGATCCAAGAGCAGGTGTGCCTCCTGGAGCTACTGGAACAGCATCAGAAACCTGCTGGATCCCTAGTAAAAAGTGTCCTCTTAATTCTGGGTCAAATTCTGCTCCAAATGTGGTTGAGAGCAAAACTCCTATTTACTTTAATGCTTGCTGCCTTTCATCTGTTGTTTTGGGAATGAACTGGGATCAGACCTGAGAAGTGCACACAACTAGTGTCTGTTAGGGCAGAGGGAAGCCAGTGATGCTGGGAGAGGTTTGGGAATGAACTTGTTGATATGTCCACATTCTTGGGAAGAGACCTTTGAGGAGTGTAACATGGTAAAGAATATTCCTGGTCTTTCAGCAGGAAACTCAAGTTATGGCCTTCCATTTTAACTTCATATTTTGCTTAATTTCACCCACAGGCTGCTTTGGATATCTGCAGCCCAGTGCCTGTGGGCCACTCAGCTCAGCAGGTCATTTCCACAGGGTTTTTGTGCTGCTCCCTCCTGCCAAACCCGTGGCTCTGGGGGAGTCATCCCTGTATCAGCTGTTGTCAGTGTGACTAACACAGCAAAACAGCTCAGTGCCTCAGGTGTTGAGCTGTGCCCCTGCATTGCAGTGCCTGAGTAGGTGCTTCTGCTTAGTTGGCTTCATGGAGCTTCATGGGCTTCAAGCTTCACTCAGCTAAAAGTATCTACCTTCTTCAGCTCAGGACATGAAGAACTTCAGGATTTTTTGTGCCGTGGAAGTCATCCCATCCCTTCAAGAACAGCAGGCTGTCTGGAAATGTTCTTGTATTGTGATGGAAATAAGGAAAGAAAGAAGATAGGTTGTGTGCATAGGCTATGACAGGATGTATTTCCAAACTCAAATTGCAAACCATATAGCCAGTTTTTGGGTCAGTATGGATTTGGGATACTAAGTCATGGTTAGCACAAATGCCCAAATAGATTCAGACCTTCCAACATCCTTCTATCTAGTTGTACCCATCACAGACTTCAGAGATAATTGACCTATTATTCAGTGGGAGATCTCCTTCCCACCCACTTTCCTCCCCCCTATTTCCCAAACCATTCCCTCTCACTTAAAGCCTTCCAAAACTTTTAAGACTTGATACTCCAGAGTGCTAAGCACCCTGGCCCTGATTCAGTAGAGCACTTACACACAGGAATAATTTCATTTGAAGTCAATGCAATTATTTGCATGCTTTAGTTGCTTTGGAGTGAATTGCTCCATATTCAATAGGGTGGAGTCCACAGAGTCCTTTGCTGGCTGTGTCCCTGCTAGACAGGAGGAAAGCTACAGTAGCACTTTTCAGTGCTTGCCCCACCGGAGAACAAAACGAAGCGGCACTAGAAAGGGTATTTCTGGGCAGGATGGGGCTGTGGTTCACTAATGCTGTGTTGTAAAAGGCTTGTTCTCATTGTAGTCTTATCAGAGCCTGAGAGATTATTCTTATCAGAGCATGTAACAATATTTTTATCAGCTTGAAAGATGATTCTTTTATACCAGGGTGGCTGTAAGCCTCTTAAGGCCTTTCCTTTTATTTACTTCTCTGCTGCACTTCTCTGCTTCTCTTCAATCAGCATTTGCCCTTTGATATGAAAGCTCTCAATGGATTGACATTTGACATATAGCATTGTGCTGGAGGTGCTTTACAGTGTTGTATACCTGGATATGTGATTTAGGCCACTGCCTCTTAGTTTGCCACTAGAAGTACATCTCAAGAAGGGCTCCTGCACCTGTTTTAGGAGATTTGGCCCAGCAATGCTCATTCCTGACTCACCAGGCTGGTGGTAGAAAACAAAAGCTTGCAGCTGTGGTTTTATCTGTGCTACTTTGAGCTGCTAGTTTGTGCTCTGGGGTGAGCTGGGCAGCTCTCCTATCACATATGGAGTCCAGAGCACGACTGAAGCTCCTGAGTCCTGGAAACAGGTTAATTTTTAAACAACAACAACAACAATGATGATAATAGCTATGTTCTGTCTTCTATGTCAAAACTCCCAACCTGGCCAATATGCACATTCTTGTCTTTTGGTGTCCCAGTTTGGAAACCTCAGCAGACTCCTTGGCCAATCTATAGAGAACTGGTGCTGGAATGGCATCAGGAGCTGCTCCGGGCCTCTTGTGAAATCTGTTTGTATTGCCAGGATGTTTCCTTTGGTGTCAGCAATGCAAGGGGCTCTAGAGGATAGTTTTTTACTCTGTCTGTTTCAGTAAGAATTAAGTGCATATTATCCCAAAGGTGACACTGCAGGCTCAGAACTGCCAGCCAGGGATGGGGGCTGCAAAGGGCTCCCAAAGTGGTCCCCAGAGGTTCCTATGTGCAATGCCCAGCACAAACACAGAGGGAAAAGAGTTCTCCATGGTTTTATTTTATCACATTCATGCTCCTCTACTCATTTCCCACCAGCAGACTGTGCATTGTGGGGGGATAGAATATAAGAAAAATAAAGATAGTGTAGAAAGCAATCTCACCCTTAAGGAGCTGCAGCTGGGACAATTACCAAAGATTAGGAACAGGCCTGAGTTTAACAGGCCACAGCTGGAGAAGAAGAGTTCTATAAAAAAGAGTGGGGTGGATGGTTGAAAAGGGAACTGGAGTCAGTGCCTGGAGGTGAAGCCCACGAGAAAACACCAGGAAGGTATGAAACTTTTGCAGTGAGATGACAACACTGCATGGGGATTTCTCTGCATTTGTTGGTGCTGCAGGTGTGGCAGGAGCAGCTGTGCACTGAGTGAATGCCAGTGCAGGGTACATGCCTGTGTCCAAATGACTTGGCAGCTAGAGACAGTCTGTAGTGTCCCTGTCAGCACAAAACCCACCTCTGCACCTCCCCTCTCACTCCAGTCTTACTGTGCCACAATTAGAGAAAGAGCAGGAAAAGTGCCATGGTGAAGGAAAAAGGAAACACTGGAAAACAGCTGAAGGAGTTGTCTGGAAGGAACCACTCCTGTTTCTGCCTGGAATTTTTAGCAGGGATGTAAAAATCAGAGCTTGTTTCATACCAGAGATGTGGGTGCAAGGCACACGTGTAAGGGACCGGGCCACAGGTTTGCTTGGCTCAGGGAATATGCTCCCACCCCACAGCAGGGGTGGTGGGACCAAGAGGGTGAGGTCAAACCTTCCCTTCCTGCAGTACCTCAGCTCAAGGGAGCACTCTGCACCCCACTGCTGCTCCCCCAGTGCTCCCAGTACTGTGCCCAGGTCCCAGTGCATCCTGGTGCGCTTGTGTGGATGGGGATTGTGCCCCAGCAGTGAACACTGACCTAGTGCTGGCACAGGCATGGGGCACACTCATCATTCTGCTTGGCAGTAAGGGCCTTTATGCATTTTGGGAAGTTTTTTGGGACCATTTCTCCCAAGATCTGTGCTGTCTGGGTGCAGTGCAGGCGGTATAACCCAATGGCAGTAGGGCTGGTGGAGCCCTCACACCATGGCAGTGCCATACAGAGAGCTGTGCCAGAGCTGCTGCCTGGTGCACCCTGAATTTACATTGCCTAACCCTCCCTATTTTTGGCCTGTTCTTGGCAATTTTTAACTCCACCAACTTCCACTGGGAAAAAATGCCCAGTGGACCCCACTCTCTCTCCCTTTCCCTGTAGGTCTTCCTGTCTACAGATGGAAAAAACATGCTGGTGCATCCCACACAGCTGTGCCAGCTTCTATGAATGGGGTCACAGTCCACAGCAGCTGCACCGGGCTGGGTTTGCTCACCTTTGGCACCCTGCAGCCCAGGGTTTGGGCTGCCAAGGAGCTGCTGCTGACCAGCTGCCTGCCCTGCTCTGCTTCTTGAGTGGGAGCTCTGTTGGCCCCCAGGCTTGTGGTGAAATCACTTGGGGTTGTGGCTGGAAAACTCCCCACGCTCAGGCACCTGGAGGTAAACCGCCTAGATTTTTGGTTTTTTTGATTTTGTTATTTTAAATTCTTTTTTCTTCAAGACCTGAATTTACAAGCTAGCCTTGTGGGGATTTTTTTCAGCTGGTGTGGGAAAGATCTGTGCTGTGGAGAGGAAAGGGGCTTGTCCCTAATTTCTGAATGCTTAAGGCTGGTGAAAGTGGCAACAGGACTGTGTTATTCACTGTGGCTACATCTACCCCTCCTTCTGATGTAGATAGGTCTTCTCCACAAAAGCATGGACCTGAGCTGCTTAGGGAGTGATCCTTTCAGAAAACCCTTTTCACAGAGACTTAATGAGAAGCTGGATCAAATTTTTAAGGTAGCTTGTATAGTTTTTTTAACAGAAACTAAAATTTAATCTAGAAATGACATTGCAGATGGATATTATACAGCAGGAATGACAAAGCACAGCAAAAAATGTCCTGTACCTCTCTAATCTTCAGCTGTAACTTTAAATCTTTGTTTCTCTTGGAGTTTTGCTAGGATAAGAGGCAAGCGACAGAAACTGGAACATAGGAAATTCCACCTGAATACGAGGAAGAATTCACCTCACTGTGAGGGTGACCAAGCACTGGAACAGGTCGACCAGAGAGGTTGTGGAGTCTCCCTCACTGGAGATATTCAAAAGCTCTCTGGACACAGTCCTGAGTAATAAATTCATTTGGGGGACTCAGACTGAGCAGGGAGGTTGGACCAGATGAGCTCCAGTGGTCCCTTCCAACATTACCCACCCTGTGGTTCTGTGACGCTGGTACCAGCTGTGCTACACTTTGCCAGCACTGGTTGCATCATGTAGACATCCCAGCTGCAGCCTGACAGCTTCTCTGGCCAAAAATCCCCCAGCCTGGTGTTGTGTACTTGGCCTGTGTGATGTAGCCATAAGGTGCTCGTCATCAATGTTTTATGCAGATATTTAGATTTGCATGCGCTTCACAATCACATTCAAACCCCTTGAGCTGCTGGGGCACTCACAGCTCGCTATGAGGGGCTGGGGCTCAGCAATTTATAGGGTGGAGCCCATCATCTGCTTTAAAGTAGCTCCTCATGAATGTTCTAGACTGAGAGCAGAGGGACAGTGGCAATTCCCACTGCTTGTACCCAGGGGAATAAAGGGAAGTGGGATTAGTGGGAGTTTTCAGAAGCCTCTAACTCACCATAGAGCATAAATATCTTCAAGGGTTTGCCCTCAGGTGCTTCTTAAAAAAGCAGCTGGGTTAAAGTGGCTTTGCTAAGTTTGTTCCCATGAATATGATTTTCCCCAGGCATGCTTTTTACATATACCTGTTAGATAAAAGCTACCACACAGTAAAAGAAAAACAACACACAACCCTCTTAATTAAAGATATCAGGGCAAGGAGGCTCCTCAGAAAAAAAAAAAAAAAGAAAGTGATGTGATTCTAGTTTACAGGGCCCTGAGAAATAATGCTGCCCATGATTTTTATGGTGGTCCTCCTGGTTCCTGCCCAGAGCCTGGGCTCAGCGGATGCTGGCAAATCATTGCCCAGTGTTGACAGGCATTAGAAAACCCAACTTAAAAGCTCCTTCTACCAGCCAGTTTTCTGGGGCTGGTCCCTCTGGGTGTACCCTGCCTGCAGCCTTGTATCTGTCTCCCTGCTCAGGTTATCTTCCTGCCTATCCAGTCCATGCTGGGATCCCACTGGCCCCAACCCCCCCTGGGCTTTTCCAAATGCATGATGTATTTTGGAGGATGAGCTCCTTTCGTGCCAGTGATGATGGAATGCCTCTCTCCTCCTCATCCCATCTTTGTCCTCTGTAGGGCTCCCCTGCTTTTCCCTTTCCCTGTATCAGGTATAGGTGGGCTCTTCAGCTGCTCTTTGGCAGAGGTGTGACCCCCAGTGTGGGAAGCAGCAATTTTTACATGGCTATTCCTAGCTAGCCAATCATGGGCTGTGGAAATGATCCTAAGGGGTTCAGGACCTGGGACAAATGAGTAGTGTACTTTGCCAAGAGCACATTGTGGAGGAAATTGAAGCAACAACTGGTGCCAACAGAAAAACCAACTGCTGGATGTGCCTGATTTGTGCCAGTTAGTGCAATTTTGCCGACAGCTTGCTTTGATGTAAACTCATTCTTAAGTTTACAAGCCTGAGATCTTATATTTGAAAGCCAAGAAAATTCTGTTGTTGAAGATTTGAAAGCTGCAAAGGCATTTTCTGGTGTGTAATGACAGTATGGACCCATGAGATATGCCTTTCAAAGTAGGTCAGTCTGGGACATTGTGGAGGGAGGGAAAAGATGGAAGGGGAGGACGCATTTACCAGGTGGAGGAGAGCACTAAGCACTAGGTCTGAAAAATCTGTGTGTCTTTTTGGCTGTGTTTGTGTGGTTTAATGGGAAGGGGTTTCACTGTGCTGTCCTGTCAGCCCTGCTGCAGTTCGTGCCCATGGGGGATTTTTGGGAGCAATATACTGGTATGGCCAAAAGCAGTGCCTCAGTAGTGAAGCAGTGGACCTGACCAAAGCGATTGATAGCAAACAGAATTACAATGTGGGAACCCAGAACATCCCTCTGACTGTCCAGGATGGCCAGGACCCCTGCCAGGGGTCTCAGAGACCCTGGTACAGAGCCCAAAATGCCTGTGGTTTTGATTATGACCCGTGGAGCAAATTACCAACCTTACATGAAGACCAGCAAGCCACAACAGTGGCTATTTAAACAACTCTTTAATCCCATGATAACTTCACTATTATTCTATTTAAACAACAGTTTAAATAGAATAATAGTGAAGTTATCATGGGATTAAAGAGTAGATTTTGGGGTTTCTGGTATGGGGGTTCAGGAGGCAAGATGGAGGGATCTGGGAGTGTCCAGTCTTTCTCCTTCTTCTTGGCTTCCATCCTCTGCTGTGATGTTGGCACCTTTAGATTGGTTTAGAGTAGAAGCTCACTGTCTAACACAGGTGATATGTATTGGAAAGTAATTGTAAATATTGTACACATAGTTTTTAGTATAAAAAGATAACACCGCCCTAGGGGTGGGCAGAGTGCCTGGAACTGTCCTGCTGGACACACCTCAGCAGGGCAGGAGAAAGAATTTTATAGATAAGATACAATAAACAACCTTGACACCAAGAACTGAAGAGCTCTGACTCATTCTTCAAGCGCTGGGCTGGGAAAAGAGACTTTCTAACTCTTCTCTGTCACTCTGACAGGCTAAGGATCCTGACAGTTTTGGATGTGTTTGTGTTAATGGAAGGGGGTTTCACTGTGCTGTCCTGTCTGCCCTGCTGCAGTTTGTGTTTTTTGGGAGCCATATACTGGTATGGACAAAAGCAGTGCCTCGGTAGTGAAGCAGTGGACTTGACCAAAAGGATTGATAGCAAGCAGAGCTACGAGAGCTGTGTGTGAGATCCAGCAGATAGCCCAGGCCTAGCAACCCCTTGTGAGAGCGACAGCCAGCCCTTATCTGGCTCTGCCATCAGTCTGCGCTCATGGGAACCTGCGCAGCGCCGTGTTTATTCCGAGGGCCAGTTGTGTAGGTGGCCGAGCCTGTTATCGCAGGAAGGCAGCGTTAGTCATGCAGCGGGCTTGGCAGGCAGGCCCTGTGTGTGCGCCTTCCCGCGCTGCGCCGGCCCCAGCCCTGCCAGCTTGGCATGGGAATGCGGCAGGATGGGACTTGAGCGAGCAGCCTGCGAGGGAACGCTGCTCCGGCAGCACCCAGCGCCCCGGCTGCATTTCCATGGCTAATCCACACCTGAATTAATGCAGCCTGCATGGAGGCACTCACAGCTAGCAAGTGGTTGTGGGTTTGCTTGGTAAATCCTTATCTTGCTCCCAGATCCATGGAACTGTTCTGAGGCTGACAAGCAGAGCTAATGTACTGTGGCTTTCAGCGCTCGGGTTGGGTGCCCAGCTCTGAGCAAATTTTTGGTGGCTCTTGGAAGCACAGATCCCCTCCAGCATGAAGTGGGTGTAGTAAAACAGAGGGCCAAAGTGACAAATCCCTTGGGTTTAAATCTTAAAATCTCCTCTTTCCTTGCATGTGGGAGAAGTAACTTTTGCTGAGGGGTAATAGAATTACACTGTTTTGAGCCCTATACAAACACAACTGAATGCAAAAACTTTTTTCCCCAGAAGGAATAAGAAGAAATGTTGTGCCAGTTGCATGGCTCCCAAGATATTTGTCCTCCTTTTGGCTGTTCCAGTGGCATTAAAGCAAGTAAATGTAGTATAGACTTTTCAATATAAGAAAGTGTAGGAAGCCTGCTCAGCTCTGAGCAGGTTCCTCAGTGCAGCTGTGAAGGAGGGGACTGTAGGACACCATTTCAGGATGTTGTGAGGCTGTGCTGAAGGAGGCAGAGGCAGCTTTGGTGGGTGACACACATCTGAAGCCTGGTTTCAACCAGCACCCTGATTTGTGAAGGCATTCCCATTTGCTGCCACATTGTTAATTTACCTGCAGCACAAGTTGCCAAGGTTATTTAACTATCATTTTCTTGCTGCATATTGATTTTATTCTGTTGCCTGAAGGTAGAGAAATAATTAGCAAAAGAGTCTTCCCATCGCATTTATGCAGTTAATTAGAGGTTTTATCATATAGAGCAGTCATGTGAGAAAAACAGCACTGCAGTAACTCAGGTGCTCTCCTCCCAGCTGATATGAAATGGCAGGTCTCCACTGACTCCTGCCAGCCCTTGTTGTTTTACAACAGCAGCAGGAACATGCTGTGTTCCAAAAGACATAGGAAACACCAATGGCTTTTGTTTCATGAGCACTTGGAGACAAAGCATGAGCTCCAGGGGAGATCTCACTACTATCTCAGCCTGTAGGGTAATTCAGGTGACTTGTTGCAAATCAGTGCACCATTCCTCCACATTTTTTTCTGTCACTTTGGGAGGGGCTGGCAGGTCTGTGGCATTTCCATACTTTTCACATTCACCCAGAGTGTGGATGGTCCAGGCCAGTCAGGATAACAGTTTGCCGGTGGGCTTGGGAGCTCTGGGGTTCACCATAGTCATACCAAATGCTGAGCCCTGCATGGCACCTCTGCTGAGGTTTTTTTTTTGTGAAAGGATGGCTTTCCATGCATTGACCAGCTTTGTGATGGCAAAAAAATGCCTTTCTTGCCTTACAGTCTCTAAGTCAGATAGATCAAATGTCTTTCTCCTTCTCCTCTCTCTCACACTGTGGATCCATGCAGAGTTTCCCATGGGAAGGTGACTGACACTGGGTGCTGTGTGTGCCTCAGGAGGTGGCCAGTTGATCACCTCACTGACATCTCTAAAATGGTCTCCCTGGCAGTGTCTGGTTTGTGGCTCATTGAATGGCAGAGACTGTGGGGTGGCACTTTTTGTGCCACGCTTGAGGGTGACAGGCACAGACAGCTGCCTCATGTGTGACTGCTGCCCCTGAACTGTGCTTGCAGGTGCTGCTGGGAGTGGGAGAGAGGAGCTGTGACCATGTGTATGTGTACACAGCAGAGATGGAAAACACTCTTGCACATGCCCGTGGATGCTTTGGGCATTGATAATGAATCTCTCTCTTGTAACTGAGTGGCTTAAATCCAGCCTAGAGAGAATAATGTTTATTCCTGAAAAGGAGGCTCTTCAGCTTGATTTTCTGGCTGCAGTTCAACATCTGATATCTGTTTCTTAAATTGGGATAGGTACATGTGAATCCTGGACAGGAACTGTGACTGGGGGTTAGATGAAGGTATGTCTCAGTCTCACCTCCTAAAAAGTGGCTCCTGTAAAGCTGGGAGGAAACATATGCTGGCTTGGCTACTTTTCCATCTGTAGAACCTCATGTGTCTGGAAGAGGTGTTGAGCCAGGTAGCTGGTAGTCCTCTGAAGCCGCTCCCATTAAAGTGTTTGCTCCAGACTGTGACATGATGAGAGCGTTTGTGCTTTGGCCAAGACTGGCCAGGAGATGCTTTTGAGTCAAGTGTTGCTGCTCCCTGCTGAGAAAAAAGGGTCTCAGCACTCAGACAATCACCTGAACATATGGGCTGGTGGCATGTCCCTGGAGAGGTCCCCAGCCAGCAAAGAAAGGGTGCATGGAAGTGCAGAGCAGGAATCTCCCAGCACCAGCCAGGGAGGGGTCTGAGCAGAGACTCAGGGGCTTTCAGCAACTCCAGGCTCTGTTTCCAGATCCTCTGCTACAAGGTGGCTGTGAGCAATATGCCTTTTAGGTCTAATCACCAGTCTACTCGCATGGTAACTTCTTTGGGTCTGGGCGCTGGGCGTTTTCCTATTGTTTCCTGCAGCCTCAACATTTAACACGATGCTCTTCCAGAGGGTGGGAGCTTCTCTGCAGAATCATGAGGTGCCCCCTGTGCCAGGGGTGCAGGCAGGCAGACCACCCAGGGGGGCACAACCCTGTGGTGGGATCTGGGAATCTGAGTCACCTTCTGGATACTCTGCTGACTCCCCAGGGCTGATACAAGCACTTAAATTAGATGCCTAAAATTAGCTCAAGATTAATGTGTGATGATCCTCCCCAACCCTTCACAAACACATCTGCTTTTTACCCTCACTCCCATTTCTATTTGGCTGATGTCTGTTTTTTCCAGACAAAGGCTTTTTTACCTGCAGTCAGTATTGTGAAGTGGCTCATTCTTGGGGAGCTGACATTAGGTGCTGTCTGTGCCTCAGGAGGAGGCCACCTGCACTGGCATCTCTGAAATGGCCTCCCTCACAGTCTGGTGGAGGCCCATGGTTCATCAAAGGGCAGAGACTGTGGAATTTTGCATGCCACACTTGGTGGTGACAGTCACTGATCATCTTTTGCATGTCATGAGCATGTGGAGCATCTGCAAATCACTGGGGGAACCAGGAATCATCTATTCTGTGTGCCTCAAGATTGTGCTCTGAGATGCATGTTCGGTTTGGACAATATTAGACAGTACTTAAAAAAGCAATTTCTGTTGCATCACTGGAAAAAGAGAAATTGTGCTTGTCAAAAGCCCTATCCTCTTAGATATTTATCAATGTCTTGTCTAGCTTAGATAATACATTCACTTCATAGCTCAAAGCTAATATTGTGTTTCCATCTCAGTCTTGCACAAAAGAACCTCTAAGTTCAAAATTAATAATATCAACTTTAAGCTGTAATTGTATAAGAAAGAGCTGGATTATAAATTGATTGCTTCTTCAGAGAAGACTTCTTTTTTGCCTTAAAATATCTGGATAAGCATTTTTGCTTACTCATAAGGCAAGTTCACTTTGAACCACCCGTGCTAAAGGGAGATATTACCATTGCCTGCCCACTGCCTTCTGCGCCAGAGCGGGGAAGCTGCAGGAGCAACAGCCCTCTCCAGTGAGTCCTGGTGGGATCCCTGGGAACATTTCCCAGGCACAATCTTCCTGCCTGGAGCAAGCAGCTGCCTCTGGTGGTTTGAGGGCTTGCCCTCAGCACGAGGTGCAGGGCAAGCTACTGGGCAGGAAAACAACGCAAAGCCCTGACTTGATCTGCCAGCAAAACCACTTGTTATCTGTAACCCACTGGAGATGAAAGCAGCCCTGTTTACCTGTTTAAACTCTTGGGATGAGCCCATTGTGGCTGCAGTTTGTTAAGGAGGAAAGCAGGTTACTGGGTATGTTGGGGTGCTAAGCTGTTGAGCTGACACATCAAGATGTGGAAGTCTTGTCCTTCCATAGCTCCAGACTTAGAGTGGACTGTGATGTGTAGCAGTGGAATGTACCCCAAGTAGTACATTTTGGGCTGGAAACATGAGAAGCTGCATCTATCTGCAGGCATGGGAAGGTGCCTGTTTGCATTTCTAAATGCCGGATGAGGAAAAGGACACCAAATCTTCAAGTGCCTATGGTAGTTTAAGAGGACCCTGAGATTTCAGATTTTAACTTGCAGAATGACTTTGCATCCGATGGGAAGCAACACTGATGTCTATGTTTGGATTCCCATGGGCTGTGTGAAAAAGTCTATGAGGAATGCCAACAAAAGTAATTTCAATTCTTGCCTGTGATCCTTACGTATTTTCCTTGTTTCAGTGTCAAACGATATTTCACAACTCAGAGTTGCTTATCTTGTTTGTGATGAAAGCAGCAATTGTGTTGCTGGAGAGCAGAGAGTCTGTAGTTTCTCATTATTGAATATATAATTTCTGGGGTTGATCTTTGACCCTTTCTGACTCTGAGGTACTTGGGCCCTACCACAGTTGCAGCTTGCACTTTTCCTCCTAACTGGTATTTTCAGTGAGGCTTTCACCGTTCAGTTTTAGCAGGAGCAAAGAAGGGGAGCACATTGGAATTTCCCTCTGCAAGTAGCTAATCAGGAATCAGTGGTCTCTTTGTGCATCTGAAACTAACCTTCAGGTGGGAGATTCCTTTCCAGAGAGCAGAAAATGTCATGGTTACAGTCTGTTGTCTTCTACTCAGAAGTCACATATCAAGGAGTTTCCCTTTCAGAATGGGCCTGGAATGCAAACTTTTGAAGCACATTTTGATGAAAGGTCATAATTTATCACTGCAGGAAAATATATCCCTTGGTAATTGAATTCAAATCAAAACTTTTCATGCCTGGCTTCTTCTGAGGGAGAAAATAAGCTGGCCATAGCAAAGCGGTATGATTTGAACTATCTCAACACTGGCCTAATGAATTTGAGTCAAGGATGAACTTTCTTCCTAAAACACCCAAATCTGCAAACACACCTGTGAGTGTGGCAGGTGGAGAGGCTGAAATGCAGCATGCTGCTCTGGATGCAGATCTGCCTTGGAGCAGTGCTCAGGGCTTGATTCCCCTTGACATCTCTTTCAGTGTGCCTGTGGATCATGAGGCTGTGCTGAAGTATCAGCAGCAGACAGAGAGGGAGGAGTGGGTTCTGGCAGGAGCAGAGGATGGAAAGAAGAAAATTCCCAGTGAGTTACCAGTCTCATCCCTCTGCTGTTTCTGACAGGAATGGTGTTTGTGGGATTGTTGAAGGACACCTCATCTCTCTCTGGACATGTATAATGTGGTTTGCAGGAGTTGTTGGTAAAAGTAAGGCCAGAGAACTTCACCCTGACTTGATGAGTTGTTTCCATGAATGTTCTGCTGACTTCCCAGAGGTGGTGAAAAATGCTCTCATCTAAACCAGATTTACGCAGAAAAGGGATCAGGTCTTGCAAAATATTTAACCATTGCAGCAGATACATCTGAGTAGTTTGGCAGACAATAGCAGTTTTCACACACTTTTCAAGAGCTTTGGCAGTTGTATAACTGGAGAGGGAAGAGAAACTTGGAGCAGCAGCCATAGCAGCTCCTGATGAGGTGAGGACAGTGGCACCAGGGAGGTGTGCAGGGACAGGAGCCAGACCTCTGCAATGTGAAGTGAAAGCCCAGGAGCTGTGTTGTGGGCCTCTCCTATTCTCTTTGTTCCTCTGATTTGCTTTAGTAGCAGTCAAGTGAGGCCCACACAGGCCTGGAGTTGCTCCAGAACCTATCAAATCTGCATGGTGTGGGAGCAGAGAGTACTGTCCCTTCACCCTCTGGCTCTTTGCCTGGCATGCGAGTTGCTGGTGGACCAGGGGTTGCTTTGTGTCCTGCTTCAAGCCACCAGCTCACCCTGAGGCTTTTCTCTTCCTCCTTCCTTGCATTGGAAGGGGTTTTTATAACTCCCTTTTAGAAAAAGATTGCCATGGTGCATTGTGGACATGGTGCATTGTGGACAGCAAGCAGGAGCTTCCACCCTTGAGGTGACAAATCCTCCCTCGCAGCTTGTGTTGCTGTATCAGTGCTGGAGGTACACTGTCAGCTTCCTGATGACTCAGAGGAGCCACTTCCTTGGTGCTGCCACGGAGAGGAGTGAGACACTGAGCTGAGGACAGCAAGAGACAGGATTTGGCAATGGAATGAGCCTTGCCATCCTCTTTTGTGGGTGTGCAGAGCAATCTCCACAGATCTGTTGAGTCAGGCCCATTGGCAGTGCTTGGCTGCTGGTGAGCCTCTGCCTGAGGTCAGGAGACTGGCATGAAACACAGGCAAGTGCAGGGAGAAGGAGGAGAAGGAGAGTGAGTGTGAGGTGCCAATATGGGCACTGCCAGGCATTGAAGGGCTCAGCTGAGCTCCTCCGTGAGAAGGGCAGAGATCACGCTCCCATACATCAGCTGCCTTGCTATGGATGCTGTGCAGTACACCCCAAAGCAGGCTGCTTCAAGGATGTTTTTTCAATATTGCTCTTACCCTGCTTTTTCAACTCACACTTTCTCTCGTGTTTCTGATGTGCTGGAGAAGGGCTTTGTGGGCAGGCAGGTTCCACCTCTCATACCAGGATGTTCATGTTACTGGAAGATGCTTTTTTTCCCCAGCTCTAGCAGGCTTCTTCAAATTCAGTACCCACTGGAGCCTGCTTAACTGGCACAAAAGGGTAAGAAAACCACAATTCTGTCTGGTTTCAACTTTCTAAAATAGAAGAATATCCATCACTTTTAAAATTAATAAATTCCTCCAAAAGAAAAAGTGACAAGTGCAAAGGGAAAATCAGTAACTACCAAGATGCTTGACTTGGTTGAATCACCAACCTGCCTTTCTGAGGTTAGCTTACAACACTGCTGAAATCACTTACAATAAATGTGTCTTAGAAGAATGAGAGTGATCTTGGTTTTTCTCTCTCTCTAAGAACAGAAAGTGCTGTCTGACAAAGGACATCACTGCACGCTACTACCTGACGTAGGAGGCCCTGGTGAGACGTCTTGCTGCAAACTGATTTGGGGAAAAATTACTCAGAAAAAGCTCCCTTGAAATAGGTGAGACACATGCACATTTTGGCTGTTTCCTAAAAGCAAGAGGTGTCTGCACTGTAATTAAGAATAGCTGGTTCATGAATCAGGGTTTTCCCGGAGATGAGTGACTCGGATTCTCAGGGTTGCTGCTGCTGCTGCAAGGCTCTTTGCTGGGCCAGGAGGAGCTGCCATGGTTTCAACCCTGCACAGAGGCTATGCTCACAGTTTTAGAGGCAATAATACCTCTGCCATTTGATGAACGTAAAGAAGCTGACAGTGCTTCAGTGCTGACTAGGGAGTAAACACCTTGAAGAGGGATCCCTTGATAGAAAAATTGGTTGGTGTGTGGGCTGGCTGCAGTAAGTACAGATGCCACCCCAGCCTGGAAGAGGGAAGAACTCTCCAGGAACAAACCTGTAGGACCATGGGCCCCATCCCATTTCCTATTCTGCTCTTCAAAAAGTGAACCTGGCCAGAGTTTGGTTTTAGTTTTTAGGACAGAAGCTGGTTTGGGGTATGAGTCGTTTAATCTGTTTCTCACAAGTTGGTCCCTGACTTGTTGCATTGGGGAGAAGTCCACATAGGCATCAAGATGGTGCTGAATATTTGCTTCAAGATGCTGGTGCCTCCTGAGCAGTGCTAGATCTCTACATGCAAGGCTGACTTTTGGAACATTATCATCAGTGTTACATTATTGTACTTCTCCTTTCTGATGGTTATCAGCGTGAGCACTTGGTGCACACTGGCTATCTGTCTGAGGCTGAGCAGAATGGAGTAAATCAGAATATTTCTGGCTTCTAGTGATGTGTGTCACAAGCTTAGCTATCCATGGGGTGTTTGTATTGTGCCTCGTGGTGCCAAAATGGGATTTTTCAGTGTTAGCCTTACGACCCCACGGGATCAGAGCACTCATGAGAAGCAAGCCTGTGAAACAGAAACTTTCCAGCAGCTGCTGCTTGGTGTGAGCTGCTGGGGATGAGTTCACCTCTGATTCAATGCCTGCTGTCCACAAGGCTGGTTCCTTCCCAGCCAGAGGGCTCTGCTCCTTTCCTCTTCCCAACAGTGGAACAGAGACAGGTCAGTGGGTCCATACAAGCTGCATTTGAATGTGTAGAGTTGAAATGATACTCTGGAATATATTTAATTGGAGTGAAAAGAAATGGGAGTCACCCAAGGCTGAATCAGAAACTGAAGAAAAATAAGGGAACAATGTAAAAACAATGCCTTTGTACCAAGCCTGTTAAATTCAATGCACTTTAAAGTAGTGAAGAGCTTTGGAAAGGTGTCGTGAGGCCCAGTAGTGTGAAAGTGAGCTGAGGGCAGGGTGTGGATTATGTAAAGAAAAAGAACTTTAAAAAAATTATTTTAATGCTTTTACTGGAGAAATTAATATCTGTGCACTGGGCCTTGTTATTATTTTGTCTCATTTCAATGTTTCCAAGGAGATAATACACTTCAATTTTAAAGTAACCTGTGGTTTTAAGTAATAAAAGTATTTTCCAGTCCAGTTGCTGAATAGTTTGTAGTGACATATTCTGAACTTCAGGTACGATTGAAATTATTTCAATGAATCTGCAAATGTAGAAATAAGCCAAAACTTTGCGTCTATGCAAAGGAAAGCAAAGGAAAAAAAAACTAAACAAAGGACTTTCCCAGACTTATTCCATCTCTTCTTGATGTGATTTCATCTGACATTTATTTGAAAATCAAAACATGAGAGCGTGTGTACTTCCTGTGCCTCACATTACTGCTGTTTTAGAAGGAGAGGAAGTGAATGTTTTCCTATTCAGTTACTACTTTTGTTCTGATTCAAATGTTAGCTGTTCTACACTGGATACAGATCTGTCCAGGCATTTCTGTTTTGTTCCTCTTCCACCTTTTCAGTTTCCCAACCTGTATTTTGCTTTACACTCTGTAGCAGGGAGGCTGCTGCTGTGTGCCCAGAAACCACAAGAGTGTGGAAGAGTAACAGACCACACACCACACACATGCTGATGTTTTTATGAAATCAGGTCACTCATTTTCAATCCCTCTTGCCAGCAGAGGATGATGACGTCTTGTGTTGTGACAATTCTGAAAATCCCCTGTCGCTTTCAGCGTGAATCAGAAGAGAGCTGTTCCTGTTTGTGGGGAAAAAGCAAATTTCAAATGTCCATGTGCTGCAGTGAGATGAGGTTGGGTGGGCAATCTCACTGCCCCCAAACACAGAAGCCAAAATCTCCATCTGATAGCACAGGTTTATTCTTTTAGTCTGCTCCTTAAAGACTGGGAAGGGCACAAGGCAAACCTGAGCAAGCTGATGGTGGCTGGCTGTGCACAGCTAATATTGATTTGGGATCTCTACCCATGAGCTGTAGCCCTTGGAGATGTGTCTGTTCCCAGCTGTGTATTCTGAAGTTTCAGTGTTTATATAATAAATAATTTTTCAAATTACTTCCTTAATTCTGTTGTTTAGCTTAAGCTAAGAGCTTCACATTTGGTAATAAATGTCCAAGGCCTGTCTTAGAGGTGTAGATTTGAAAAAAGGACCTATTCTATTGCTCATCTTCTGCCAAAAGTTGAATTGCAGGATAATTTTCAGATATCTTGTTAGCCAGCACAGGTTTCTGGCTAACATGTTACTATAAGTATTTATTTTTTTGGTACTTTTTTACCAAAAAAGCATGAAGGTAAGTTTATCCTTTGAGAACTATTCCTCCTTTCCACAGAAACCCATGTGCTCCTGCTGACTCAATTAGGGTAAGGAGCTATCCCATAATTTTGGTGAAAGGGCTGACAGCCTGTGTCTGGATCAGAGGGATTTGCTATGCTGTTAGTTATGGCTCAGCAAGGGCTTTTCTGCTTCTGGTCTATTTTGCTCTGGGCCAGATGGGTTGAAAAGACTCATGATGTTTGATAGCACTGCTACCACTCTCCTCTCTTGTACATTTAAGTTTGGGAAATGGGGAAGGACTGTTTCATTTCTGAAAGACAGCTCCTATGTGTTTTCAGAGCTTGTCTTCAGTCCTCTCATGATGGCAGCATGAGATGGTTTTGGTTTTGGAAGTGTTTCAGGCAAAAGGTGCCTCTGCTTGTGGCTTTGCTCTGGTCAGGGCTCCTTTCCATGTCCTTGTGGTGCCATGCTGTCCTTGGCATGAACAGTGAGAACCAGGTGGGCATGCAGCCTGTCTGCCAGCCTGCTGAGCCCTGGCCCTTTCTGTGCATGCACAAAAGAGTCACAACTTCTCAGAGATTAGGGCAGGTTGTCTAAAGTCACAGGGAAGGTTGGGGTGGGGGGAATACCAGAAGTAAATCTAGATCTTGATATGCTACACTGGTCCAGACCCACCATCTTTCCATCTGTTCTCTGCTTGAGAAAGTCCCTTTCTTCCTTTGCAGAGAGCATTTCCTTCTGCTTGGGGCTTTTTGAACAGTGGAATCACTGCTGCAGGTCATGTCTGTCCCCTCCTGGCTGAGGGGCTACCAGTCAGCTCCCTCTCCCTGTGCTGGCCAAAAGATTAGGCTTCCTCCCTATTTTGCTCTGTCTTCCTTTCATTGTGAAACTGATGCCAGATGAATTTTAGCTATGTCCCCATTGGCATGAACTTTGTTTACAAAGTCCCCATTAAATGTCCGTGTGTAGGAGAAGCCACAGCTGGATCTTTTCAGGAAGCCTTGGAGAGCAAGAGGGATGAAAACCCATGCTGCCTTCCTAAGTGGAAGCTGGGGGAAAACTCCTGATGAGGAAAACATGAGCTCGGGGAGGGAGTGGCAGCTTCTCCCCCAAGGGCTGATGAAGGATTGGGAGCACATACATGACCCGTGGAAAAAGATGTTGGTTGCTCATGTCTGTCTTGCCTGTGGTACAAACCTAGCAGGGCTAAGTCTGCATGGGCTGGAGTTAAGCCAAGAGATGTGTGCTTGGGATGCCTCACCAACAGCAGCAGAGCTGCTGGAGCCTGACACCATGGTTTCAAAGCTAAATGCTCTCTGCAGTGGTGTGATTGATCAGAAAAGAGAAATGGAGTGGTTTCAGGCTGGCAGGCAGCCATGTCTGCTCAAGAGTTTCCTGGGAGGCTGATGGTGATTGCCAGTGCCAGGTCAGGTCTCCTGGAGCTACTGCTCACAGCCAGCAGGATTGTGCAGTGCCTGGACAGAGCAATGCTGTACCACGCCTGGGGCCTCTAGACATTGTTGTCCTACAGATAAATAACAGGGTTTGAGCTGCTGATGCTGCTTGTAACGATGTGAGTCAGGTTTTCCAAAGAGCATGGTGCTGAGCTATGGGAAAAACCAACCCTGTGTTTAGGTGTCTGCTGGACTGCTGAGCTCCAGAGAAGTTTTGGTACCCTGCTGCAGGAGCTGCATTTCCTTGGGTGCCATGGCTCATGTCTTGTGTCCAGGCCCAGCCTCCCTGGCCCTGAGCTGTATCCTGGGTGTGATGGCCCAGCTCCAGGTGAGATCACACTCCCAGTGTGTCATCTTCCATGTGTGGTCTCACAGGGACCAAAGTGATGGCACTTGTGGGGAAGTTCCTGCCTGTACAGCTAGATGACATCAGGTAGAATTACCTCCCTTGTGTGCCAAGCGATTTCTGCTTAGGACTGTGTGTTTATTTTTACGAAGGGAAGTACAGCTGTACACTTTTCACACTGCATCAGTACCGAGAAAAACCACAGAGATGAACTGGTCACAGGACAAACCCCAAATCTTCTCTAAATGATTCCAGCTGTGCTTCTCTTTTTACATAACATTGTGGTGTAGCATTTTCACTCTTTTTCTACTTTTATTTTTGTTTATTTGTTTTTTGGTTTTGCTTTAGGCCACGGACAAGGTTCAGTGGCAAATTTCAGAGCGAGTACTGCAAGCCTAGTTGGCTGCTTGCATCCTTCCCCATGCCTACAACCAGCTAGTGAGCAAGACTGCTTCATGCATGCATCTGTGTATGGGGATCAACTACTCTTTGTTCTGTTGTGTTTTCTCTTACCCTGTATCATATTTTTATTTCCCATTTCCTCCTTTTTTTTGCTGTGACTTTTAAATGTTGTTGATGGATGGATAATACAAAGACTCCTTGTCTGCTTTTTCCTCATTTTTTTCTTTTTAAAATATGATTTAAAGATTTCATCACCACCCCCTCTTCTTTCACCCAATACTGCTAAGACAATTTACATGAAGCTGGGATCTGGATGGTGGCTTTTAAGGCAATAGCTCCTAGAAAATCTGTGAAACCAGCAGGAATGTTGCCAAAACCATCTGCTCACTACCCTGTAGTAACAAGTTTAATGGTCACCCAGTTTCTGAAGCTGAAATTGAGTTATGATTGAGACCATCCTCATGGCCCCCCTTCCACTCCCTGATGCAGCAGTAACCCTAACATAGTCCATACATATCCTCAGGGAAAGAAACATCTGCTGTGGTTCCTCTACCACCCTGTACCCTGCATGGACATGGAATGACAGGTTTGACTCTTTGGGGAACTTGTTATTTCTCTTCTTTGAGGAAAAGGCTGAAGTCCAGGTGAAAGCTACTTAAATAGGCTGGGGATGGTGTGGCTGGACAGTGGCCAGGCAGAAAGGGCCCTGGGGGTACTGGGTGACATGAACATGAGCCAGCAGTGTGCCCTGGTGGCCAAAGATCCTGGCCTGTGTCAGGAGCAGTGTGGCCAGCAGGAGCAGGGAGGTCATTCTGCCCCTGCACTGGCACTGGTGAGGCCACACCTTGAGTGCTGTGTCCAGTTCTGGCCCCTCAGTTTGAGAAGGACCTGGAGACGCTTGAGCGCGTCCAGAGGAGGCAACGAGGCTGGAGAGGGGCTGGGAACACAAACCCTGTGAGGAACCACTGAGGGAGCTGGGGGTGTTCAGCCTGGAGAAAGGAGACTCAGGGGTGACCTTATCACTCTCTACAACTCCCTGAAGGGTGGCTGTAGCCAGGTGGAGGCTGGTCTCTCTCTCCAGGCAGCAACTGGCAGAACCAGAGGACACAGTGTTAAACTGTGCCAATGGAAATCCAGGTTGGATATTAGGAATAAGTTTTTTATGGAAAGAGTGATAAAGTACTGGACTGGTCTGCCTGGGGACGTGGTGGAGTCACCATCCTTGGATGTATTTAAAAAAGACTGGATGTGGCACTCAGTGCCATGGTTTAGTTGAGGTGTTAGGGCTGGGCTGGACTGAATGATCTTGTAGGTCCCTTCCAACCTTGTCATTCTGTGAAATAAGCCCTGTTTGTCTGGCTGCCACAGCAGCTGTTCCTTTGAATCATCTGCTTCTTTGGAGGGGGAGGAGTGACCATAAAATAGTCAGTAACCCTAGAGGGTAATGAGCTGTTTGGGATGCCAGATGTGAAGGATGGAGAGCTGCCTGGACCCACCTCCTGCATGCTCTGGCCCAGGACCAGGCTGGACACTTCAAACCCTGCTTGTGGAAATTGTGGGAATTTGGATTGTTATTATTTGGGGTGTTTTCTGAAACTGCTACACAAAGATCCAAACTTTTTGAACAACAAGACTTCACACTACCCCCTGTAACCTTTCCTGCCATTTTATTTTCTTTGGCAAGATGAACTCATGAGAACCTATGAAAGTAAGGATCTTTTTGATGGGAGGGAACAAAACTCAGTGTTTCAGCCAAATTTATAATTTCTTTTTTAAAAGAAGAAAATTTCTTCTATTCTTCTATTAATTTCTTCTATTTCTTCTATTCTTCTATTTTCCCCAGAAAAGTCAGGAAGAGGTGACTGAAAGTTTAATTTGCAGATTAGATGTTCAATTTTTGTGTAGTTAGAAGGAAAAATGCTCTCAAATAAAGATACTTGTAAGAGTTGCAGGTTTTGCTTACATTGTTCATAACATTGTATATCCTTGTTATGTCAGTCATGGTGAGATTTCTGTTTTTAAGACACCCAGCTGCTCATTCAGGAGACTAAATCTCAAGCCACCAATGAGTGCCTCCTCTGCATCCTGTCAATGTAAAAGATCTTAATGTAAAGAGTATAATTGAATGAGATGTAGACTCATTGTGGAAAGAAAGGTTAATTTCTCAATTAAATTTATTCTGCATATTTTCAGGTGAGCAACTAAATTGACTTGTCACTCTGAAATGTTTATTTTTATGTCAGTAAAAGAATGCAATAAGAATAAATTTAGAGCATATGAAATTGAAATAACTAATTTAAAAAATAGATCAAAGCCAGAATTTAAAATATTTGATGTTGGGACAGGTTTATAGGTGTTAACCAGAGAGCATAAGCTGGTAGATTATTTTCTTTTTGTTTTCCTACCTCGTATGTGGCTGGAGTACTGTGGGAAGAGGATTACTTATGAGGGGAGAGGGAGGTTCAGTGCACAGGCAGAAGGGTGTGTGGCACTTTTATAGCTGGACTTATCTCCAAACCTCTGTATTGCCCTTCTGGGCCTGATCCTCAGAAACAGGATCTGTCCACTATCTGTAGTGCCTTTACATGACCCATGTTCTCCTAGGTCCTAATATGAGGCATTCAGTAATTGAAAATCTGGTTTTGGAGATTTTTTTTTAGATTCCCCCCCTCTTCCCTCTTGCTCCATGGTTCTTGTTCTCATGGCTTCTTAATCATTCTCCTCTGCCTTGGCTTCCTGAAAGGAGCCCATCTGCTCCCTTGCGCTGCTTTCTGTCTGCACTGAAACCACAAAACTCAGATTAGGCTCTTCAAAAGCTTTACCAGGCTTCAGGAACTCCTGAAGCAAATCTGGGCCCGTTTTCATGCAAATCCAAATACCTTTTATGGTTTCGTTTCAACTTGACATTTTGATTTTGAGATTTTTTGAGCTTCTCAGACCCTACGGCTTTATGTGAAACCCAAAGGGCGTGAACTTACATGAACTAAAATGGAAAAAATATTAAGATGAACCCACTGAAAACTGAAACTACGTTCCCACAACTCTGCTTAATAAACTGCTCTGTTTTTCTCTTAATTGCAGAAGTGGCAACTACTGTTCCACAGCTAGGAGCTGTAGCAAGGCTGAGTTTACAGTTTATGTGTATTGGGTATATTAAATAAGGATCCTGGTAAATCACGGGTGGTTTGTCCTCTTCCAACTGGCAGTCAGTAAACAGGGAACCTTCTCTCCCTCGCTGTGACCTGAGCAATGAGAAAATCCATGTTTTCCCCTGCCAGTGCTGCCACAGAAGTGATGTAGGCTTGCCACAGTGTCACTTCCAGGAAAATTGCAGGGTGACATCTACCTCAGCCCAGCTCAACCACGGTGGGGAAGTCCTGGTACTGCTCTGGCTGAGCACCTCCAGCACCTCTTCTGTTATTTTTCCCAGCACATTATGGCTGTGCCAGCCAGCCATAGGGGCATGGCCAGATCCCATTGCCCATCTGCTGAACCCCCCTCCATGAGCAAGGCACACCAGCTGTGGCATGTGTGCTGCTGATGGCAAATGGATGCACCAAGGCTCTCATGGGTTGGTGCCATCCCTCTCCTCTGCTCAAGCTGTCCACCTTCCCAAGGGACAAATGCCCCTGGGAATTGCCCCATGGTGGGGGCATGGGAATAGGAGAAGAGAGAAGGAGATATTCCTTGAATCAGGTATAGGTAGGGCTGCTGATGGGAGAGGGAGCAGTGTGTGCTCCAGTCAAGCTTTAGCAGGTCATCAGGGCCCTGGTTCTCATGGTAGCAGCCAGTTTGCCCCCAGCTGACCCAAGCCTTGCTGCTCTGAGCAAAGAGCAGAACCTCCAGCATCACCACAGTGCCTTCCCTATCTAACACACAGAGTTTCCAAAGCTGTTCAGATCTTTCTGACAGGACAAGATCATGCTGCTTCCCAGCCTGAGTGGCTGAGCATGGTGCTAGGGAGCTGTGTGAGATGCAGGTCGTGGAAGAAATGGAGCTTGCACAGGGCTCTGGTCACCTATGCTGTCAAGCTGTCTTGTTGGACATCAAAAACAGCATCAGGATCTGTGATCCAAATCACATGTCCTGTGTTATGGTTAGTCCTGTGACTCAAAATGGCAAGGTCCTAGTATTGCAAAGGATTTTAGAAATTGCGCATGGTGCCATGGAATTCTTTCCCTGAGTTTTTTCTGCAACTCTGAACCACAGCAACTTTTCTCTGCCATCTTAATTCAGCTTGTCAGATTGGTACACCCATCAAGGTCTGGGGACTGGCTCTCCAAGAAAGCTCCAAAATAGATGAGAAGAGCTGGAAGCTCTTGGCACCCTTAAGTTCTCTGTCCTTTTGTCAAACCTGCTATGGGACAGGAAATTCTGTCTTGGATGCTGCAGTGCACAATACTCCTTCCCCACCCATGCCAAAACACAGAGGGTTTTCAAAAGGATTTTTAGCATTTGAAAAAAAATTTGTGATACTGTGATGAACCTCTCCTCCTCATTGTCTGGGTAGTCCAGACTGATTTCCCTGCCAGAAAGGACACAGACAAGTGCTCCCTGCAGGACAGGTGGGACCAGAGGCAGAACTGTGGGAAATACAAGCTAAGCCTGAGGAGCTGTCCTCGCTTCTGGGCTTGGTCCTGCACAGGAACCCTGCTCTGGGTTTGTCCCTCAGGCTTCACGCACCAGAAGATGATATGGTAGGCCTCATTAATGAAACAACTGGTAGCAGTGGGTGTTTACTACTACTTCTTCCTTTTTTTTTTTTTTTTAATTTAAAAAAAGCCTGAAAACCTTATGGGTAAAACTATTCTCAAGCTCTTACAGGGAAACCCCATAGCCTGCACCACTTCCATATACAGGAACAGTGGTGCACGACCTTCTGACACCAGGTTCCCAGTGAGACCTTACTGACTCAAGAACATGGAAAAACCACTGTGGGGCTGGGGCTGAGAATGAGACCGTGCTCGGCCCTGGGTTTTCACATTTTTTAAGAAAATGTGTGTGTGGGAGTGAAGGTCTGCCATTTCAAAGGCTGGTCCTGATTTTGTATGTCTGTGTCTATGGGAGAAGTGAGCCAATCCACACCTAGGAAAATGAAGCCTTTTGAAATGAAGCTCTCAAAACCATCAGTTAAGACTTTTTATGTTAATTAAAAGATTAATATAATTGAGTTAAAGAGCATGCAGATCACAGCAGCCTATTAGGGATGTGCTATCTGCAGTTTACATATGGTTACTCACTGCAAATGCCACATGTACGGTGAAGCGAAGAAGGTGGTGAGGTTAGTTATGGGTGGAGTGGAGCAAGCTGTCCTCATTAGTTATCTTGTGGTAAAAAACACAGTCACCTTATCTCTTCTAGGAATTTACTATGGGCTTGCTAATGCTTGGTAACCAGCTTGTTTTTCTGTTTTCTTTCAATCCTTTCCCACCAACTTTTCCTGCACTAGAGGCTTTGTTTCTGAGAGTTACCTGGCTTCCACAACCACATTTTCTCCACATTGGGTCATTGCTGGGACTTACTGCTTCAGAGGCCCTACAGCTGGTAATAGACACAAGGAATAAGTGACTTTCCCAGGGTGACAGGGGAAAGTGAACCTAGGTATTCCCAGTTAAGTTACTTACTTAGAAGTGGTTTATTTTGGGGGTTTTTCAATCTCTCCAAAGCACTCCCTGAGCCTTTTTCCCTAGGCCAAGAAGTTAGTTAATATAGTACCCCTTTCTCTGTGACTTTAGCACCGAAGTTTACATACGTCCCTAGCAAACTGAATTACCTTTTTTTTTTTTTTCCCCCTGATAATAGATAGGTGTTAAAAAGAGCACCTGTCTCTCATGGTATGGGGACAAAACTACTGAGAAGTGTCTCTCCAGTAATACCTCAATTTACTTTGAACAAATCTGAGCAATGTTTTTGGCTTAACTTCTTTCTAAGAGGTTTACAGACTCCTTGTGGATGGAGAGAAAAAATAAGGGCTGCATTTGCTTGGCTCTCTGGCAGATATGAGAGAATGCTTCCTTAAGAATATTTACCAGACTTTCAATCCTATTTCTATGTTCAGCTCCTATCCTGAAAAGGTTTTGCATCATGAATTACATGTCTGTGAGAGAGCACATGGAGAATTTATTATATGAACATGGGCTTTTTTATTGTTCAAAGCTTCCTCTAGAGAAGAGGGCCATTAGCCTTGACTGCTCCTCCTTTTATAAACATCAGCCTGTTCACCAAAATTACATTGCATCCTGGAAGCTTGGTGAAGCATTGAACCCTAAAACAGCTTAGCACGACCAAAACATGGCAAGAAGGAGAAACTTGGAGGATTTTAGGAGTGTCTGGTTGTCATTTGTAACATCGCAGTCATTGCTTTTGGCCAGGCTGGCAACACCTTGGAAGATGCCAAGGCAATTTCTGGCAGAGAAATGCTGCTGAGGATCATCCTGTCTGTTGGGTTCAATTTCAACAGGTTAGCAGAACAGATAATTTGACTTTTTTGTTTTGCTTTAATATGAGTTTCTTACAGGAGTTTCAGCTTGAATGTGCTATGGGTTGTACTATTGGAAAATGTGGTGCATGGCAGTTTTGGGTGAGTCTCACACTTTCCTTCCGGTGGTGGAGCCCTAAGGGTTTAAAAGTTCTTTAATAAAAGCCACTAGTAATGTTTCCTAACTTCCCTTACATCTGAATCACAGGGGTGCTTTTCTGTGTGGCTGATTTCAAGAAAAAGCCTTTAAAAATCATTAAAAGTATTGTGTAAAACACCATCTGATCATTTTGCATTGGCATGAATGGTTGAAAAAAGATGGACAACAGCGTGCTGTTGGTCCATCTGCAGTGTTTTGCTTTTTTTATGTAGCCTTTTATTAACATTTGTCTGGAGCTTTGTATCTGCTTGGTAATGACAGATAATTTGTATAATGAGGAGTCTGCAGGATATCAGGGTGACAGGACAGGGTGGGTTCTGCTGACAAATGAAATGGGCAACTCCCAGGAGGAGAGTGGCCAGAGGAGACGGCTGCCCGGGGGTGTTTCAGGTGTAATGAGCTGATGAATATGGCTCTAGTGCTTCTTTTTGGGAATATAGAAATGATAAGTGCTGAAAAGCAAAGCCCATGCACATGTCTTTAAAAGTAGAGTACACAATTCGTACTCTTGGTTCACTGTAGCTTTGTTTTGAGAGGCAAGACCTCATCCTTTGGAGGTTTCAGCCATCTCAAAACAATGCTGTGTCTCTGAGTGACATTTTATGCCTAGAAGAGGTCACCTGGTGTTCTATTAAACAGCACTCGGCAAGCTTAAGAGATGTTTAGATCAGAAATCAGATCTCACCCACACATGGCAGGTTCCTTTGTGTTTAATGTTTCACTGCGGATGCAAGAAGAGACAGTAGATGTTTATTTCTTGTGAAGATTTTGCACATCATGCAATAGTTTATTATAGCTTTAGCTGGCCTATCTGTGTTTTCTGAGCAAATTAGAAGGGGCTGGAAAAATCACAAACCACCAAAACAGTTGCTAGGGTAGGAGATGGAAATCTATAGCCTCTGAAAATGGAAAATGAGAAATTTCAGAGCATGGAAAGCATTTGTCAGTCAAAATGGAAGACATAATTCACTCAGCTTCACTGAGTTGACAAAAACTGCTGACTTGAGACACCTGCTGGATCTTGTTTCTCCCCCCTGCTCTTAATTACTTTTGTTTTCATTAACTGGCTGACTGCAATGGAATGGAGCTTCCTCAGCTTTATGTGGAAGAAGCTGAGGGCTGGCCTGTGTTAACAGGGAATATGATTTTTTATTGCAATGAAAATTTTAGCACAGGTGTGAAAAAGCATACAATGATGGGCATTTACCGCATATATTGATTTATCAAAAAGTTTGCTTCTGTTTTTTTTAAGGCTCAACACTGGATGCAATTTCTTTTGCCTGACTTCTCCAAACACCTTTGGCTCAAGTTTCCAGCCATTATTTTTCTAGAGAGTCGATGAGGAGGAGAGGGATAATGTGGTTCTTGCTTTGGACAGACATTTGTGCTGCAGCTTCTGGGCCTTATGTGGGATGGTTTTAGTCTGAGCTGGGCTGTGACACTCAGCCATATTTGTCCCCTGATTATGTACCCCTAAGTGTCCTGATAGTAGCAATGATATGTTCAGAATTAATATTCTTCAGAGAAAAGTGACCGGAAAACTTGTTAGTTCCCTGCAGGGTAGGAGGATAGCCCATAGATTTGACATGCTCATGAGCATGTTCAGTTCCTTCCACTGTCCTGGTTATAATTTTGGCTCCCCCTGTTAAGGTGCCTCTGCTCCCAGAGGTGGAGGCTGAAGCTCAGCTATCACTGGACTGTAGCCCTCTAACCCCTAGCACCAAAAATGTCCTGCAAAACAAATATTTTCCTGCTCTTCTTTATAACCCATTGCAACTCCATAGCAGACATGTTCCTCTGCCAAAGTCACTCAAGTCTATAACAATTTTTGGGAAATGGCACCATCTGCTACTCTAAGCATGTCCCAGGAGGCCTTAACTATAATTAGGGTTATTTTTGCAGATGGCTCAATGCAGTGCTGTGGTGTGTGTCGCAGTCACTGAACCATCTCCAAAATGTTTGCCAAATTTTCCTCTGTGCAGGGCTGACTCTTGACAGGAGTGGTCACCTTGCCCTCATGTTCTCTGATCTGGCTCTGTGTCTGATTGGCCTGAAGAGCCAATGAGTGGCTGGTCAATAAGTGCTAGGCACTGCTCAGCGTTTGCTGCGCTGAGTCTCTGTAAGCACTACATGCCCACTTCCATCCCTTCCTGCAGCTCTGTGTTCAGTGGTTTGCTGTGCTGGGGTGGGACACAGCAGGTGCCAGCCAAGGTGACTCCTGTGCTACAGAGGTCAAGGATTTGGAGAGTAAGTCCTGTGAGGAGTGGCTGAGGGAGCTGGGGGTGTTTAGCCTGGAGAAAAGAAAGCTTGGGGGAGACCTTACCAGTCTTCATAATCACCTGAAAGAAGGTTATGGCCAGGTGGGGTCAATTTCTTCCAGGCAGCTAGTGGCAGGATGAGAGGACAACCTGCCATAGCCTCAAGCTTCACCAGGAGAAGTTTGGGTTGGACATCAGGAAGAATTTCTTCATGGACAGGGTTGTCACACTCTGGAATGTGCTGCCTAGGAGGTGGTGGAGTTGCCATTCTTGGAGGTGTTAAAGAAAAGACTGGACATGGGCACCACCTGGGCTCCAGAGAGGGGAGATGAGCAAACCTCATGGTTGGGCTCCCCTCTGTGCTGCAGAAAGTGCCAGCATCCTACACCATGGCTACCCAAGTGTAATGGAGAGGGATGAAACTTCTGGTGACCAACTAGACACAGAAACCGGCCTTGGGCAAACCCAAACCTTACTCCGCCACTCCACAAAGTGCCCAGAAGCTCTTAGGCAGGCAGACCTTGGAAGTTTCCTTGCTGCCCAGCCCTCAGTATGCTTGTTTGACCATGTCACTTTGTGTGAAAGTGTTTTGATAGCAAAGTACCAGATTTTGGATGGAAAAGATGGCAGTGAAAAGTCACCAGGGAGTCAGCCATGGTGTCCCCATGTGCTGCTGAGAAGAGGCAGGCATGCAGAAGAGGCCAGGCTAAGAGGGAGAGGTGGTTGCTCTGGGCAGCTTTGGTTTTGCTTGCCTGTGTGTTCTGCAAGCTGTCCTTCATTCAGACAAATGCCTGGATCTGTATGTGGTTTCAAGCATTTATTTCCAAGGTCATTGTGCTGTTGTTTATTGATCATTATTCATATTTTTCCTTTCAGAATGCCTCAGTCAGAGAGGCAGAAGTAATGCTGGCATTACAAAACAACTTTAACGATTTGTAAACAGTTGAACAAAAGTGTTTTCAAACAACTTTAGGGCTCCAAGCTGTTTCAACATCCCTGTGGCAGAACAAACTGAATGACTGACACATTCTTGGAAATCAGGACTGCCCCACAAATGAACTACAGGCAGCAAAATATTTGCAAAATAGTCCCTTTCAGTCTGGTCAATAATTAATTTCAAAAGTGTCTAGTGCATTGCTTTAAACAACTGAACAGAAATGTGAGCTGAACTCCATTAAAACTTTTAAATTATTTTCTCAAGAATGCCAGTGGTTTGGGAGCCTGTCATTTTAATTTAGCAAAGGAACCAGAAGGTGTATTTCATGTGGCTTGGTCACCCAGCATGGGTGTCCTGCAACAGAGCCTTTAACACCACACCAGCTGCAGTTTAACCATACCAGTAAAGCAACGCTACTCCTTCAGCAGTTACCTACACCACAGGCTCTGCAGCACCACATGGATTTTGCTGCTGGATAAAGGGAAATAGCTCAGTAAAATGCTTTCAGCAAAGAAATGAAACTTTGCCTCTTCATTTCCTTGTTTCCAGAAAACATCCACAGGGCTAATCTCATTTCTTTTGTTAGGAGAAAGAAAGTTTAAATTTTTGATAAAAAAACCCCAAACCTTTTCTTGTATCCCAGGTTTATTCATCCTTTTGAGCATGTTGCTGAGGGAGACAACTCACATGCTTTAATTCAATGTTAACAGGCTTTTCCCTGATGTGAATGCCTCTGGAAATCCTGCCTACCCCCATGTTCCAGCTACCAAAGCATCACCAGGGTTCAGAGTGCTCTCACCAACTGCGGTCTCACTGTGATGGGTATGAAATGTGTAAATTTTATCTTCTATCAAGAGTTACAAGTTATTTTATAGCACCATCTGATCTGATTGCAAACCTTTCTGGCCTTTTCCCTCTGGAAGGTGATTGTCCTGGTTGTTGGGATGTATATCAAAGGCCACCTTGTCCAGCAGTCCCTGCTTTAATTAATGAGTTAGGACTGGTGTGGGGTGAAACAGAACAGGATTGAACGAGGACAGTAGTTTAAATAATTTGTTTTTCTTATAAAACAGAAAAGGTTGAGGGAGCTCGGATCACTAGCATTGCCTATCAGATTTGATTCCTTTGAGGTACACAGAGTAGGACGAATCTAGCCAAGGATCAGACAAAGGGTCTTTCCCCAATGGAATAATAACCCCATTAATTAACACTGCTGATGCCAAGGTTGAGGGCTCATCTAACCTCCTGTGAGATACCCAGTTCTATGAACAATCTCATTGTGGTTTTTTCCCCCACCTCATTACCTTTTAACAGAAGATAATGACATAGGTTGTAGATACTTTGTACAGGATTGCCAGTGTGGTCCATTAAGCTTGTATAGTGGTTGATTTGGTTTTTTATAGATTTGAATAATTCACATCTATTTAATTTTCCTCATATAAAAACTCAAGTGGGTATTGGCGGCAGCACAGCAAGAAAAAATATTTTGGGCATTACTTAGGAAAATGAATGACATTGCAAAACTCCAGCAATTATAGCTGGAATTAAATATTTTCATTTTTCACACTTCTGTCCCCTTTTAGAAAAAACTCTGGGTTTTTTTATATTGTGGAGAACTGATGAACGAACTCCTCAGCATAAAACCACAAATGTTTTCCATGAAGAAGAGTAAAATCAGATGATTTTAGGGACAGCAGCTGAAAACGCCTCTCAGACCAACTTTTTCCTTCCTTCTGATGAGAATCCAGGCCATAAGCCAAAAGTACTGTTTGTTCTCAGGCTAAATATAAGTCCCAAGAGGGTGAGTGCTTTTGGACCCTATAACCATACACTCCTCTTGGGCATCCTGGAGCATTTCTGCCTGGGGCTGAGGGCAGGGGATGTGCTGCTCTGGGCACTGCAGTGCCTGCATCACCGCAGGAGGAGCAGGCATGCTGGAAAGGCTGGGCCAGCCCTGTGCTCTCCTTGCTCCTCTCAGCAGAGAGAAGGCTTCTCAATGTGTTCAATAAACAAGGTGCTGTGGGCTGAGTCCCACTGGCTTGTAAAGAAAGAGGAAACAAGGGGAAGTGAGGGGTTATTATATATGAGCATTTATTTAATTTATCCCTACATGTGCTAACTTTGTCCTTTTTCCTAGGAAACACATGGGAAGGGGTGAGAGAATGCAGCACGAGCTCCTGCCTGGTGATATAATGGCTGGAGCACTTGCTGCTGCCCCTGGCACTTCCGTGGCATCCACCTGGGCAGCTGAGAGGAGAGGATTGGTTCAGCTATGGCCACGTCTCTTTTGAGAGGGAAAGCCAGGTTGGGAAATGGGGAACAAAAGGACAGTGGGGCTGGCAGAGAGAGCTGAGGAGCTCACAGTACCACTCCCAGCAGCTCATGTGGGCATTGCCTCCTGTGCCAAGCCTTGCAATCCCTTTTGTGTCCCTGCTCTGCAATTAGTGCTCAGCACTGACACTGCTTTGGGCCCTGCTCTCCTTTCACAACAGCTGCTATTGTGTAGGGGCAAGCTCAAGAAACAGTCTTGGGTCTGCGGATTGGTGAGAGGATGCCATAACAACCACTGTGTCTTCTTTTCCTTGCTGAGCAACAATGATAAACTTGATTAGCAGGTGAGGGATTTTTCTGAATAGAGACAGGGAAGTATTGATACATTTATACTACATTCTTCAGTGAATTATTTTTGTAGCTTTGGTTACCCATGGTCCAGAAGTGTGGTATTCACATGCCCTCTGAACAGAGAGAAGCTGTGAGACAAGCAGAGAAGGAAAACACAATTCTTATCTTGCTTGCTGTGCCTGTGTTGTGCAAAAGTAGAATGCAATATGGAGATTGTTTACCCAAAGTGAGGATGTTTTGTTCCCTCTGTCAGGGCCAAAAAGTGTGTGTGTGTCAGACTGTCACGGGACAGTCACGAGAGAATTGGAGATGAGTGCAGTGTGAGCAATTGTGAGCAAGAATGAGTGCAGGGCAGATTAAGTTTAGATGAAATCTACATAGTATAGTATAATAAAGTAATTAATTAGCCTTCTGATGATGGAGTCAGATGCAGCATTCTCTCTCCCCTTCGTTGAAGTCGCCTTTGATTATCAATACAGAAGGATAAACTAATTAAATGGTTACTGTGAGAAGAATGTCATATCTTCCTTTGCAAGCACCATGAAAAGAAGCTGGCTTCTGAAACTGGAGACATTAATGATGTCTCCTTAAAAATATGTTTTTGGGAACAGGGAGAGAGGGGAAAATCACAGAGGGAAAAGAAGCATTTGAGTTAAGTGACACTACTGGCTCCAACCCAGCTGGCTAGAAATTGGTCACTAGGGAGTTCAGGCTTGAAATTAGTAAAACCATTCAAAGATGGAAGTTCTGGATCAGTTTCTCAAGCAGTGTAATGGGGGCAAGGACCTAGATAATTTTTAAAATGGAATGCACCAAAATATTGAAGTGATTGTGCAGCAGAGGAAGAAAAATTTTTAATAATTAACAAGACATGTCCCAGCTAACCCTGAAAGCATGTCCAAAAGGATTGGAAAGGAGATTAGGTTGCCATTCACACTTTCCTTATTACTAATCCCATGCCTGGGTGCATCAGGGATGTAGGAGTCACAGAGGAAGCCCTTTTTTCTCCCCAGGAGAGATGGATAGATAGTGGCAGCATGTATGATGAAGTAAGAAACTGTCCAGTGCTCTGATAGAGGGATGGAGCACCCTTTTTGTGTCCTCAGGTTCAATCTCTGGATTTAGAGCTGAACAGGAGTTTTCCTACAAGCCTTGTGAGCAGTGCTTCCTTCCTGCCCTGAGCCCATGGGGTAAGGCATGGTCCAATTCCAAGGCCAGTGTGGGAGCCTCCTTCTACCATCAGCAGAGAGAAGGATGCATTTTGGGGGGGACTGGGGGGGTGTAACTCATCTGACCTATATTACATATTTGCTTTAGGCTGAGACAAAGACTGCTCCAAAAATGCATATCCCTTCTTGTTGCCCACACTGGGAATTGAGGTGGGTAGTTATATGCCAGAGGAATCCTTTTGTCCTGAGGACAGGGTATGGCAAGGAGAAAAAAGGAGGTTTTTTTTCTCAGAACAGCTGCTCTGATGAGTTCCCAGGCAAACAGGCATTTGTTTAAGATGGGAGGAATTAAGTTCTTCGAACCATCGGTTTCCTTGGCTATTCAAAACTTTCATCAGCTCTCACCTCATCAGTCCCTCTCTTTGATGGATGTCAGGGAGAGCTTTACCACCAAGCTTTGTGGAAGGAGAGCTGAGCTAACATGAAAGTAGTTTGTTGTGTGTGTGTCTGCATGTGGTTAGCACAGCAAAACAAGACTTCAAGGCCTGCAGCTTTTCTGAGATACTCTCATTTACATCAAGATGTGCTACCCTATTACTGCAGGGTCCTTTTATGGCACTTTCCTTTTGAGATTGTGGTGGATCTTACACATGTGAACGTGTATGTGTGTGTACGTGATGTGCCTGCGTAAGCCTTTGCTGTGGTATGGGAAGAGGAAATGTATTGTTTGCCCTTTTAAAGAGAAGAGTCTTTCTTGGGGGTTTTTCCTCATAGGAAGTAATCATGCTTTGTAAGCATATTTATTGTAAGTAGGTATGCTTGAAATGTTTATATTTCACGTTCAAAAAGTAAACTACTCTGAATATAATATCAGTTACACAACACCTGCATGACTGCATTATCATTTGAACTGATGTGGAAACTATTTTTAAAATAATCTTTGCTTTCTGGTGCAATAACTTTCTTTCTGAGGTACCTGAGAGATACAAGACTGTTCTCACATTGGGGAGGTTGAAAGTAACTGAAGTGGAAACAAGGAGATTATTTATATCTCAATGACAGTACTGAGACAGAATTATGAATGGAAGCAATCTGGAAGCCTCCAGAGGATATTTCATTGCCTCTTAGTCTCCTTTCTCTTCTGGAACAGCAGCAAAACTGTATTGTGAGGAAGCTGGCAGGATGTGGCCTCAGTCAACCATTAGGTTAGATGTGAACTTGTGAATCAGAGGCACAGACTGGAATTTTGCTCACTTCTGTTTGGAGACATGGCTGTAAATGTAGAATAAACTCCTGAGTGACACTGTATGGGCCCATATGGCCAATTGTGGGTGACTGTGCTTCTGTCCAGCTGTAGATGTGTCACCTACCAGAAAGCATTCCCTTATTTTAGTATGTTTCTTCTGTTCTGTGCAATACAGCCTGCTGAGGTAGGAAAGGAGTAACCTGCCTTTGTAATCTATCCACATCTGTGAATGAACTTTGTCCTGAAGCTGTTGGGGTGCCAGTCATTTCCCCAGAGAAATTACTCTTTCCTTAGAGAAATTACAGCTTTGCTAGCTGACAGCTCCATTCACAGTGTCTGCACGCATTTGAACTGGATCATGGCGGGGTCAGCCTGGTGAAGGGTGGGTGGAAGGGGAGAAAAGCAAAGTTTTCACCCCAGTTCAACTGGTGCATTAAAAGAAATGCACAGCCTTGATTTATAGCCACAGTCACCACTGGTTGCAACTGTTCTTAGCAGAAGAATTATATTCAGCCCCTACAATTTGAAGTTAGAACAAGATCCATTTCCCCACCTGATTTTTGGGTGGAAATAAGGTGGGAAACCATGAGAGTCTCCAAGAAGTAGCTCGTTGTGTGAGCATGGCTGACCATCCCACCTGGGGCACACATCAACAGCTCCCAGCCTGTGCAGTTTTCACCTGTCAGGCAGATGTGGTCTCCTGTGGGAGCTCCACTGTCAGCCACCCTGGGTGGCAGTCGCAGTGTCACACCTTTCCCAGGCCTGGTCCCCAGGATATTTTCCCCTGTGACTGAGAGAGGACTGAGCATCTGTTCTTCTGTCAGAGAGGAAAGAGCCCAGGCTTGAAACAGAGTGTCTGTAGAGTTAGGAGAGCTGAAGAAACAAATCCTGAGTGCCTGCTGAAGTTGGACATTGCTGCTCTTCTGAAGCGTGACTTTGCCTGGTGCCCTTCTAGATCCATGTGGAGGTTCTTCTGCCTGGGGTGAACTTCTCATGTCAGCTTGCCTTCAAAAACCCCCTCCCTCTGCCTTGAATTAGGATTCAGGATGAGAAAACACGTCCCTTTCCCCCAGAGAGATCTTTTCTAAGAAATTATTCTTTTTGTTGTCTCAGTCTATCTGGCCTTGGCCTGTGTTCCACCACTTTAATTCTGACAATAAAATGCAGTTATCAGGTTCAAGTTGCTTTATGCCTTTACTGGAGTTTTACACTCTGATCTGGAATTAAAATCACAAAGCAAATATTGCAGAGAAGGTTACAATAACACTCTGGGGATTTCAGTTTGACACAGACCTATTTCTGCTGCTCAGCAAAGATCATCTAATCTCCCAATGTCCACCTATAATCTCATCAAATGGATTTCACTGTTTTGATTGCTTTTGAAACAACACAGCTGTTGTGTAACAATCTGGGTGTGTGTGAACTGACACTTCTTGAGCACTTGAAGCAGGGAGCAGAAGAAGAGAAGGCATCAGAAACTGGCTTGGTGAAGCCTTCTGTGGTGCAACCAGCAGAGCTGCATGTGGGGAACAATGAGGTACACTGTGAGTGCTGGAAAGCTCAGTGAAATAATGTTTAGTAAAGTATTGTCACTGTCACTTCATGACCCATTAGCTCCTGTCCTGCTGGTTCAAGAGGGCATAAAAGCCAAAGGTCTGCTCCCAGCTGGGCTATTTTTGGGCTGCCAGTCACGTCATGTGGTGAGGGTGGGTGCAGGTTTGGTCCATGTGTGGGCTGCTCCAGGAGATGGGACTGCAGGGTGCCCTCCCCTGCAAGCCTGTTGGAACTCAGGACATCCCTCTCAGTGTCCAGAGTTGCCAGAACCCCTGCCAGGGGGCTCAGAGACCCTGGCACACAGCCCAGGACACCTGTGGGTTTGATTATGACCCATGGAGTGAATGACCAGCTTTGTATGAAGACCCAAAAGCCACAGAAGTTTGAGTAGTGCAATAATAAAATTATCACTAGGTGAAAAAGTAGATTTTTTAGAATAGGGGTTTTGGGGACAAGATGGAGGGACTTGGGCATGTCTAGCCTTTCTTATTCTTCTTCTCTACCTCCCTCTTCTGCTGTGATGTTGGCACTTTTGGATTAGAGTAGAAGATCACTGTCTAACATAGGTGATGGGTATTTGGGAGTTATGGTAAATAATGTACACATAGTTTTTAGTGTAAAGACATAACACCACCCCGGGGACAGGCAGAGTGCCTGGAACTGTCCAGCTGGATGGATCTCAGCAGGGCAGGAGAAAAATTTTTATAGATAAGAAACAATAAACAAGCTTGAGACCGAGAACTGAAGAACTCCGACTCACTCTTTGAACACGTGGGCCGAAACAGAGACTTTTCACGTGTCTCAGGGCTGCAATAAACTGCAACCTTCCGAGACAAGCCCTGCACTTCCAGGCTGCATCTGCCCCCAGTCAGCCTTTCACAGTCAGCCTGGCTCCCTGTGTGCCCACAGTGACCTGGGGCCACTGGCCAGAGAAGGGCCAAGGAGAGAGCAACCACCCCTGCTGCCCTCAGAGGGGACCTCAGTGCTCATGTGGCAGGGCTGATCTGGTCAGGCTGTGACCTGTCGCTCTCCAGTTCTGCTGATTCCAACTCCTGGAAAACATGCAGCCTTCCTTTCTGCTTCCCACTGTTAACAGGTGAAGCAAGTTTCTATTTATAACTGTTTTCATGGACTTCCCAAGGGTTTTCTACTTTTGTGGCAAACACAGACTGACAATGAGTATTGAAGTTATCCTTTTTTTGCTGTGGCTTCTCATCTTTTTTTGGTAGAGACATTGTGCAATGCACCTTTTGGACTAAAGTACACACAGGGTGAGGTATTAATCAACCTGCCCTGTTGTCTTAATAATCTATCTACATCTGTGAATGAACTCCATCCTGAAGCTGTCGAGGTGCCAGTCATTTCCCCAGAGAAATTACTCTCCTGGCTTGGCTAGCTGACAGCTCTATTCACAGTGTCTGCATGAATTTGAACGGGATCATGGCAGGGTCAGCCTGGTGAAGGATGGGTGGAAGAGGAGAAAAGAAAAAGAGAATATCTGACAGAATGTTCTGGGGTGGAAAAGACCTTAAAGATCATCTAATTCCAACCCCCCTGCCATGGGCAGGGACACCTTCCACTAGAGCAGGTTGCTCAAAGCCCCATCCAGCCTGGCTTTGAACACTTCCAGGAATGGGGTAGCCACAGCCTCTCTGGGCAACCAGTTCTAGTGTCTCACTACCTACACAGAAGAGAATTCCTTCTGATATCTAATCTAAATCTACCCTCTTTTGGTTTGCAGCCATTCCCCCTTGTCCTACCATTACATGCCTCTGTAAAAGTCCCTTTCCATCTCTCTTCTAGGCTCCCTCAGGTACAGAAAGATTTCATTAAGGTCGCTCTGGAGTCTTCTCCAGGCTGAACAACCCCAAATTTCTTTCTTTCAATCCCAATTCCCAGACAGGTAAATGGAATCTAGTTCAGTTAGAGATCTGCTTTTAAACCCAAATCCAAATTTACCAGCAATTCATCTGGAGCATGTTGGTAGCAGGGTGTTAGGGGCTGACTCCGTGGGTTTATGTATTGGCAGGGTGGAGGAGCCACACTCTGCTCCCAGCTCAGCTGCAGTCTCCTGCTTTTCTATCAGCCCTGACAGCCAGCCTGCAGCAAACCCTGCATGACATGTGCTGAGGTAAGAGAGAGGGAAAGCTTGGATCAAAGCTGTGTTTGCACGTTCTGGTAAGCTCTGATTGTATCTGGTTGTCTGACAAGTCACTTTTACACTCCTTGGGTATGTTTCAGAGGGAAAAGGGAGAGCTGTGCTTTGTCACAGGCGTGTTCAGTGGTAACCTGCAGCAGTGTGAAGGGTGGTGAGATGAGACAATGTGCTTTGTTAAGGAAAACCCACCTGGCCACAGACTGCTGGAGGCAGCCTGCTCGCAGTGACTGTGCCAGTGGGGAGGGTTGGACCCAGCCTTCCCAAACCCACAAGTGCCTGTCTCCTGGCATGGCACCTCTGCCTGTGCTCCACGCTGCTTTGAGTGAGCCCTGCCCTCCACACCTGTCACATTTGGGGCTGGCATCACCCCCAGCTCCCCTGAGAGGGTGAACTGTGACAGAGTTCACAGGGGTCTGATGATGAGGGAAGAGACGAGGATCTGACTCCATGTTTCAGAAGGCTGATTTATTATATTATGATATATATTATATTAAAACTATCCTAAAATATAGAAGAAATTATTTCCTCAGAAGGCCAGCTAAGAATAGAATAGGAAGGAATGATAACAAAGGTTTGTGGCTCAGACTCTCTGTCCAAGCCAGCTGACTGTGATTGGCCATTAATTAGAAACAACCACATGAGACCAATCACAGATCCACCTGTTGCATTCCACAGCAGCAGATAACCATTGTTCACATTTTGTTCCTGAGGCCTCTCAGCTTCTCAGGAGAAAAAATCCTAAGGAAAGGATTTTTCATAAAAGATGTCTGTGACAGTGAACAACGGTGAGAGGGGAACAATGGCCACGTACTGGCAAGCAGCAGACCTGGTGCAGCCTGGAAACCCTGTTCTTGTCCAAGAGCCTGATATGGATTCAGGCACTTTCCCTCTGCCCTTCCAGCCTGCAGGGGAATAATTTCCTAAGGGAGCAGCAGAGCTTTCCTTCAACACCTGGTGGTGACAGAAATGCATGAGCTGGGGCTTTCACAGAGGGGGCAGTGGGTATTTTCCAGGTGCTGGTATCTCTTTTCCTCAGCCTGGCGCTGAGATGAGGTGAGAGCTGTGGGCAGGTACTCGCATGGGCCCTCAGAGATCTGAGTGGTTGCCTTGCAGATTTTGGTGCCTCTGCCAAACTGGGTCATCTCCCAAGGCTGTGCCCGAGCTCCAGCTCTGGAAACACCAACATGTGTTTGGACCTAGAACAGACAGGCTGCCTAGAGACTCCCAGTTTGGGATAGATGCTGGGGATTGCCGCAGAGTCCAGTCCCCCTGTGGTCCCCTAAATGGGACCTCCTGTTCCCCTTCAGGGTTAGAGGGGCTCTTACAGGGGGCAGGATCACTTTGGTTGGTTTCTGTGATACGTCCTTTTGCAAAGCTGGTTTCCCCTTTGTCATGGTTCAGTGGATAGCATTTACAGTTCAACCAATAACAAAAAAAATGTTATTGCATTCAGGTATAAATAACAAAGAGCTTAACTAGGATATGATCAGGCCTGTGACACTGAATAATGCAAGCTGGAGTGTTATAGATACAGGTCAGAGTGATACACAAGGGAAACCAAAGACAACTAAAGTATCTGACAAAATAAATAAACAGAAGGTCTCAGCCAGAATCTAGATAGCACTGCTGAGTCTCAAAGTGTGCCTTTGGTTCCAACGTTTTTTGCTTTTCTACTTTAGCTGCCAATGTGGTATCACCTAGTTCTGGGGGCAGAGGGAAGGAAGGAAGTCCCCTTCCTTCCCAGAGGTTTACGCAGTCTGTGCCCCCTCCCTTTCCAGAGATTTAAGCAGTCTGAGCACAGGAAGATGGCTGCTTCCATCTCCCAGCCCTGCAGGGAGCAGTGGCAGAAGCCAGGAGGGGATTTGGGGCAGGACAGGGTGAGGAAGCAGGGCAGCTGCCCAGCCCTGTGTCTGTGTTAGGAGACTGGAGGTGAAGAGGGGAGGGGAGCTGACACCTGCTGGGTCCCTGCTGGGTTTTGTGGAGGGTGTGGGGTGGAGGCTGGGGTGCCCCTTCTCTTGCAAGCAGAGTTGAACAACAATGCACATCTCTGGCACAGCCCTGTTTGCAATATTTTGCAGCAGAATCTAACAAGCCCCATCAGCCTTGGACCTGCTTGGGTGCCTGGTAGGCAAGCACTGTGGTGTCCTCATCCCAGTGCCCCTCAATGGCTGCTTTTTTTCCCCCTTAAACTCATCATCCTGTGGTAGGTGCATACATGCCTTGCACATCTCTTTCTCCCAGTCACTTCAGGATTTTGTGCAATTTGTCCCCTTTGCAAAGAATTTTGAGTGGCTGTGGGTGTGCAAATATCTCTTTTTGTCTCTCAACTAGAGCCTCTGTGGGCAGCAATTGTGTACAGCACAGATGCAGTATTTAAAAAATATGCAGGTTGCCTGCGTCTGGCTACCTGCAGGCAAACAGTTATGCTGGCACATAGAAAATATCAGTGAGATTCTCATATACTGCAGGATCATCTGCTTTGCCCTGTTGTAAAGACATCTCCTTGTTTGTGCATGGATGAGTGCCCTGTACCCTGGTGGTGCCTCACAGCCATGTTTATGAGCAGCTCATGTTTATGAGCAGCTCTCACTCAGGTGAGAGGCATTCCATCAGGAAACAGGAGCAGTACTGGGCAATTAAGGTAATCAGCTCACAATGGGAAATGTCACAGCACCATTAACAAAATGTATAAACAGCTCACAGGCTGTAAATATTTTTCACATTGATTAATTTTGTGTTTCTGAGTCATTATGCAGTAAGAATAAGAAGAGAATTAGATCACAAGTCAATAAGATCAGGATAAGGAAAATGGAAGACTGTGCAAAATTTTTTCATAATGGATCATAAAACCAAGTCTCATTCTACCATGTAGTGATTAGCATTGGCACATACAATAAGTATAAGAAGGTGGTCTGTGGCATGACCATACAATTTGGCAAATGCAGGATTAATTCAGGATAATCCACACTGTCTGCTTTTGAGGAGACAGACCAGGAAACAGAAAGTGGGAAATAAGGGACCATTAAGCCCTAACCTAAAAGTCATATGGCTTTAGATAACAGTGCTGGTATCAAATGTGCAAGATGATATACTCAGTCTTTTACTTTTGGTTTCACAAAGTCTAGGTATGTCTTTATTTTGAAGGTGGTGGTAGATTGTCAGCATACTGCTCCACCCACAGTGAAAAGCACAGTTCAAATGAAATAAACATAGGCTAAGATTTGTCTGGATGACTGGTTGATCTTTATAAAAGTGATACAGACCTCAATGGGATGATAATGTGACACAGATATTTATAAAATAACTGTTGTTGTGCTTGTCTCTGTAGCTCCTTCTTTCTCTGGTTTAGCACTTATTAAAATGTCAGCAACTATTTATTAACTGCTGTGAATTTGTACAGTGTTTGGCTTAAAATATTGTCTCTTTAAATTTACCAAAACAGTGTGAATTATGGCCAGTACAGCAAGGATGAATGATGTTGTTAACTGTGTATTTCTCAGCCTCAGCCTGTGGATTTTAATCCATGATGTGTAAAGGAAACACTGTATCACAGAGCAAATGCAAGTGGTGTTTATTCATTGTGAGGGTGTGGGGGCTGGAAAATGTGACTGAGTCATAAAATCCCAAGCTTTCCCAAAATTTGGGTGTGTTCAGAAGCAGAGTTTTCATCCCTGTGACTGTACATGAGACAACTAACACAGTCTCCTTTAATTCTGGAGAGACGCTTGAAAAACATCAATATTTTGAACCCAGTTTCTCACAAGGCAAGATGATAAACTCTTTTCATAAACCCTGTCTTTCCCAGTCCCTCTCCCTGGGCACTGGGCCTTTTATTACCCATGGAGGCAATAATTGCCCCACAGCTCTCTTAGCCCTGCATTTGCCAGTGGGGGATTTGTCAGGCTGGGAAATTAAGGCTGCTCTTCACTGCTGGAGTTCACTTCCAGCTCCAGCTGCACAAAACACAGCTGGTGCTCTCCCTGAGTGGACAAGCTCTGGCTGGGCATGGTCTTGGACACCCCTGAGGAGTCTCACCCTAAATCCAGCTAAGTCCAGCTGGCAGTGCCAAGCTGTGGATGGAGAGGCCCTGGCACCACCCAGGGCAGGGCTGGGCTCTGCAGCTGCTGCTGGCCCTTGGCTGCACAAAGAGCTGCAGGGGCTGGGGGTGGTGGATGCCACTTCCCATCTGAGACTGGCCAAGGAGGATGCTCAGTGCTGTTGCCTCAAATAAGTCATTATTCCAGAGGAGGCTCAGCTAGAGGCTCAGAAAACACCCTCCCATTTTGGCATGACTTGTCTCTATGCTGGGACTTCTCATCATTATGGGGAAATGAAATGAACACAAACAACACAAACTCTGAACCTTGGCCACTGCCATCCAAACTAAACAGGGCGTGGGCACAGTGATCCCACTTGGCTTTTTCTGCATCCTCCACTCATGGCTGGGAGGGAAGAATTAACCCCACTCCTGCTAAGCTGCCCTGCTCCAGGCAGGAGATGGGTGTGCTGCTGCTGGCATTGCTGCTGGTGTCCCTGCCAGCCACAGGCACAAGGAAGGAGGTGTCCCCTGCGGTTGGGAACATGCTGCCACTGTGCTGTGCAAGGTCCTGCTGGCACTGACTGCACCCTGTGGGGCTGAGCTCTCTGTGCTGCCTCTGAACAGTGGGGAGGCTGCACACTAAATCCTGCTCTGATCCCTTGCTGTGTGGAGTTCTCTTCTCCCTCTGTTTTGGGCTACCTGGAGATGCTGTGGCTCCTGCATGTCCCCTCTCTCCCTTCAGCCCTCCCTTGTGTCACTGGCATAGCTATTTTGTGACAAGAAGGTGGTAACAGGGCCCAGCAATCTTTTCAGGCAGGGGTGTAACTCTCACAGTGTGTCTCTGTTGCAGTCATCCCAAGGAGTGACGTCTGTCTTCACTCTGAGTGAGTTGGGTGGCAGATCCAAGCTGTCACCCTAAATCACTTCTCATCTGCAGTCTTCTGGAGCAAGGACAGGGCATATTGCTGTTAGATCCCCAAAATGTGCTAAGTTTGTGCATCTGCTGTTGAGTTTCCTGATCTCTGACAGTGCAGCCAGGTGAAGAGTTGCAGCTGCTCTGCCAGAGCCTCTGGTTGTCCCAAAAATCCCAGAGGTGTGCACCCAGCCTGCCCAGAGTCCCTTGGGCTGAGGTGTCCAGGCTGACCAGAACTATTGCTGATGCTCTCTCACAGCAGGGAGAAGTATGACTATTTTTGTTCCGTATCCCCCTTTTTTTTTGTTTTTGCCAAGGTAGGTCACTGCTCTAAACATAATGGGTTTAGGAGCTTCATCATCCATTTTTCTAACCTATCTGAGTGATTGTATTCCCACAGGTCCTGATAATGAAAAGCTGCTGATGGCAACAGCTCTGTGCATTGACCAGAAAGAGAAATGTGTTTAGGAGCCTAGCAGATTACATAAAAAGACAGGTATCTCTCAGTACCCCAAATAACAAAGTTCTAATTTAGGAAAGTGTTTATAGAAGACAGCCTGGAGGGCAAAGTCCTTGGGGAAGACGTCCATTTTGTAAGAATCTTCACAGAAGACTGGACAAATGACTAGAGAAGGTATTAAGAGTGCCAATCTGGCATTGCGTGTTGATTGATTGATTCTCAGTGAATTATTTTTATAAATACATAAATAAATAATATAAATAAGTAATGAATACAACTGCTGTTAAATGGGCCATGCTGTCCTTCTCTGAGCTGGCTTCCAGGACAGTGAACAAGATGACCCAAGGGAGAGTTTCTATTTCTGTGCTTTTAATGGCTGTTTGAGCTGAACTGAAGAAACCCATACTGGAAGAACAACTAGAGTCCTTGGCTTTTAGCCAGCCACCTCTCTGGCTGTCTGCTTCTCTGTTCCCAGAACTTCCCTGAATTTAAGGGTTCCAGGCCCAGGCTGTGTAAGGGGAGCTGTGCCAGGAGCTGTTGGTGAGGAGCTGATGAGGGGACAGAGAGCTGCCCACCCAGCACCTGGGCCATGACACAGCCATCTGGCAGTGGCCAGGGAGCCCTTGGCCACCAGTGAGTCACAAGTCACACTGCTGAGAGCAAAGTGCCAGCCTGGGCAGATGTCCTGCTTTGGCACACAGCGTAGCTGAGGTTTTAAAAGAGTGAATGGACCATATGTGACAAGGACTTCTGGAAAATGCTTGTGCACAATGGCTTGTTCCAATGAATGTTGGAGCTTTTTGGTATCAGGCAAGCATGAGCACTCTGTAGCACCTAACCCAAGATCAGAGTGAATTTAGCTGTCCTGTCTTAGGGCTTATGATACTGATTAACACCAATTTTCATGCTGGCTGACTCACAGCTCCTAAGCAATCATGTTGGAGGCTTGTTATTTTTCCAGTGTTCCTTTACCCATGCCTAGGATGTCCAACAGTAGTATGGAAGCACATTTGGACTCTCAGTATGATGCTTCTTGGGGCAGTTTTCTTGCAATTGGCCAATTCTTATGGGCTAGAAAAACAAACTCTGTAAGGATTTGGCCTTGGTTTTTGGCAGGGATTTTTACAATGAGGGTCATCAGGCACTGGAACAGGTTGTCCTGAGAAGGGGGGGATGCCCCACCCTGGAAACATTCCAGGGCTCTGAACAACCTGTCCAGTGGATGGTGTCCCTGCTTATTGCAGGGGGGCTGGATGAGATGACAAGGTGTCTTCCAAACCAAACTCTTCTGTGATTCCACATCCACTTTCTCATTCATGTCTGTGTTTAGCTCTGAGCTTTATAGTGGTGAGTGTTTGTCCCACATTGCTTCCATAACCCAGTGTTTCTAACACCAACACACAAACACACACACTCACAAATTAACAGTTGAGCTTCTAAAACTGATCTGAACGTACATGTTTTTACAAACTCAGGTTTCACTTGCCTTTGGTTTTGATTCTAAAAGATACCTGCTTTGAAGCACCTCTGAGCTCCGGGAACTTAATTTTGTTTTAATGAGAGTCCAGATTGTCTTAATTGCATGATACTTGGCACTGCTAAGAAAAACAGTAACAATCATAAGACCTTTGCCAGCGGTGTACCAGAACCTGTGGGTTGTTTTTTGTGTGTCTTACTCTCCAGCCCAGTTTTCAGGAGTGGCTGACTATTATTACTGCTTTCCAGTTAGTGGACACGAACTTTAGCCATGAGTAACTTTGTTTTCTTCATTTGATATGACACGCAGTACCTGGAAATTCTGTTTATTTTTTAAGGATAACATGAAAAACTGCTTTGTCACAGCTGACTCAGAGCCTCAGTATTTATCATCATGGTGCTAAGCCCCATCAGTTAATTTAATGCTCACACGTGAGCACGTGTGTTTGTGGGTACACATCACTGCTAGCAGATTTCTCCTGCCCAACCCTTGCTAATTACTCTGTCCATTAGTTCAAAGTCTGAGGGATGGGGGAAGGCAGAGATGATAACTAATCATGAACTGGAAAGCTTGTGCTGTTTGGATTATGTGTCAAGAAACAGGCTAATTTTCAGTTATCCTCCACTAGAGCTGGATTCAGTGCCCACTGGACACAATGGACTTGGCTTTGTTGACTCCAGCAACACAGGATACAGCTTGTGAAGGCTGGCCCACCTCCAGCTCAGACCAAATGCCCCCATCTTTAATGCCATGAGGTTTCTCTACATGGCTGAGTATTTCCAGGCTCTCTTTCCCATTATTCCAGTGTAATCCCCCTTTGCTGGTAAGTCGCCAGCACTTTAAAGGAGCTGGGGAAAATGATGTCAAGTGGCCCAGCTGGGCTTCATTGGGAGGGAGAGGCAGCAGTAGGGCTGAGGAAATTGGAAGAGACTGAGGATAGTTACATCAATGTGTTGTAGAAGGGAGAATCACCTTTGAAGAAGAGTTAAGTGGGCTCTAAGGTGCCTCCTCTGGGTTATAAAAGGCCTAGAAATGCATTATCACATTTTTATTTTCTCATCTAGAGGGATGGAACAGAGGCAGAAAGATTTGATGGGACCTACGTCCTATGGCAGTGGCCAAGAGAGTGCTTATATGTTGATTCTCTTACTGGCTAAGAGAGCAGGTGGTGACAGAAACCTAGCCCAAAAGATATGATTATTCCTCATTTCTGCATGTGTTCTCTAGGCAGCAAGTATCTTTTCTTGTGCTGATGCTGTGCAAAATTTTAGTGAGACTTTATTTATTTTTCCTGATTTTTTTGTGAATCATTTGACTCAGCCGCAGTTTCTTTAATGCCTTTGTTTTTTTCTAATTCATCCATGAAGAGGTAAATAATTTATATCAGTGTGACTTCTAAAGGAATGTTTGTTAATTAACTCAAGCTACCTCTATTATTTGCCTGTACCTATTGCACTGGTAGTAGCTATGGACAGACATAATGGCCCTCTTTGAGCAATCATAGTTTTATTTCCTTCTGACAAAAACCAGCCCAGTTTAATAAGTGTTTGAGCCTGGGCCTTTGTTTTGTTACAAAAGAAGGGTACTCTTAATATGCCTTAGTTATCATTTGGTGGGGGCCTAGGGAAGGCAAAGCATTTTTGTAGCTGTGACTCTGGACTGTGAGCTGAGCTAGTCAGCCTGTTAATTATGGACAGTGGCACAAATGGGATTGACCCTCAAAACCACTTTGATTTTGCAGATTTGTTAGGTCAACAGATCTGCAAATAAATCTTTCAGTCTAGACACCACATACAGGTGTCAAAAGACTTTTTTTTTGTGCTGTTTGGCTGCAGTTACAAGGAAGCTCTGTCCCTCTAAGTGTGAGCAGAATGGAATTGGTTTGGCTTTACCCCATCTCTTATTAAATGCATGTAGCCCTGGCACACGGGCTACATGCATTTAATAAGAGATGGGGTATGTTCTCTAAGCTATGCCCTACATAGCTTAAAAGAACATTTTTTCAGTGCCTGTGCTTACAAAGGTGGCTATTCCTTCCCATTTCTCAAGTGCTCTTCCTCCCTTCTTCAGTGTAATCTCTCCTGCTGCTGCCTAAGGCTTTCATTATCCTAGGAATATGATCTCAGCCTGAAATCCAAACCAACATGCAAACAAAAGAGCAAGTGGCAGAGCTGTTGATTTGGGGGTTGTTTTGTTTTGTTTTTCCTTGGCCTGTGTTGGCTGTTTCTGGAGAAGTCACCCTAGTGTTTAGCATCTTATTTCAATTGCTGAGGTGTTCCATGTCTTTGAAGGGTTACCCTGCACTTGCTTGCTTGCTGTTCCTGATCACCTCCGTTCATTGCTGACACTTACCTGGCTCATTTTATCAGTGTGATCTGGAAGTGGGGGCAGGAGGAGGAACCGTGGTGCTTTCCTAGCCTGCCATGGAAGGGATCAGTGAGTCTCAGGATCTCTAGCTGGTCAGAGTGACCCCAAGATGTGTTAGAAAGTCTCTTTTCCCAGCCTGGCAGTCAAAGAAGGAGTCAGAGCTCTTCAGTTCTCGATATCAAGGTTGTTTATTGTTTCTTATCCATAAAATTCTTTCTCCTGTCCAGCCAAGGTCCGTTCAGCAGGTCAGACAGAGGCACTCTGCCTGCCCCCAGGGCGGTGTTATCTTTTTATACTAAAAACTATGTGTACAATATTTAAAATTACTCCCCAATACCTATCACCTGTGTTAGACAGTGAGCTTCTACTCTAAACTAATCTAAAATGGGCAACATCACAGCAGAAGATGGAGGCCAAGAAGAAGAAGGAGAAAGGCTGGACATACCCAGATTCCTCCATCTTGCCCCCTGAACCCCCATTCTAAAAACCCCAAAAATCTATTTTTCACCCAGTAATAAATTCACTATCATTCTACTTAAACTTTTGTGGCTTGTAATTCTTCATATAAGGTTGGTAATTGTTTTTTCCAAGGGCTAAATCAAAGGCACAGGGTTCTTGGGCTCTGTGCCAAGGTCTCTGAGCCCCCTGGCAGGGGCTTGAGCACTCCAGGGCAGCCAGAGGAATTTCCTGGGTTTCAACACAGCTGGGCCTGTCCAGCCTGAGACGAGATTGCTGAGAGGGGATCCTGTCAATACCAACAAATATCTGAAGGAAGGGTGTCAGGAGGATGGATCCAGGCTCTTGGTGATGCCAAGGAATGGGACCAGAGGCAATGGGCAGAAACTGAAGCACAGAAGTTCCACCTGAACATGAGGAGGAATTTCTTTTCTGTGCAGTGACTGAGCATTGGAACAGACTGGCCAGAGAGGTTGTGGAGTCTTCCTCACTGGAAATATTCCAGTGGACACAATCCTGTGCCATGTGCTCTGGTGTGACTCTGCTTGAGCAGGGAGGTTGGACCACATGACCCACTGAGGTCTCTTCCAACCTTACCCAGTCTGTGATTCTGTGACATGGGTGCATTTTATGGAGATGTAAATTTTGTGGTGTAAGCTGCGTACTTCCTTTTCCTAATTTTCTTTTCCATCTGTACATGGTTTCCTTTCCATGCTTTACTTCCTCAGCTATTTGTTAGAATTCATCCTTATAACTGTCCCATGATGGGTTTCCACACATATCACAATCACAAACACACACGTTGCCTGTATGTGCCTGACACGAAACACAGCTTTGCATTTCACACTGGTTGCACCAGCCCTGACCGATACTGGAGTCGCTGTGCTGTGCTCAGGAGCTGCTTAGGAGCGAGGGCAAGCCTGGGGCACTGAAATGTTTGATGTTGCAACACCTCCTGTGTGCTGCACCAGTTCCAGCTCTTGTACTCCTCCCCGCTGACAAACTCTACAGGAATGCACCAAGCCAAAGTCTCAGGGTTTCTGTTTAAGTTTTCCCTTTTATTTTGACTTCTTGAATATAAGAAGATGAAGAGATGCACAGTTTTCTGGGCTTCTAAATGGGCTTCTAAATACACCGTGCTGCTGGTGTATCTCCAAAAATTAGCCACAGAATTTTAGGTGGGAGAGCTCCCTTCTCAGAGAGCAGGTACTTGTGTCCTGCACGTACATTAAGAAGAACAACAAAATCATTAGCTGCTCCCAAAAGCTTGGCCTAAGAATTTAAAATATGCTGTCCAAGAGGATATGAAGGTTTGAAAGACAACTTATATTGTGGCTCCTAGTGTGGTCTTTTAGGCAGCACAGAAATGCAAACAATGTATGTTATGAAGCTCTCTTGAAAAAGCAAGTGCAATTCATATGCTGTGTTTATGTTTCTGGTGAGATATTCCATAATTATTTTGATGTTAGCCTGATCAGTTACTGAGCTTTCATGAATTGCTACTGGGGGGTTTCTTTCTGCCTTACAACTGGCTGATCAGGGATTTAAAGTCAAGTGAAGGCTGGTATTTCAAAGTCTGCAAGATATTTTGCACTTGGGAATGTTTTCAGCCATCGCTTCTAACTTGCATACTTGTCTTCTGTAACCTGGAAAAATGTTTTCTTTCTTCAGTCACAACCATCATTGAAATAATGATGTTAAATTAGTCATGATCCAGTAACTTACAGCGTGGGATGTTTTGTCAGCACAGAACATTGTATGTTTTAGATTGTAGGGCAGGAGTCCACTCACTCACTTTGTTTTTAATTTTAAAAAATAAATAGCACAAGTTGGGATGCTTTCTAAAACTAACAAAAATAGAGGAAGCAAATATTATTTTCAGGGTTCCAGCTCAAAGGGGCAAAGGTCAAAGGCCTGTAATGGATTGAAGTTATTAATTAACAACCACTTACTGGATTTTTCCTAATTTATGACTTCATGTATTATTACTCTTTTGGTAAAACATCATAAACATGCCCAGTGAGTAATCATACAGTATGAATTGACAAAAAAAGCTTAGAACACAGCAGCTACAAATTACTAGAGTCTCTTCTTGACTGGAGCAGGTCAGAATTTACTCAACAAAGCCCTTTGTTGAAAGAAAGACTTCTCAGTTGTTTTAATAAAGGAATCCCCCTGGGTGCTGGGCAGGAGCTGGCTCTGCCAGGGTGTGCTCCCCATGCCTGGAGCAGGGCACAGCTGTAGTGCTGGGGGCTGAAGGGCAGCCCCACAAGTGGGCCAGAAATCAGCTGCATCCTTATTTAGGGACACTTTGTGCGGCTCCCTGTGTGACTGTACTCCAGGTGTGGGTGAGGGCTCTGGGGCCATGGCCATGCTGAACTGACTGGCACACACTCTGCAGGGCCAAGGAATTGCTGGGCAAGGTGGGGGCCCTCATAGGAGACCCCCAAGAGGCTTGTAATGATCTACATCTGTCTGAGCTTTTATTTAAACAGAACTGTGCAATTTGAACAGAATATTAAACCTCAAAATGACTTTGAGAGCATCTGCTTCCCCACTAGTCTGCAGAATTTAATATTTAACCACCCTTTAGAACCAGGGCATGATGAATGTTTGTAATCCCTCTAGCAGGAGGGGAAAGGGAGAGAGGCAAGTCTGAAAAGTGAATGTGGAGTCAGGAAGGTGAAGACCAAAGGGCTTGATGAGGCTTTTTCTCTCCCTGGCATCTTGAAAACTTTTCTGTGTAGGGGGTAACCCGCAGTCCATCTTGTTCTGATTCAGCCATATTTCAACAATAAATGCAATTTCAGCGTGAGAGGCTGAAACATGCCAGGAAATCAGTGTTAATTAGACAGTGGCCATTTTATTTGTGGGAGGTTTGATCTTGGACAGAATCCCCAAGGGATCAGGATCCTGCAGGAGGTGCATTTCCATATCTGCCTGATTGCCTCTCTGCCTCCCATCATCATGGCTATTTGCAGTCACTAATAACCTCATAACTTGCCTGTGAGGCATTGTCTTTGCCTTATGGATTAGAAGCTGAAGTGCTGTACAGACAAATGACTTGCCCAAGGTCACGCAGGAAATCTCTGTGTGAGCCAAGAGCTTCAAAACCAGCATTTCTGAATCATGGCTTTAACATCCCTGCACCAGCTTTAGCTTGGTTAAGGCTGGGTCCCTGCACAGAAGGAAAGAGAGGGAAAAAATCCCACAAAAGCACAAAACACACCAAACCCCATGTTCACATTCTTTAATGAGAAACTACCTCTAAATGAAGCTTTTCTCTTATGCTCTGACCCTTCAATTCCCAGCTGTCAGTTACTCTGAAGAGCCTTTCCCACTGAGTTTGCTCGGTCAATGAGTGAACCTTCAGGGTCACAAAGCTTTCTTGCCCGCTGCCTCTTGGATTTTTCTTTGTTTTCTTTTCCTTTTGGTGGTGTTGGAGGGCAGGGAAGGGAGGGACCTCAGGGGCAGGCAGCCAAGGGTGTGAGCAGTGCCAGGTTACATAATGACTGTGCTGACATGGATTCTCGTAACTGCTGCCCGTTCCTGCCCTGCCAGGAACAGCCCATCAGGCGGCACGTTTTGAAAGTCTAATCAGCCCAGACCAATAATCTGTTGACCCACACAGGGCTGCAGGTGAAACCCTGCTCATATGTGTGTGTTTTCTGAGGGAACTTATTAATTAAAGGTAATAATATTTAATTACCTTGGTAATAGGTGGCTGGGAGCTACAGGAGTCTGATGGAGCACATGTGGGAGGCTAAGGGAGGTTGGTGTGATCACGGTGCAGGAGGGAGGCTGAGCTCAGGGGGGATGCAGGGAGCTGCTCCCAGAGTGCCTGACCCCAGGGGCAGGATGCTGGTGGTCCCTGGTAAGCAGTGCCTAACCCTGCTCAGTAAAGGATATGATTCCATCTAATTTTTTTGTCTACCTCCTCTTTTGTTTATTGATGGTCTGCAGGGGTGGGGTTGCAGGCGTTTTGAAGTGCCCAAGCAAATCCTCTGTGCTGGTTCGAGATTTAAAGCCATCTGAACACGCTGGATACACCACTTTCTGACATCCACAGGATCGGAAACTTTATTTTATCTTCAGTAATTGCTTTAAACAGGCTGCTCTCCCAAATTTTCTTCATTAAGCAGTCTAGCCCTCTAACTAACTGATGAAGCAAACCCTGATATCTCATTTCTGCATTTTACCAGCCCACTTTGAGTTCATTAATTTATCCATGCCTCCTCCTTGTCACAATGTCAGAGAAGAAGCTCAAAGCTTAGTGCTCTGAAGGTGGCTGTTCAAAGGAACAGCTTGATGGACATACTGAAGTTTAGATATATATTTTGAAGTCTTCTACCAAAAAAAGACATTAGGTTCTGAAAGCCAAAATATCATTATGGAAATGTTTTGGAGAAAATGAAGTTTGTTCATGGATTTTTTTTTGAACTATCATGTTTGTAGTGATCTATATTTGTGATAGAGTTGCAAATGATTTCCCTGTGGGATTCTTTCACAGGCTTTAGCACTGAGCACATCTATGCGCTGTTCCCACATCATTCCTTGGTTTTAAGAAATTTGTGCTTTCAGCATTTTGGCCATTGCTCTTCCATCAGGGTGATGTGAAGAGCAGGTGAATTGTTTGGAAACGCTCTTGACTCAAGCTTTGCTGGGGCAGGGGCCTTTGCACAGAACCTGAAGTGGGGCTGGAGGGAGCCAGAGGGCAGAGGTGGAGATGCTCAGTGGGACTCAGAGCCCCTTCCTCTGCTGGGGCAGACCTCACCTGCTGTGTCCCTGGGGGAGAGGAGGCTTCGTCTGGGCCCCTTGTGTTGACACAAAGGAGCTTTGCATTGCTTAACTGCCTCATTTTAGGCAATACTTCATCTCATGGGGAATGTCTCCGACATGACAGCGTGATTTGAAACATCTGTTTTGCCTTTGTGGGCTGCATGCACAGAGATGTTGTCCACTCCTCCTTGGTGTAGAAAGGGTGTGCAAGCTTGCCAGAATCCAGCCTTCTACAGACACTAAACACAGTTGCTGTGCAGCACTTGTGGAGAGTATCAGAAATCCTAATTTTTGCAAGCTGATGTCAACCAACTCATACCCATAAGGCCAGCAAGAATAATTGTTGTTTTTTAGAATTTTCATTTAATCAATTAAAAAAACCCCTAAACATCTGCTGTAATGAAGATTTTGATATTTCTCAGATAATGGGAAGGCTAAATACTTGTGCAGTAGGGATGAATTATACTCTAAACATCATCTGAAATTTGCTTTCTATATAGTTTGTTGAAAGAGCTCCATTCACTGGTAGAACAAATTTCTAGGCTATTTGTGATGACTCAATCCTGAACTAAAAAAAAAAAAGTCAATTGGAGCAACTACACTAAGAGAAAATGTGACTACCCTACTGGGAAATTCTGTGTTCAGTGCAGAACAACTTGTTTCATTACTTATTAAAATCAAAAATATTTAATGGTTTACTAATCTCATGCATAGAAGCTAGTGTATATATTGGTTTAGAGCAAGTGTATTTATGGATGTGAAGGGAGTAGGACTGGAAGGTCTTTGAAAGGATTTGCTGTTTGGCTCACTACAGGTATGGCTAATATGGCTGATGCACACAGCACACTTTGGTTTCACTATGATTTAAAAAAATTTCCATCTTTGACCAAGAATTGACCAACATCAGTTTTGTTTTTTTTTTTCCTGACAAGTCAGCAATTCCACTTCCTCCTTTGCTCTCCACAAGGAGCAAATGCAATACAATCATAGAATGGTTTGTGTTAAAAGGGCCTTAAAGATCATCTTGTTCCAACCCCCTCTGCTATAGGCAGGGACACCTTCCACTAGACCAGGCTGCTCAAAGCCTCAGCCAGCCTGGCCCCGAACACTTCCAGGATGGGGGCATCCATAATTTCTCTGGACAACCAGTTCCAGGCATGCATAATTTCTCTGGGCAAATCAGTTCTCAGCACCCTCATAGTAAAGAATTTATTGAAACACTGTCTTTCAATTTAAAATTGTTACTCTCCATCCTATCACTACGCCACCTGATATAGAGTTCTTTCCAGTCTTCTCTTTAGGCCCCCCTTGGGTACCAGAAGTTTGCTGTAAGGTCTCCCTGGAACATTCTCTTCCCTGAAAGCTAAATAACCCCAATTCTGTCTTATGGGGGATATTCCAGCCCTTGCATCCTCTCTGTGACCCTCCTCTGGACCTCTTTATGCTGGGGACCCCAGAGCTGGATGCAGCACTGCAGGAGGGGTGTGAGGGGGGGGTCTCATGAGAGTGGAATAGAGGGGCAGAGCCACCTGCTTCAGCCTGTTGGCCGCACTTTTGATGAAGCCCAGGACTTTCTAGGCTGCAAGGCTGCATGGGCAGGTCGTGCCTGGATTTATGTTCACCTGGTGCTGTGCCGCTGGCTGTGGGCTGGTAGGGCTCTGGGGGGTTTGCTGTTCCAGCAGGCACTAATTACCTCCTTAACAAAAAGTTCACCAGTGATTGTCATGGACATATTTTATGAAAAATCCTTTCAGTAAGATTTTTTTCTCCTGAGGAGCTGAGAGGGCTCAGAAATGAAATGTAAACAATAATTTACATTTTGCTGTGGAATGCAACAGGTGCATCTTTGATTGGTCTCATGTGGTTGTTTTTAATTAATGGCCAATCACAGTCTGGCTGTCTCAGACTGTCTGGTCAGTCACAAGATTTTATTATCATTCCATACTTTTCTATTCCTTGCTAGCCTTCTGATGAAATCCTTTCTTCTGTTCTTTTAGTATAGTTATAATTTATAATTTTCTTTTAATATAATATATATAATAAAATAATAAATCAGCCTTCTGAAACATGGAGTCAAGATTCTCATCTCTTCCCTCGTCCTGGGACTCCTGTGAACACCCCCACAAGTGATGGTCTGGAGACACTCCAAACTGAGTATTGTGGGCTTGCCCATGACCATGCCCTTCAGAAAGAGGTCCTAGTTCATGAATTACTGTGTCATACATCTGATGCAGGACAGGGCTTGCCTAGTCACAGGCCTGATGGGGCTGCGTGTGCAGAGATGCCTTGGCTGGCTTTGCAGGAGCTGCTGCTGGCCCTGGAGGCTCTGCTGTTCCAGCAAGGCATTGGGGGGCAGGTTCCACACTCTGGATGGCTTTCAGATCCCAGCCAGGCAGCAGACATGAGGATACCTGGGACTCTCTTGGCTCAGGGGTCTCTTTTGGCTGCTCCAAACCAAGTAGAGACAGAGCTGTTGCTGGAAACAAGAAATGCTTTGCACCCACATAAATTGGTTACAGTGTCATCCTTCTTACTTCACCTGGACTACTCCACTTCTGCTGAGCGTGAACAAGTGTCTCAGTCTGAGAGTGGCCAGCTTGCCTGCTGCATGGCTGCTGGGTAGGGGGGTGTACGAGTGAGGGGTGTGCCTGTATGATGCTGTGGTTGCATCTGGCCCCAGGGTGTCTTCTTCTTCTTGGGGCTCCTGGGCCAGCAACTCTGGCTACACGGCCACACCACAGCAAGCACACGGTGGAGATATAAATTATAGAAACAAATTCTATCAGAGCTTGAAATAACTGTCATGCTTCAGGGCATCCAAGTTACCATTTGAATCTGATTGGATTTACTGCCAGTCATGAGAACTGATTCTAGCAGGAATAATCAATACTGCCTCTTAATTCTCTTGAATGGTGCCAACACATTCATGCCTAAGAGACACATTCCTGTGTTAAAGCATGGCAATCAAAATAGCTCAGTGCTGGATGAACATACTGAGGGACCTAAATACACAAATCTGTGTGCTTGTTCAGCCATGATGAGAATATGATCTGATTTCAGCTCTGGAGTGAAAACACACCCTTCTCAGAGGCAGATGATCGTGTCAGTCCAGGTAGCTCTAGGCAGAACAGAGGTACTGTGTGTCTGCTTGTGTTACCCAGCACCTGGTGGCAGGGAGAAGCTGTGCTGGTATCTTGTGGCCTGGATACCACTGGGAGAGATGGAGCCCTTTTAAACATGGAGACTTGTAGCCACACTGCTTAAACCTGTCCTGTCCATGTGATGTGTGCATGTTGATAATAAGGAGCTCACTTAACGTCAGAATTGGAGACACTTCTGGGCAAGTATGTCCAGCAGTGCCATGGTGAGCAGCCCTGAAGAGCTGCACCAGTTTGTCTGGACCCTGTTCTCTGTCCAGGAGTGGCCAGGTGAACGGGCACTGTGGGGGAAGGCAGAGCAAGGCAGGTGTGCATGGTACTGCTCCCCTCGTGTTCACACTAACTTCCTGAAAGTCACCCAAGAATTTCTGTCATGCACTTGGTCAGGGTTTTTACAATATTATGTGATCATGTGGTTTTACAGTCTTCTCTGCCTTCATGGGGAACTCCCCGTGAGTCAAGGTCTTAAACAGCAAAATCACCTCCATGAACAATACAATGTTTCCCACTTCCCTTCTCCCTCACTTTGTGTCCCCGACCCTCAGAACTGCGTTGGGGACAAGAGCCTCAGCTCCTGGCTCTGATGCAGGCTGGCCAGAGGATGCACAAGTGGTTCAGTCAGGCCCAGCATTGCAAATGATGCAGTGCCTTCAGGTGGGCTTTGGGACAGGTAAAGGGGAAATTTCTGCTTTTAGATATTGCTGCTGCTCTGCGCTATAGATCTGGGACCTCGCTGTGCTAAGTGATGCACAGACAAATGTCCCAGATCCTGGCCCACTGTAAGCTAAAATAATTCTGCCATGAAATCAGGTAGAAATCCAAACAGACACATCTATGTTCTCTGGGTTTGCCAGCAAAGGTTTGCCAAGTCACTTAAGGAAGCGAAGCAGTTTCCAGAGACCCCGCAAAGCTGCTCTGGCAGGTATTTTATGAGACATCTTTGCCAGGAAACTGAAGAAATATCATGATATGGTAAGGACACTTAACTCTCTTCCAGTATCAACACAGTGTGAACAAATAGCCAACTGACACAGAGCTGTATGAAAAGATACACATCAAATATATGCTCATGTGTAATGGATGATGGATACTTGTCATAACCTTAAGCATAAAACACTATGTTTTTATCTGGAATGGAATAATTGTTATAAAAACTCTTCAATTGCATTCTGAGTATTCTTCATTTCAATGCTGTTAAAAGCCATATTGTAGCCAAGATATGAATATTTTAAATGATTTGGCTTTACAGATAAGAGAAAGATCTGAGTCATAAAATGAAATTTTTGTTATTTCCCCCATCTCTTCTTGAAGTAAGGGTGGACCCCTTAGAACTGATCAGCATTTTGTCAGCTTATGAGTTTTATATAGCATTCAGAGAAGACTTGAAATTCTACTAAAAATTTCTTTTTTAAAGGAACAGATTAGTAAATTAAAAGAAAAACAGGGGTGCAGAGCTTTATCTGTTTCAACAATTGATGTTAGTAGTGGGAACAAAAAGTCACCTGAAATTTCTTGCACTACTTAATTTGCATTTCTGGGATTTTTAGAATAACGAAATATGCATCTTGTAAGGTGTAACTGAATTCAGTTCATGCAAAGAACGTGTTACAATTTTTTTGTTTTATGACTTTCAAATTTGCTGTCTTTCTGACAGAATCATATAACTTTTCACATTAAGATAGGCTCTCTGCTCCCTTCATTGTCTGAATAAAAGGCAGAAGCTGACACTTGTGTATTATGATATTTATACTGATGCACCTTTTGATGCAAAACCATTTTCTTTCCCTACTTAACAGGCAGCTTCCTTTATGTGGTACTGAGAGCTAGACAATGAACCCCAAGTGATTGTAATACTCTCCAGACACTTCAATTATGTCACTTTTTTAGATTTCTGATGTGGAACAGGATCATCCAACCTGCTTGAGTAGTCATCCTCCTCCCTTTCACAACATTTAAAAAGTTTTCTTGAAAGGTGAAGTTGTTTCAAATGCTCTAAATATTGAACCAAGAATGTCTAGATAAATCAAACAGCAGAGATGCCTTATTTATCATGAAACGAATGAAGTTGTGATGGATTTTTGTATCATGAACAAACTGGTTGTCTTCCCATCATCCTGGAAATGCCCCAATTTCATAGCATATACCTTTGGGGCAGAAGGAATTCAGCATGTGAAAGCTGAATGTGTTGAAAGTTCATTTGTTTTTTTAACTTAAAAAAAAAAAATGTTTGTGGAAGAGCTGTTGGGCATACTGTGATATGAAGGAATGATGAGCAGTGGCCAAGAATACAAAGGTCCTTTGGGTTTATTGCCTGGCTCTGGCATAATGGTGCACTGGGGCTCTCCAGGAGAGCTGGGATCTGCCTCCAGGCCAGATGCCACTCATTTATTGGAAACTACACCTGCCTGTTGCAGAACTGTGGAAATTTGGCATGCTAGCTTGTTTTTTTTGAGAAATGGTGGGGCTGCAGGGCAACGACCAGGCTTTCTAAAGCACTGTGTAAAGTTGAAATCAATGGGTAGTCTGGCACTGTGGCTCCCAGAGCCTCCAAGGACTGTGATTCAGTGCCAGCTGTGGGGTGGTGGTCAGGACATGGACATCCCTCCTGTTCTCATCAGTCTGGCTGGGGGAGATGGGAGCAGCTGTGCTGTTTTGCCTCACCAGTGCTGGTGGGACATCTAGGGGAGGGTCCTGACAATGAGCAGTAGCCAGGCTTGGCCCTCTCCTGCCTCATATCACTTAACCCAGCTCTTCCACCTTGCTGTATGCCCAGCTTGTGGAGCAGACTCTGCACAAAGAGCTCTATCTGAATTCATATTGAGCATCTTCTAATATGGGATTATCCCATTGTGCAGAAAGAACAGAGGTTTTTAACTGAAGAAATAGAAAAGAATGTGGTGGTTGCATTTTCAGCTATAGGAAATGTAGATGTGGTATTAGGACAAAGAGTGCTGAAACAGGTAATTGTTGGTGGCAAGACTGAATGAGATCCAGCTGGGTTAAAGCTCAACACTGAATGAGATCCAGCTCTGGCTTTTCCACCAAAGCAGGTGCCTTTTGTCCTTGCATGGTGGGTTAACAGGCTGGGAGTGCTGGAGGCTGCTGCTGGCCAGATCTCTTTAGCACCTTCCTCCTTGAAAGCACCTCTTTTGTTAAGGCACTGGGGAATACAATGAGGAAATGAAACAGGTAAATATATCTATACTCATCATCCTGTTGCTGTGAAGGGAATTTGAATGCATTTTTGAAATCTGCATTGACACAATTCCACAGAGTCTGAGGTAACAGGGATCAACTTCTGTTGTGCTAGGATGTGAGTCTTAAGATCAACATGGCTGTGAGCCATTTGAAATATTTTACTTGATATGGGGAAGAGATGAATACCAAGGTTATATGGCAGGTCTAGCTGAATAAGGACTCCAGTTAATCTCTGCAGAGGATTTCCAAAAGGAAGTATTTATCCTTATGCCAAATGTCTGTACCTGATATGTCTGACCTTGGGTGTTGTGTATTTCTCCTCTAAAACACGAGATTTGAAATGCTGCTGTTCTGATTTACTAGGTTTTTTTTTTGCTTGGGAAGAGCAGGTGTGGGTGTACTTCTGCTCTGTTTCAGTGCACCACAGTGAGAAGGCAAGCAGAGCAAGGCCCTGTTGGGGGGTGAGAGAGAGGAGACAAGTGTAGTTCTGCCTGGAGTTCAAGTTACACTTCTGACCCTGGGGTGGCTTTATTTGGGTAGGTCAAGGTGTGTGCAATTGGCCTACCAATCAATACATCTCAAATGCATTAAAAAATGTAAGATAGAAATCCTTCCACCTAGAAATTGCTCTTATAAAAGTGTGGACATATACACAGAGAAATAAAAAGCTTTGGGGGGAAAGTCTATATCTTCTGGATATCACTGTAAAAACCAGAAGTGCCTAGTCTCTTTAATTTTTATTAAAAAAAAAAAAAAAAGACTGTTTAACAGTGTAACAATGTCTTCAGAATTCTTTAGCTTATGGTCCCAGAGTAGAGGGACCAAATTATTGAAACATTTAGCTTTGCTAGAAGCAGAGTGTGGCTCAGCCAGTGGGCTACTGCAGACCTTATCTCTCACTACAGCAACCTGTAGAGAGGCAGAGGTTTGCCTCTTCTCCCAATAACTAATGATAGGATGACAGAGAATGGCCTAAACTTGCATCAGGGGATAGATTGGATATTAGGAAACATTTCTTGATGAAGAGGATTGTCAACCACTGGAGCAGGCTGCCCAGGGAAGTGGTTGAGTTGTCATTCCCGGAGGTATTTAAAAGATGTGTAGATGTGGATATGATTTAGTGGTGGACTTCAGTGGCAGTGCTGGGCTAATGGTTGGACTGGATGATGTTTAAAGGTCTTTTCTAACCTAAATGAGTCTATGATTCTAGTTCTATGCTCTTTCTGAAGGTTTTCAACATTCAAGGAAAAATGAGGAAAGCGTGTATACGTCACAAAGCTGAAAGCAAAGTCCCATGGAAGGGAGGAAGAATATACTGTGGATGTTCTTACAAGACAATTTTGAACTGAGAAACTGTGGTGGATGGAAGGATTCTGTTTTGGAGGAAAAAAACCATCCTTATTCTCTTCTTTCCTGTAAGCCAGATCAAAATTTGTAATGACCTGAAAGTTCAATCAGACTTATGCTAAAAGCAAACCCAAGTAGTGAGGTGGAAATGCATCATTCTATGGGGTTTCCTTGTATGTAAAAACAGAAAGTCTGAGTTGATTTTTGGCATGCAAAGCAGAAAGCAGAAACAAGCTGTGAAGGGGGTGAGAGTCATGAGATGGCTGAGCATAGGTTTGCTGAAACTCTGTAGTACTGGAAGAATAAAAAGTGGGGGCTTCACACTCTTCATGGGGTTATCCAAGCTGGCTGTTAAGAGTCTGGATAAAAAGGTTGCAGCAAAATGAGAAATAAAAGGGTTGATGTGTGCACACTAAGGAAAACTTAAAAAAACATGGTTAGAATGAAAAAGAAACGAATCCACATACTTTGATTAGGAATGGAATTTTCTGCTGTTTCCCAGACAATGCTGGCATCATGTGGCCATTTTATTTAGTTTGCCTTGTACTAAAATATTTCTGAAAAATCGTTGCTTTCTCAGCATCTTTCTGTTTGGGATTCCTTAAAAAAAAAAAAAAACAAAGCTCATGAACACACACAATTCTCATGGTGTGAATCCTGGGGAGGTTCTATGCAGGGCTAAGAGTTGGACTCAATGGTCCATCCAACTCAGAATATTCTGTGACTGCTAAACTCAGCTGTGTGCCTTGCCTGGATGCCCTGTGACATTATCTCCATTTTCTAGAAGACATGAGGAGTCTTCAATTGGTCATTTGGGGTCTTTTGCTTTCTGACCACTGATCATGTTTTTAAAGTGATCAGTCAGCCTCTTTTAACCCACAGAACAGTTTTTAGTTGTGCTTGGCTTTTGAATCTAAATGAGAGGAAGAAATTGCCGTGTGCATGGCAGGCTGTGGTGGGAATGTTTTCCCACTGTGGGGACGTTTGTAAGGAGGGGGAACAATATTAAAGGACAGTTATTCTTCCCAAATAGGAAGAATGTGGGGTGCAAGAGGAGAAATGAAGCTCGTTTTTGAAAGACCAGGAGCAGGAGAGATGATGCAGGGTCCAGGACATACCCACAATAGAAGAAAAGAGTGAGAACAAGGAGGAAAGAGAGCTGCAGTGATGCTTTTCATGTGTTCTCTGCAAAGGAGCAACATCCTGTTTAAGGATCTTAGAGGAGTCTTCTGTGACTGCTGGGAGAGAAAAACTGTGCATGTAATTCCAAGCTGAGCTGATTAGTTTAAAAAATCAGGCTATATGGGAGTTTTTTTACATCAGTACTACTGGTATTTTGGAAGAATGGAAACCTGAGTAGAATAGCATCTAATACTACTTGAAGTAGAATCCTCTTACACTGATCATCTTCAAAGGACTTTGCAGAAGTGCTCCTGAAGCTCAAGTAAATAATGCTTGGGTAGAGGAGCTTTAACTAATGATACTAGCAGCTTATTAACCTGCATCTCAAGTAACCTGGCAGGAGCAGAATCTGTTTGGAGGAGTTCCTCTTTGAAGTTCTGTACATCCAGATAAAATGGAAAACTTGGCAATAAACATAAACAGTTGGAAAACTATTTCTCCCAATCATGTTTCAGACTGTGTAAGAGATGATGCAGCAATGTTAAATTTAATATGAGACAGAGCAAATGTATAATTGCACACAAGTACAAATGTACAGGGTAGTGGTGCATGTATATATTTCTCTATTTATAAACACTTGTGTATATATATATGCACAGCCAAATTCATTCTTATGAAGTTTTCTTTTAAAAAAAGTCAAAAAAACAAATGGAAGTATAACATGTAAAATGAATGATAGAGCTGTTCAACCTTGTAAAACCAAAACCAAACAAGTCTTGGTCACAAATAAGTGCATTGTGTCTGGATGCCTGATGGCAGCAAGTGGAAGGTCAGTTACTAGGAAACATGTGCCTGCCTCTAAAGTATGCAGCTCTTGCTCTATAAATGCAGACATTTGTTTAAATAAATATTGACTGTAATTATGGTGCTGTCTTAATGGCTTTTAGGAACTTTTTACTATGTGTTTAGGTGACATGAAATCTTTAATCTGAATTGATTGAGATTTAATGTTTAATCTTGCTCAGATTTGTTGCTCTTTGTTAAGATGTTTAGCTTGGATTCTGACAAAACTTCAGCTGAGAGTAGGATACAAAATTCCATAATTCATGATAATAGAGTTACTTGGACATCTGCCTTGTGTACTACAAAACAGATAGTTGAATATTTTTGCATCTAGGTGACCGTTCAAAGCAGATCACTAAATTTCTTCTCCTTTATCACTTGGAATATAATTGCAGTTTCCTGGGAAAGCTTTCGTTATCTAGAGTAGACTCAGGAAAATCAGACTAATTGAATTCAGTACTGCAGATCCATGAATGCAGGCTCTGCCTTTCTATGGTAGATACTTTTCTGCAGCTTCTATCCAAAAGGGAAGACACTTTTATTTCTTTAGCTGTACATGGCTAAATATAAAGAGTAATTTATGCACATACCTGTTCTGTGTGAGGTCTGCTAGACTCTTCGTTCATAAAAGCTGCTTTTTCAGCTTTTGTTCTTAGAAGTTTTGATAAAAAAACAGTAAAGATGTGTGCTGTTTTATCTGCTCTTTCAGTGCAATTTTAATCAGGAGACTGTCTGCATTGTTAAAAGTTGTTGGGCTGGATACAAATTGAAATCACCAGTATGTAGAGGTTTTACTTCAGGAGTATGGCTTACTGGAAGCTATTAAATACATTTGCCTGAGTGTATAAATGGCTGTAAAAGGAAAATGAGAAAATAAGTGTGGCTGGGGAGAAGAGAATATGTTCTTCTGCTTAAGTGTGAAGCTAGGGAAAAGGTGAGCTTTTTGGTAGATTATGCTTTCTCTAATTGTAGCTTTGCCTTCTCAGCTCTCCTGGTTTGAAGAATTAGAAATTAATTCCTTAATGTTTTAGAGGCATTTGCATAGCTCTGTGGGTGAAATCATCATGATTTACAATGACCTTAATCATTTTGGGCCAAAATATTCCAGATGTCTGTGTTGCTTTACCAGAGCCATAGAGAGCAACCCCTGGTACGTAGAAGTGAAGTGCATCTTTACAAGGCAAACAGGCTTACACCTCTTTCTGCCACAGAATGAAACTTTAGTTGTGAAAGAAAAATAGTGAGCTGGCTGAGGGTTTTTCTAAACTGTCACTTCCCTGTTTCACTCTGGTTTCTCAGTGGGGGCAGAGCAAACAACAGCTTAAGATACCATCAAACATGATAGCATTCTTTATGTTCTCCAGAATATTGTCTATGAGCATGCCCTGCTAGAAGGACTGACATATCACATGCAGTGTAAAAGCATGTGCCTGAAATAGACAGTATTAAAATGTTTGTTGTTGCTGATTTCAAATCTAAATCTATTTTCAGGGAAAGAAAAAATCATGCTATTTTTTTTTTCTCCTTTTCAAGGGGAGGAAGAATGAGACCTTCCTAGCTAATTCAGATCATGGTTTCCTACCTAGTTTGTTAAAGATTTAAAGCCTTAGGGATGTGCCACCAAGTATCTTTGGTGACAGATCTCAATAGGCAGGTTTCAGCTCTAATTAGTGAATGAGAAGTATCACAACAAGTAGAGTACACACTTAGTAATAGGCTCAAATGCCCCATGGAAAATTTGACTGAACTGGAAATGATGTCAGATTCCCCCATGAACTAAACTACTCTTTCCTTAAAGTTCTAAAGAGGTCAGCACCCTGGCAAAGGTAGGAGAGCGAAGTTGCTCTTGCGAGAAGAAAAAGCAAACAAAATAATCCCCAAACCCAAAGAAATCAGGATTTGTAAGACTGCATTGCTGGAGGAATTGTGGGTTTTACATTTTGGGGAAGAGTGGATGAAGTGGTAGAAATTCAAGATCAAAGCATTCTTTGAGGATAACTTTGTGGCTACTACATCCAGGCGGAATACCCCTACTTTCCTGGGCAGTATCTGTTGTTACCCTGCTCGAGGACAGGCAGGGAGGAAGGTGGTGCTCAGTTAAGAATGTAATGAGAATTTAACAGCCCTGATTCAATACACGTGAGGATCAGCAGGAAGGAGGACTGCACTTGACTCAGGTTGGCACTATGCTGGCAGAATGCTGCCTGCTCAGGAGACAATGAATGGTGAGATACTCCCTCAGCTCTGGAATGTGGGAAAGAAAGGAGTATTGAAGGAACTGTGTGACCTTAAGCAGCCATTTAGATAGGCTCTAGGTTTTAGATCTCATATGGAAGGTAGAGACTGGCAGAAACATGATGCCAGTCCATTTGTCGCACTGCTCTGGTGTCAGAATTCAGGACATCCCTCTGGCTGTCCTGGATTGCCTGAACGCCTGCCAGGGGTCACAGAGACCTTGGCACAGAGCCCAAGACACCTGTGATTTTGATTATGACCCATGGAAAAAATTGCCAACATTATAGGAGGACCTGCAAGCCATGAAAGTTTAAGTAGAATAATAATTAGTTTTTCACAGGGTGAAAAATAGATTATTTGGGGTTTTTAGAATGGGGGTTCAGAGGGCAAGATGGAGGAATCTGGGCATGTCCAGCCTTTCTCCTTCTTCTTGGCCTCCACCTTCTGCTGTGATGTTGGCACTTTTGGATTGGTTTAGAGTAGAAGCTCACTGTCTAACATGGGTGATATGTATTGGAAAGTAATTGTAAGTATTGTACACATAGTTTTTAGTATAAAAAGATAACACTGCCCTAGGGGTGGGCAGAGTGCCTGGAACTGTCCTGCTGGACAGACCTCGGCAGGCCAGAGAAAAGAATTTTATATGTAAGAAACAAGAAACAGCCTTGAGACTGAGACAAGAAGAGCTCTGACTCCTTCTTCGAGCGCTGGGCTGAGAAAAGAGACTTTCTAACACATCTCAAGGTCACTCTGACCAGCGAGAGACCCGAGACTCTAGAGCAGAAGAGCAAGCAGGTGTTAGGGCTTGGACCAGCTGCTCTCTGGTAGCCCTTCTGGCTGCCTTGCTACAGGTGGATTTGGTCTATGGGACTGGAGGCTGATGGAAAAGCTTGCAGGGCTGCTCTGTAAAATGCAAAATATGTACCAACCTAAGGGAAAGCCTGTGGGAGCTACTCCTCAGTGGTGAGGCTTGGGAATGAGTGAAAACAGGTAATACCACAAAGGGTAGCAGGTGTCTCATGGATCCTGGCTGTGGACTGACTCAGTGCTGTTGGAAAGTATTGGAGGGAGAGTTTAGTATTAAAAAAAACCCACCCTGGTTTTCTGGTAGAGGTACACAGGATTTTTTCTGCTTAATACATCCTTTCTCTTTTCCCCTCTCTAGCTGTGTTTCTACCTCATTCCCACCTTACAATATATTTAATACTTTTAAACTTTTCTTTTGTGTCCTTGCCATGGCATGTGCTCTTTTGAGCAAGTCACTGCGAGCTTTGTAAGCAGTGTTGCTTGTTCCCCACACAATTGCTCTGCTGCAGTGAGGTTTGTGAAACTGAATTTGTTTGCTGCTGCTGTTCTCTTTCCCCAAATATTTTTCATAAGATATATCAAGGCTGTCATGAGATTTTTAAATTTAAGAGGTGGAATGGGTAATGGAACATGTGAAACATGGAGCTCTTTTAACATCCCTGAAAGAAATCTGGATATTTTTTGTCTCTAATGTTTTTCCTTGGTGTGTTTGAGCTGTCTGTAATTTATAATCAATTCAACCCTTCTAACATTTTTAATGAGAAAAATACCCCTAATCTATAGCAATAACTTCAATATAGTGTATCTTACCCTGGTAATAAAAACATTCAACAATATTTTAATCTAGTATTATGGAATACTCTTGGGTATTTTTTTAAATGAACATAAAGGCTGAATGCTGGAAGATGCTCCATGAAAACAAATTGTATTATTAATCAAACCAAAACACAGAATTCCTCACATAGTGATTTTAAAATGCCCAAGACAGTCTTTAATTGAAATGTTACAGAAAATAATGGAATGAGAAACTGTGTACTTGGTGTTTAATTAACTTACAATGTATGTTCAGAAGCTTGTTAGATGGATCAAAATGTAACTATAGGATGTAAGAGTGTGTTGGCAACATAAGTCCATTTATGTGTTGTCCAATAATAAATTTCAACTTAGATTAACAAGCACCATCTTAATTAAACAGTCTTCCCTTGTTGCATGCTGAAATGGCTGATGCTAAGTGCCATTTCCATTCATTGTCTCCCATTAAATTCAGCACTTGCTCTTCCTTATGAGCATTATCTGTCACACAAAGGAACCGGGCTTGAACAATGATTTTTCTCTCAGCACCTGTCAGGTAGTTGATTTTTTTTTTTTTTGCATTCTCTTATCTAAATCCAGGCTGTATTTTAGCCTTCTGTGGCTCTGAAAAGGGTGCAGGAGACTTAAAGAACTCCCTGGAGGTAGGCACCAGAATGGCCTTGTCCCCTTTCTGGTTTTGCTCTGTCCTTTTCAAAAAAGCTAAAGGAGGACATCCAGACTTTGTCAAAAGGTCCAGCTTGTGGTGTTGCTGTCGTGATGGATAGTGGATGACTGAATATAGTAGGGGTCCTAGTAAAATATATGTATTGTATAAGTGGCCTTGCCCTAGTCCTAGTTGTTTTAAATGGGCTGCAGCTGTGATGCCCTTAATTGGGTGGCAGCTGTGGCTAATGAAGATAACTGGGATAAAAGGGGGTGGGTTGGCCAGTCAGGGAGAGCCTTGGGGGAGCCCTGACGAAGAAGCAGGAACAACACTGCTGTGAAGAGCTGAGTGTGAGAAAACCCCTCAGAAGGTATGGGACTCTAGAAATATAATAACAACAAGAGGTGACCCCAATGTGATAGGAGATAGGACAGCTGAGAGCTGGGACTCCAGAAATATAACAACAAGATGTGATAGAAGATAGGACAGCCAAGAGCTGTGGCAGCCTGAGAGCTGTGGAGGAAACATGGCCTCTGAGTTGAGGAGCTGTGACAGCCAGGAGCTGTAAAAATATGGCCTTTGAGCAAGGGGCTGTGTCTGTTGTAAATGGCCTTTGAGTCATGGGGAAATGTATGTATTGTACTTTAATGTCTGTATTGTATTTGAATATCTGTAAGTAAAAGAAAAGGGGGAAATATAGTAGGCGTCCTAGTAAAATATATGTATTTTATAAGTGGTCTTGCCCCGATCCTAGTTGTTTTAAATGGGCTGCAGCTGTGATGCCCTTAATTGGGTGGTAGCTGTGGCTAATGAAGATAACTGGGATAAAAGAGGGTGGGCTGGCTGGTCAGGGAGCACCTTGGAGGAGCCCTGACGAAGAAGCAGGAACAACACTGCTGTTAAGAGCTGTGTGTGAGAAAACCACTCAGAAGGTATGGGACTCTAGAGATACAGTAACAACAACTGGAGAGGAATACAAGGACAGGAAAAACCTATTCTGATGCATTCTTATTATGTTCTGTTGGAATCACATTGCCATGACTTTGTTCAAGCTGTGAACAAAGATCTCCACGCTACTAAAAGTTACTTCCATAACTGGCCAGTGCTTGGGCCTTCTGGGCTTCTGCACCTGTGTCCACTTGGGTTAGCAGATGTGCACCACCACAGCAGCTCCAACTCTGCAGAGGCCAAGCTCTGCCCTGGCATTGCTGGTTTGTTTTGTCCTCACCATTCTAGCACTGGCTGGTGAAGCCCCTGGTTATGTCTAGTGTGGTGGGGCCACAGGTTAAGTCAAATAGAAGTAGTTTCTCTGCACCTGACAAAAGGCTCTTCCTCTTTTTTAACTTTATAGCAAGTTGTGCGGGATGGATTGTAGTACAGGGCTGGCACCCCTTTTTGTTACCAAAGTAATTAATATTGCATGGGCTGGGTTAGAAGGGACCTTAAAGTCCATCTTGTTCCAACCTCCCCTGCCATGGGCAGGACACCTTCCACTGGACCAGGTTTTCAAACCCCCATCCAACCTGCCATTGAACACTTGTAGGGATGGAGGGTCTACAACTTTTCTGAGTAACCTGTTCCAGTGCCTCACCCCCCTCATTGTAGAGAATTTCTTCTTCAGCTCTAATCCAAACCCACCATGTTTCAGTTTAAAGCCACTGTCCTGTCCCTGCATGCCCTTGTCAGCAGCTCCTCTCCAGGTGTCTTGTGGGTCCCCTCAGGTACTGAAAGGCTACAGTAAGATCACCTCAGAGCATGTGCTGGGCTTCAGCACAGGACAAGGGATAACAGTTTTAAACAAGGGAGCTTGATTTGGAATAGGTGTAAGGAAGAAGTCTTTAAAATGAGGGTGATAAACCCCTGGAATGCTCAGAGAGGTGGTAGATACAGTTCCTGGAAACAAGGTTGGACAGGGCTCTGAGCGGCCTGATCTAGTTGGAAAAGTCCCTGCTTCTTACTTCAGGTGGATTGGATTAGATAGTCTTTAAAGGCCCTTTTCAACTAAAACTGTTCTATGATACACCCCAAAAAAGCAAGGGAGGATGCTGAGCAATAATCTTGCTCCTATTCAAGTACCATTTGATATCTGATGTAAAGGTTTGGGACCACTTCCTTGATGCTTTATTCTAGCAAGACTCTCCTCTAAAAGAAAGAGTGTCTTACCTACACTCACCTACAGAATTCAGGGCTGTCTCAGAATCCCTGCCATGGGCTGTGGGGAATGCCAGGGTACCTGTGGGGCTTGCTGGGCTAGGGGAGGGGAGGTGCCCTCAGAACACAGGGTAGCACCTGGGTGGGATGATAACAGTGAGGGCAAGCAAAGGTTTTCCTCTTGCTCAGATCTCAGCCACCTGACCCAGGTGCATATCAGTGTTGTCTTGCAATATCCGGAGCTGCCTCTGCTTTGTATCTTCTACCAGTCATTAAGCCCTGCTTTTAAGGGTACTGTCTCTGTTGGTACAAAGGTACCAAGTGAGCTGAATGTGGCCTCTAGTGGTCTGTTAATATCAGATACTGAGAGTCAGGGCTTTCTGGGCTGGTAATCTGCTGCTTTCTGGGTGCTTTGTGTTAATCAGGATCTGCAAATCTGTGAAACAAAGCGACCACCAGAGAGCTGGCATGAAGAGGTTGCTTGCTATCATGCACCTGCTCAGGAGAGGTCAAGCAGCACTGAGGGCATCAATTCTGCACTAAAAGAACTTCCACTATGACATATGCTAACTTCTTAAACTGGTGCCACAACTGGATCTCACTGCTAGGGCTTTGGTACTTTTCAATATACAGTAGAAGATTTCAGTAACTAAAAGCTGTAGTAGATGAAAAGGCTTAGACAAGGTCAAAGTAAATATTAGACCACAGTAGTTGTAATTTATTAATGTTTACTTCTCTAAGTTGCCAAGCTCTATTGTAGGCCCTCTGAAGTTTCTTAGCAGCAGACATCTGGTTTGGGTATCAGAGGATGTAGTTTCAGAATCTCCAGCCCATCTCACTTGGTCTATAACACGTTCTACTGTCCTCCAGAAGAGAACTGCACAAGCAAAACTGCTCACTCTGAGCATATTAGGAATGAAAGGAAGCCCTAGCCCTAGGATGCATTCCCTGAAGGACAGATTTAAATGATAAGCAATAATCATGTTACCAATCAGCTGATTTGTTTATCTACTATCTTTCATTTTAATCCCAAACAGTATAAGCATTTAGCAGATAAGGCAAATCAAGTGGCATTTCTGTTTTGCTTTTAGTTTCTGGGGGCTTTGTGCTTGGGAAATACGTTTCCCACCTTTCATAGCATCCTGCAACAGATGTGTTCACACCTGTGCTTGCCCACAACTTTGATGTCTTGACATTGAAGAAAGTTATTCCTAGTGCTTGTTAAGTACAAAACATTCTTTGCAGTAAGAAACTTTCACAATTCTGTACTTCTGGTCTGTGGTGCTGACTCACAAACATGAGCAAACTGTAAAATTGTGCTGGTGAAAAGTGAGCCTTCCCTGGACACCCATCATGCCCCTGACTCAGATGTTATTCCCCTCTGAGGTATCTGGCCTTGCTTCAGCTGTGACTCAACTGTTTGTGGCACTGAACAGCCCAAATAACAGCCCAGCCTATGAGGAAAGCTGAAACTGGCACTGATTATGTATTAATATGCTGCAGCTAGGCAGCCACTTGTGAGAAGCTGAGTCATGCCTGCAGCTGGCCCAGAAGAGTCTGAGGTAATTGGGAATCAGGCATGCTGCAGCTCATGCTCCTCCTTTCTCCAACCACAGTTCTGTGTCATTTCAGTCCCTCAGCAGCTAGGGAGAGCCTTCCTCACCCTGCAAGAGACAGAAACCTGGGAAACAAAAAAGAGCTTAATTCCCCTTCTATCTGCTCCAATATAACCTGCTTGCAGTGGTCTCTGTCCTGTGATTCGTGATGAGCCACACATGCCTGCTAGAGCATGGAGTGATCATGAATGTGCATTTGAGTTTTCAGAGGCGTGTAACAGAGAACCCATAACAGTGTTTCTAAAAACTGGCTCCAGTATCTGCCTATCAAGGCTTTCTAACAGTGTCCATTGACATTTTTTATTCATATAAAAAAGGTTTGATTTTTTTTAAATCACTTTTTTGTACTTGTCTAATAGGGGCATAGATGCTCTCACTAGTGAGGTTAGGCACCCTTGGAGAAAGGTATAATTTTTCAGAGCATCCTGACATCATCTTTTGCCTTTATTGTTTCTTCTTCCTGTTTGAGGACCCAGTAAAGGCTTCAACAGCTGCTTTCTCTTTAAATCTGCCTCAGATTTCTCTTAGAATCTGCCTCATGTCTGCTTTTTAAAGCTGTGCCAAGAAGAAGAACTTTTTGGGGTTTGCCTGAAAAATACAGTAGAAACCATCTTAAGGTTAACATCTCCAGACTGTTATTTTTCTTTGTAATGAGACTGGGAAATGGTGATGTCTCAGATAACCCTGAAAAGATATGGCTGGCAAAAGCTGGCTTGGGTGAAACTGCTAAACTATATTTTAGCCACAGAAATCTTCCCTAACTGATTCTTACAGAGCTTAGGAGGATAACCATGAAGAATCATGCTTTCTTTCTGTGTGTAAACAGCATTTGGAATAAAAAAAGTATTAAAATGGCTGACTAAAAAGTGTCAGTAACTGGCAAACTGGAAAAACTGCCTCTCTGTCTAGGCTTCCTGATGGAGCTGCTTTTCCTGGTGAATAGGCTCTGCTCTCACCACCTTCTGTGAGCAAATGCATTCTCAAGAGAGGCAGGATGGAGTCAGCTTTATCCTGCCTGTGCAGGATAACACTGCTCAGTCTGAGGCTCTGCAAGGGAATGGATAGAGAAAGAGGATACACAAGACAGGAAAGAGGCCCTTGTTTGAGCAATGTTTTCTAGCCTATCTGTTCCTCACAGGCATAAACTCAATATGCAACTTATTTTATGGCAAGAAGCTATAGTACCTTTGAAGTCCTTTAACTGAAGAAAGTTTTGTTACATTTGTCTTTTCTCTGCTAGCTCAGACCTTGGTTGTTCTCATCTGGTATTCTAATTTCTATGTGAGTGGATGCTTCAGGGAAAGGCAAAGAAATAAAATGATCACCTTAAAATGGAGTACAAGTGTATAAAGGGTGGAGAGCTATGCGTGAGAAATGCTTCCTTGTCTGCAAGGGTGATCTGCCTGTGCAGTGAAGCATGAAATTTGGTTATCATCTTATTCCAAACTTTATTGTAGGTTGTGGAGCTGAAAGCATTATTAATGTAAATAAAATGATTCAGCCTTTCCTAGGTAACATAGTACTCTTTAATTTTCAGAGGCAGAGAGTCCTGCAGATTGGTTCTGTACATCCAAGCAGGCAATTGTTTTTTGCCCCACAACTTGCTTTTACAGTAGCTGTGAGATAAGGGACCCACAGAAGGTCTATGTGTTCTGACCCAGTGCACTGAATGCTTTCAAAGACAATGTTGTTTTTTTGCTGTTATTGTTGTACGCTGGTCTCTTTAAAAACAGAATCCCTTGCGTGTCTGATCCAAAGCATCCCTTTTATCGTGGCAGATCAGAAACACATGGTGTGACTGTCAGAATATTTGGCAAATGCCTCAAGTCCAGGCTAGTCTGTCCGTGGGCTGGCTCTGCTGAGTGCCAGGGAGAACGAGCAGGATCAGAGCTGCAGCCGAGCCTGCAGATGGCAGCAGAAGAGCACCGAAGGCAGAGCCCTGTCCGCTCGGCGCAGCAGCATCCCCAGCCCTGCCTCAAATGGAGAATTTCAGGCATTCTCCGCTGAATCCTTCTGCCAGGTTGAAGAGTGAGGGCAGTGAATTCAGATATTCAAACCGTGTGCGAAGGTGTTGGAGTTCAATGCTTTGCTGACAAAAAATATCACTTTGGAAGAAAGTGAAATGTAAAGAGACAAAAATCCTTAAGCACAAAGAGCATGCTAATAATGTATTATAAGGTGATGCCCTCTCAGTGTGTCCTGTTACTGTCCTCAGTAAATACTGAAAAAGGAAGGCGTTGTTTCCTATCATGGGGCTCTTAACGGTGGTTCTGATGAATGCTCTCATTCCCAGACTGAGCTCAGGGATGCCTTTGGCAAAGAGAAACAGGGTACCAATACAGACTGGGAGAGACCTACTTCCAGAGTAGCTCTAACTTCATATCCAACAATTTCTCCCTTGGGACATGAGATCAGAAGCCCTTAGACAGAAAAAGAAATGAAGTAACATCATGAATGGTTCTTTGACTGTTGAGTAGCAGGGGCTGTTGCTGCTGCACCTAAGGGTGAATTGCAGAAGCTGTAGGACTCTCAATACACCTTGTCCTCACTGCTGTTCTCCCATATGTGTTACAAGGTGGGAGGCAGGCTTCAGCTCTGAATTTTCATCACTTCCAGGGTGAACCTTGCTCTGGGAAATCTTCAGCCAGCTGCTGAAGCTAGCTATGAGCCTGTTTTGCATGGTTAGCCTATGTGCCAGGACCTAGCTCTGGGTGTCTGTTATGATTATTTATTATTGTGGGTGAATGTAATCATTCTAGAAGGCTGAAGAGGCCATTTACTGTATATAATAATGGCTGATTTTATTTGTTGGTATGTTTTACTGTTATTAAAAGCCCTCCCAGCAATGGATCTAGTGTTCTGGTATCAATCAAAATAAGACTGCTATGAGAAAAGGTTATTGCCCATGCAACACAGCTCTTCTTCAGCAGTATTTTTATTAGGTATTTTTATACACATGCAGGTGGTAGTACATAACCTCTGGAAAAATGTGCAATTAAACAGAGTACTTGCACTCTTTTCAGAAATCATGACAATATGCCATTTTTTTTCTGCAGTCATGTTTCTGGTAGTGGTTTCTCACAATCACCATAATAATTGAAAAAAAGGGCAGTGTTCTGTATAATAGAGTTTATTGGGCATATTGAGCAGTAGCACACAGCTCAGTGAACCTGTGTGTAGCCAAATAACTCTAAGGTGCGGATGTAGTACTTGCTGCTTTGAAAATGAGCTAAAAATTGAGTTTGCTTTTAGCATAAGGGTCAGCAGGATGGGTGCTTTGTTTCATGTTTATCACCTGCCCTATTAACCTGTAAAGCACCAGACAGGCAGCTGAAAGGGTATATCCCCCCTCCCTCCCATTTGCTTTAAAAAACAAAAATATTTATCCGGCTCCTGATATTTTGCAGCACTGTCAAGTCAAATATAGTCAAGTACTTCTAGCCAAATGAAATATGGTGAGTCTCAGTCGTGCCATTGAATTGCTGATTTCCTGATCCAAATTGGTTTGATACTTAAGGCTGTCACAGTATCAGTGTGTAGGAGCAAACAGAGTGTATCCCAATACAAAAGTTCACCTGTAGTATGAGAAATGTAGAGTTTAAAAGTGTAGGTTTGGTTTGGATAGGGAGTGGAAAACAGAACTGTCTCAGAATAGCACCTGTTGCATAAAGGATGTCAGCAGATGTCACCTGAAGTCTTTGATGGTTGATCTTGATCTGTGTTGCTTAAAATACTCATGATTTTGAGAGAATGACATCTGCAGTGGTGACAGCACTTCTTGGCACAAGAAATATCTGAATTTGAATTTTAGTTCTGGTAAAGGATTCCAAAATTTTGTGCTTAGGGTAGCAGATCAGCAGAAAGGACAGAAGGCAGGTTCTACAGTACATTAGCTGGAAGTTAGGCACTTCTCTTCTAAGTTGGTCTAGTCACAAGGATCTATACATCCATACATGGCTGTGTTTTGTGTTCAGTAGCTGTTCCAAGCACTGGACCACCCTAGGCTATACAAGTGAAATCACACTGAGACCATTGCTTTGTCACAAAAAATATCAAGGTTTTAATTCTTTGAGCTCAGCTTTTTGCCTCTGTTAAAAGTGGCATCCCCACCAGCTGGGAAGGAGTGGGGGGTGGCTGACTTGCCATGGATTGAATGGAGTATTAAGTGAGTGACCTTTGCAAGACCTGTTTTTGTAAATATTTCTGAAGTAATACTCCCATCTTTGTTCTTCTATTTTTAGACTCTGGCCTTGAAATACATTCCTTGAAAGCTTTCAGAAGCTTAGCTAGTTTTCATGTTGAAGCTCATGGAAACTGGGCTCTGCCCATGTGCTCAGTTATGATTATTCATTGTTGTGGGTGAGTGCAATCATTGTAGCAGTGAGAGCTGTGTGCCTGTGTTGCTCATGTGCTGCAGCACCTTGACTTGAGCTACTTCTAATCCAAAGTCTGTTTTCCATGTCAGCTTGGCTTGAGACAAGAAGCTGATATGGCACCTTGCAGAGATGTCAGTGTGCCACAGTATATAACAATGATGAAATCTGTCCCTTTAGCCTGGCATACAATGCAAGAACTCTGTCTTAGATGGGATTTTGTTTATGAGGTGTGTCTGTAAATCCAGGCACTGTTGACTAGAAAAAACAATACTGGCAATTTCTAACAAAGTACAGATTGCTAGCAGAGGTTGGCACTGAGGCAAGGAGCATTGCAGTTACTGTCAATAAAGTTTTTAAAACAATGGGACTTCCCTGAGTATTCACTATTTCCAGAAGACCTCAGGGTGAGTCCTTTGTTCTACCTCTCCGTGCACAGCATCTTTGTACAGGACCACTGTAGGAGTGGAGTTTACTAAAGGTGGAGAAGGACCTTAAGATTGCATGGGCTGTCTTGTGAAGAGAGAATGAACTCTCTGAGCCAGAGAAGTGTGTTTTAGATGAAGGCAGCGATACAACAGGTGCAGAATGCTGGAATATATGAATGGAAACAAAATTCACAGTATTTACAGTGGTTTGCCACCAAAATGGGAGAACTAAGTAAGCCTGGAAAGTGTATTCTGGAGCCTATACTGCTGAGAACTTACAGAAGATGATTATTGAGTGTACTGGTGCTAGATGTTAAATTTCCTGGGCTCAAAAGAACTGCAGGTAGCTTGGAAATGACAAATAGTTTGAGAAACCAGGAAAATTGTGTGTAATAGAGAGAAATAGCATAGAATAGAAGGGAAGAAGAAAAATATAACTGAGCAGAACAAGTATGAGATACATTGCTGAAGCAGGAACAATGAATTGCACAGAAGCAGCATGAGGGAGGTAACTCAGTGGGTATAACTCAGAGAGGGGAGTGAATCTGGTCTCCCCTACAAAAGATGAGGTAGGGAATGGTAATTTATCACAAGTAGCATATGCATCAGTAGTGTTATGACACTAAGAAAAGAGGCAAATATGTTACTAAAGTGTATAGTAGACAGGATTACAGTCAATCAGAGGTGCTGAACAGACATACTGCGTCATATTGCTGTCCTGGCACTGCTGGAGTTCTGGAGCTATTCTGTATGGAGTGCTCAGAAAAGATATGATCTCCTGGGGAGGCCCCAGCAGAGAGCACCATCAGAGAGCTCTGGCAAACATAACCTGTGACAGGCTGGAGGAAACTGATGGTGTGTGGCTTAGAAAATGGCATTCTTCTGTAGAGTGCTGTAGAGGAGGGCAATGATGTGTGCCCTGTCTCTGTGGTGGGTGCAATGAGACCTGATGGACCTGAATTGCTGCTTTTGGCTTAGGCAGAGCGTTAGGGAAAATCTGTGGGGATTAGGATGGAAAGAGGGATTCAGAGAGCATTCTCAGCAACTGGAGGTATTCGAGAACAGATTAAGAGTGACACCAGAAACCCACGATCCCCCTGTTATTTCGTCTGCCTCTATAATTTTTTATTTGAGCACTGTTTCCATCTTTCATAATTTTAAAAACTTGTTGGATATCCCCCCCATTTGGAAATACACCTCCACACCGTGCAATCCCTCCCTTTCCCACACAGTTGCCTTCTGCCTCTCGCTGCCCTTTCTCAGCCGCCGAGCTTGGGAATGCCGCTCTCGGGGACTCCTTGTTCGCTGTGGGACCAAGCGGGGCTCGGCCCTGCTGAGCCCCTGAGGCTGCCAAGCCGGGCTGCGGGGGCCGGGAGCCGCTCCCGGCAGCGGGGCGGGCGCCAGGGGCCGCTGCCGGACCGGGAACCGGGCCCAGCGCGGCGGTGCCGACCCGGGAACCCGGCCCAGTGCGGCGATGCCGCCGAGCCCCAGGAGGTGCCGGACCGGGAACCGGGCCCGGAGCGGCGATGCCGCCGAGCCCCAGGAGGTGCCGGCCCGGGAACCCGGCCCAGTGCGGCGATGCCGCCGAGCCCCGGGAGGTGCCGGGCCGGGAACCGGGCCCGGAGCGGCGGTGCTGAGCGGGCCGAACCGGGTCGTGGAGAAGTGGCAGCGGGGGCTGGTGTGAGGGTTGCGGGTAGGAATCCCGGGCTGGTGCTCGACAGAAGTTTCCTGAGGCAGGGATGTGGCGGGCTCTGTGTTGACCGGCGTGTTCAATCAGTAAGAGAAGGTTTGCTATTTCTATCGGTTATTGTTCACTTTCCAAGCCTTGGAAAGCAGGAGCATGATCCCCTGGTCGTCCTTCACAGCCCTAATATATTTTTTTTTCTTTTCTTGAAGATCCAAAGCTCATTATGAATGCTAGTTCCGTTTTGCCAATTAGTTGTCCAGGCTTCTGAGTATTACATCGCTGTCACTTTCGGTACTTGAGCACCTTTTCACACCTTGATGTTTTAGACTTTTTCTGTCCTCTTTAGAACGAAATTTGAAGCATCCGTTAGGTGAATTTGAGAACTTAGTCATTGACAGAGTAAACTTGCCCTGTTTACTGGCCACCTCTGAAATACAGAGCTGTGTTTTGTGTCAGGTGCCTAGAGGCAAAGTGTGTGTTTGTGATTGTGATAAGTGTGCAGACTGACCATGGGACAGTTATAAAGACGAATTCTAATAATAACTGATGAAAGTAAAGCATGGGAGAAGGCATTTGAACCTATGTTGTGTTGGCAATTAACCTCAGTTGATTTAGGAGCATTTGAATTAAAGTGTTAAGGATGTTGCTCTTTGCTTGTAGTTAAGCCTTAAAGAGTTTTGCAATAATAACCTTTTGAAGTGTAATTTTAGAATATTGCTTGTATCCTTGATACTATAGCTTTGGAATATGTGTAAAGGAAATATGCTTATCTCACACCTTAATAAAGCAGAGAAAAACAGCTTGAGAAAGGAAGAGGAACATCAACTCAAGGATGAATTGTTTCGACCAAGGGAAGCTGGACATCACTGTTACGAGACTTATAGTCCTTGGAATTAAAAGGTGGACCCACATCTGGGGAGCTGGACTTCACCAGATGGGATTCATCTTTCTTCTTTCGGAAACCAGACCACCACCACGTGGGATACTCCTTTTGGGATACATCCTGAGAAAAACTAAATCACAATAGTGTATAGAACTGTGATGTAAAAAAATGGGAATATTAACAGCTGATGAGTAAAAACTGGAATAGAAACTGCTGAGAAAGCTTATGAGTACCCCTGTAAATGCCTGTAAGACTCAACTATTGGTGTGCAGTTGGAGGGAAAACTTCCCCCACTGTACCCAGCACTGTATTGCTCATACTTTACCATATTAATTAATAAATTGATTGTTGCTTGACTATTGGCCTAGTCAAGCTTCTTATTCATAACACCTCTGCTGTGAATTCTTAATACTGAGCACTTGAGTAGCTTAGCATGTGACAATCTCAAATGCAATGTGACACAGTTAACTCCTATTGCTCAATATTGTGAGGAGATGCAATTTTGTATGAACCCTTCAAGTCCAATCACCTTCCTATCACCTGTCACCTTCCTATCACCTTCTCAGAGGCTGGGAGCAAATCCTCAAGATTTATGCTGTTTTGCTTCATTAGGTGCTTTTGTCTTAGGAAGAATGTTTGGGATGTACTCCAGGTCTCTGAGAACAGGATTCTGCATGGCTGAAAGACATTTTGGTTTGATTGCAAACTGACCCCACACTGCAAAGATATCTGCAAATTGTGTCATCCCTTTTGTTCCCTGCAAATGAAAGGAAGCATTTTGCTATTAATTCACTTTCAACTATACTTAATATGAATAATAACGGTCTCATTAAGGGCTGACAAACCTGTCTATTTTAGAAACTTTATTTTAACATGGGATGATTTGAATTTCCATAGATAAATTAGGTGTTAGCCTTGAGTAAGTACAAATTTGTAGATAATTAAAATCAGGATTAGTGAGAGAAGAGGTGAAAAATGGGGGTCAGATGCAAACCATCACGGGTCAGGCACTGTCAGTTTTGCTCTTTCATTTTTGTGCTGTTCAAAAAAAAAGTTTTTGATTCTGCTGGTTAGAACAAGTTTCTAATAGTTTGGTGAACTGAACTACTCATTTCTAAGCAGGGCCTTATCTCAGCGACAGTGATAAATTCTCTCACCTAACTAAAATTTGCAGACTAAAAGGTTTAAATATATACTGAGTGTCCTTCCAGCTTTATGGAAATGCTCCACAGACACCTAAAATAGGTGCAAGGAGTTCAATTTAGTTTCGGAAACACATATATATATGTATTTAAATTATTTTTTAAATAAGGGAATATATTCCTTGAAATTGATTTGGGATTTCCTTATGGATTGTTCTTTAGGTATTTATGTCTGTTTCTTGTGCTCATTGCCTATGTTATCTTTTGGGAGCCATTTTGTATGGGTGATAAAATGGGGATTCAGCTTAAAGTGCTTTGAAATGGAACTGTTATTCTTGGAGTAAAGTAAAGTGCTTGAGGTAACATGCAAAATTCATGCAGCTTCATTGTTCAAAGAATGAGATAATCATTTATGGGAAGTGCAGGATTTAGAAGTTGTTTCAACCTTCGGCAGATTGCAGTGGTCCCCAGCTTGAGATCTTATTGTGGCATAGTTAAGGGTAAATGCTGGAAAATGTAAGTTTGCAGACTTCTGATTTGAGCAGTGAAGAGCTTTATTTCTCACTGCTGGTGGAGCACCATTCCTGCAGGTCTATACCTTATTAATGCACCATTATAATGCTACTGTCAACCTATAGATATTAAAGATTTTAAGAGATTTAATCCTTCTTATGGATTGATTTTTGTTACATCAAGAACTGTGTGACTTGTGTGACTTTCAGTGGGAGCTATTTAGCACCATATAGTAGGGAAGTTTGGTGTAGGGGACTCTCCCATAGTTTAATCTAAGGGGTTTGGAGGAGACATCAGAGCCTAGAAAAAACTATCTTGTGTTTTGAGTAACAGAACTTGAAAGCATTGCTGAAATGGAGCCTAATGTATCACCCTCCACTGCTGGAGCAACAATGACATAACCTGGAAGTAGCCTTTTAGCAGAGACAGTAATGATAAAAGTAAAGCCAGGTCACAAAATTTCCCAGAAAATACAATAGAGGGAGGGGTCTGATGACAAGCAACTTGGTTACGTTCTTCTGGGTAGAAGTGAGGAATGCCTTCACTCCTTGGGGAGCCCTATGGACTAACACAGGCCTTAGGGTCAGCTTGGGTACATGGCTTTGGGGACCTTGACTCTACCCTCACTTGATATTCTTTGAATTCTCTATAATTACAGAGTCCACACACCACCAGTGACTCTTCTGGTAACAAGAGATCAGTGAATTGAAGAGCCATCTTCAATTTTCAGTTTTACTGTTTGCCTTGGCGTTAGGTGTCCCAGAAATGCAGAAAGGGGTTTGTTGTAAAAGCATGGTCTTGATCCTCTGAAGACCTCAGGCATACAGGTGGAATTTGGATGTTTGCTGAGGTTTCTTTGGTTATTTTTAGAAAGAAGACATCCATCTTCTGAGATGCTGAGACTTCATCCTGTAGCTTGAAGGGAGTAGGGCATATAAGGTTTCAACAGAGGGTTCATGAACCCCTACAGGAGTGAAAAAATGTAACTGCTATCTTCCTTTGTTTCTGATATCCACAATTTTTATGGCAAAAAGCTCATTTCCGTTCCGTTTGAAGAGCTGAACCTTTGCTTTAGCTGTCACTTAAAAAAAACCCCAACAAATGAACCAACCAAAAAAGCCCAACGAAACTGCTGCACCCCACCATCCCCCTATTCCCTGCCCCAGTCTCCCTAATAACTAAAACCCTAAAAACAGAAATGCATTTTGCCACTGTGGTAACTTGCAGGTTGAAGATCATTGCAGTGGAGAGGGGAAAAACCCCATCACCTGCAGAGTTTCTACCAATTAATTCATTTTCTTGTAGGAGAAAGTGAAAAGTTTTCCACAAGATACAGGGGTGGTGAGGAAAAATCAATGCTCCACTGCATGTTTCCTAGAGGTATCAGTGACCTGGTTCCTACCTCCTGCAATAGTTCAAGATTTTAGGTGGGAATCTTCCCCTACTATCCTTCAGTTCCCAGTCCATCAGTGTTATGTCTGCTGTAGCTGCCAGGTTCCTGCCCCTCATCATTTCTTGGCTGTTCAAAAGTGGAGATTACTGGGTGACAGTTGTGTGGGTGTGAGCTGAATTCCACTCTTTCTCCAAAAATGAGGAGCAGAAGCTGGTGAGTAGTAGTTAGAGTTAACACATCCTGAGGGACCTGAGTCTCGTCAGAGGCCCTTGAGAGGGGCACCTGGCCAGGGCAGAGCGAGACAAGCACTTGAAGGAGGGCAGGTGCCGTTATCATAGTGCTGTGTTTGAGGGTAACTTGCCCCCCTGAGGATGAGAAAGCTGCAGGGATGGCAGGAAAGAGTGGAAGAACTGCTCTTATGGGAATGGTGTTTCAAAGAGGACATGCTTTTTAGGATGTACACCAACTCCCTCTGCTTCCTGATGATGCTTTATAGAAGTATTCTGCAGAAGCAGATTACTTCTGGATTAGCTGTGCCCTTGTGGTGACTTCCATATTTACAACTTTGGTGGAAAATAGCGAATTATGAATGGCCATTTTATGTCATTAGAATTACTGGAATCATATGTGGATATTGGCCTTTTAAGATGTAGCTGAAATAAAGCCAGGGTGCAAAACCAGTAAATTAGGACACTTATTTTTCATCACTTGTCTGGAGTTTCCATGTATTGTGCTGTGCTGTTTACAGCAGTGTGAGAAAATGAGAGTTAGAAACTAGATATATTTATCTGTGATTGTACAGTTTTCAATAATTTAGGCACAGCCAAAGTTTCATGCAAATAAAGAAGAGGTTGAATTTACTTATTTTATCTTAAAATTGCTCCTGTGGTTGCTGTAAGTGCTTGGAAAGCCAGATTAGAGTATTATTAGAAACTTGTCCCTTGGGGCACATCTTTTATAGTATTACCATTGTGAAAGAGATGGTTGGGAGGGAAGCATTTATCCTGAAACAGCAAGGTCAAGAAATATTTTTCTAAGTAATACAGTACTGAATGTCCAACCTGGTGACCCTTCACTGTCACAAAGAAATCCTTTGCTAGGCAGAGTGCCATTCATTTCCAAAGTGCCCTGTCACCTCCCTTACTTGTGCACTGGCAGTATTTTTCTCTCTATTTTTTCTGAAGGCATTAGGCATAAGGGTCTCCAGCTGTACCTATTCAAACATGGGTGTTCTGGTGAGCTGGGATGTACTTTTTGGCTTTTCAGCATTCTCTCCCAGGCCATTTATTGACACGTGGCACCTGTGGAGAACTTTCTCATCTCACTGACGGTCCATACAAAACAGATTTTCTCTGTTTTCAGTAGCACTCCAGCTGTGACTGTCTCTAATAGGCTGTAGGATTGAAGAGGAGAGCAGGAAGAGTAGGCTGTGGGGAGGAAAGGAGGTGGTGAGACCTGTCCTTTGGTTTCTATAATTCTTAACTGGGTTTGGCCTTGTAACTTTTTTGACTGTTGATATTTTATTAAATCTGCAGAAAAGGTGACTGGGGTTCCACTGAGCTGCTGTAATTTCCTACCTGTGGATATAAGGATTGGGATCTGTCTTCTTGCTCCAAGTGGTTTTTGTTCTGCCTCTAAGGAAGATCTTTTGTGGGATATGTGCTGGCTTGCAATGGACAATGGGATCCTCATTCTTTGCTTTCCAGTAAAGCAGTGCTTTCTCAGATGAAAACCTTTCCTGACAGCCTATTTTGATTTAAATCTCTTTCTACATGTGATTCTATTTTCTTTCATGAGGGTTGAAAAATCTTTTTGAAGAAATTTTTGGATTGCTTTACTCATTTAGTTTACTGAACCTCTGACCCCAGTCTAGGTGCTGTACAGAAATAGGTGTGCTCTCATCAGGTTCTTTCAGGTCTTGTATCTGTGAGGGAGTGTTTTTGCCTTTCCTGGGGCAAAACTTCCTTACACTGAGGTGGTAGAACAAATCAGCACCCCAGAAATGTCAAAATAGATGTAGAGTATCTGGAATAGCTCTGGGGTTTTTTCCTCCCTCTCCTCAGTCAAAATGTTTTCCAGTTTAATTATGAGCCCTGGATGTGCATCTTGAGATTTGCAGCATCTGGAGCACAGTGCAATGATTTCTGCTCTGTGAGAGGCATGCAAATAAGCAGCAACTTAGACTTGCTCCCTATTCCTACTGGTGTCTGTGTCACTTCTGCATGCAGGCTGTCTCCTCAGCCCATACACATATCTGCCTCCTTGTGTCAGTGTAAGAGACATATTTTCAGACTCCCTTAGATTTCAAGGCAGAAGGATGGATTCTCTTAGGGGAAAACCTTACATGGCTTCAGTGGTTGGCTTCTTGAATGAAATGAGTATTTTCTAATTGGATAAACTCAAGTGAGTCACGCAGCTACACACGATAGGGAAGGGAAGATTGGCACTGAACTGGTTTGTTTATTGCTAAAACCCATGGATAATATTCTTCATAGTACCAAGTTTTCACTCCCACTTCCCTGTCCTGTCCATCACTTCATATATTGCCAAGGATAGCTCTAAATGGAACAGCTGTGCCATCTGCCTCCAAGATTATTTCAGTCCTCACTGTTTTGGGATAAATTTCATAAAGTGTATTGCACATGCAAACATTTAATTGAACAAATGGGAAGCCTCTCCAGTTAAGAAATCTTTGCAAATGACAAGTAGTGTCCAATTTCCATTCTAATGGTTACTCTGGGGCTTTAAAATATGTGTGAATTCATCTAGCAGGGCCTGATGGTATATTGGAGGCAGATGGCTTGGTTCTGCAAAGAAGAAACGTAAGTGGCTTTTTCTATAAATCTTATTTTTTTTTTGGCAGAGGGTTGACACAATAAAGATGTGACTATTTCTGAGAATGCTCTTTAATAATCATACTACCTTATGTTTTCCCTCAAGAATATGGTTAACTGACTCGAAAAATCTATTCTGAATTTTTATGTTTAACTATAAAAAACAGTTTAGGAACACCCTTTTCTTCCTCTAGGAACAAGACTGAAGCGTGGGCAGGTGATTAAACAAAAGGCAAACACCAGGCCTTGCAGAAACACTGCAACCTCTGGAAAGGTGTTGGGCCTTGTGACAAATGCAGCCCAACCATGCTCAATGTCTTTGCTTATTCAAGGACCTTAAGACCAAGCTTAGACCTCACCTTCCCTGTAGATTCTGAGATTTTTAAGGCAGTTAGGAAGTGGGCAGTCAGAAAACATTTGCAATGTTTCTCTTAAAGCTGTGCTGATGACCTTTGCTTTAAGCTTCAACCTCTTATAAATCTTAATGCTCATGAAAGCTCAGCTGAGGATTTCTGGGTTGTTTGGCTGAGTGGGCAGAGACAAGAGTTGCTGAATGCAATGGAGATGAACATGCCTATGGCATGAGTAAAGGGGGAAGGTCTTCAGAATTTTGATAGTGCTTGTCTGAATTTGCATTCAATGAATGCATGGAACCAGGATGTCTAATGTAGGTTTAGCTGTTGCCTGTGGCTTTGAGACACTTATGATACCTTAATGGAATACAACATGACCAAGTATAAATTTGTCAGTAAACTTAACTGCACAGTAAGGACAGATCTTGTTAGCAGGAGCAGGAAGGGTGGGCACCCCTGGTATGCATAACTGACAATGTCTGTGTGTTTGCCATGAATTTGGTAAAAGCTGCATAGTCATCATGCCTTTCTTCTCAAGGTTTACTGAGCTACCCTTCTTCACTGATATTTTCCCTCCAAAATAATCTCTCATTATTTTGTTTCATCCTAGCTCAGGATTTGGATGTATGTATGGATTTTTGTGGATTCTGGTGCTAGTATTGTAAAGATGTTACTTGGACAGTTTCTGGAGCTCTCTTTGGAAAGTTATGAACAACAATTGAGCTCTGGAGTTCGTTTTAAATCTATCATAAAAATAAAAGTAAAAGGGAAGAGAGAACTAAATGTGCTACCTACTCTGGGGACCAGCACTAGATATTTAATACAAAGAAGACTTGAATTAAATCCTAAAACTCTCAGCAACTATTGAAAAACCCACAACAATTGCACACAACCTCCAAATAACAATTATCCAGTATCAAGTCTGGGCTTATGTGTATGAATTTGTATACTAATGAATACTTGCATATATCAAATATTAAAATATTCTTGTCAGGGCTCTTTTTATAAGAACAGACTGTATTATTGAGTCTTTAAGTGAATTTTTTCATTGAGACAGGTTTTGCTAGAAAAGAAGACAGACGCAATGAAACCTTGACAGACTCCTTAACTGGGTAGTTTTGGCAGACACCAGACTAGTGTCCATAAGCCTTCTCAGTGATTCTTATTTTAACTGTAATAAGCAGGTATTGACTTTGTTGTAATCAGCATCAAGATTCATTGACCAGAGAGGTAAACAGTGGCGAGAGCAAAGCCAGGGTCAATACAGTCCTCAAGGGATGGTTAATCTCTGTGGGCTGAAAGGGAAGTCAGTATTATATGATTGCAGTGTAAAAATTTCTTTTATATGCATGCACAAAGGAAAAAAGGAAGGATTATCCAGAAATGTAATGTAGCTATTTCAATGGACCCTGTGTGTAGCATTCAGGTCATAAAAGTTGATTATTTTACTAATCATATTCTACATGTAATTTTTTCTTGTGGTGTGGTCTGAATTTGGATCTGTGGAATTTTTCGTCACTCAGGGTCACCAAATATGGTGGTGTTTGCAGGGATCTTAGGGAAGAGATCAGAATCTTGACTCCATGTTTCAGAAGGCTGACTTATTATTTTATGATATATATTAAAAGAAAATTATGTATTAAAACTATACTAAAAGAATAGAATAAAGGATTTCATCAGAAGGCTAGCAAGGAATAGAAAGGAATGGAATGATGATAAAATCTTGTGACTGACCAGAGAGTCTGAGACAGCTGGGCTGTGATTGGCCACTAATTAAAAACAACCACATGAGACCAGTCCCAGATACACCTGTTGCATTCCACAGCAGCAGATAATTACTGTTTTTCTTTTCCTCTGAGACTTCTCAGCTTCTCAGGAGAAAAATCCTGACAAAAGAATTTTTCAGAAAATATGGTGACATTTGGATCAAAAGAAAATGAAGACTCTAAGACAGGGTGACAAGTTGATGACACTAGCCAAGTGTTTTTTTTACTGGGTGGACATAACCCTGACAGGTGCTAAATATTGTTCTCTCTATGCAGCAGACTGTTGGAGTTGCTGTTATTACTTACTGCGGAATTACTAAGTGCTTGCTGCTTCTCAGGCTCGAGAGCCACAGTTGTTACAACAAGGCAGGATCTACCTTGAAGCTGTCTGGTGAACTGGTCTGTGCAGGCCAGGTATTCTGGCCAGTCTTCCTAAACAGTTACCTGACTTTTAACTGAGCCATGGTTGTGAACAGTGCATGGGTTTTTGTGTCATCTTGCTCGCTGCCTGTCCCTTCCACGGCCTCTGTTCAGTTCTTCTCTGGTCCATCTCTATCTCAGCTTGGGTAGAAATCTTAGAAACTAGTTTACTTGATGACTATTGCATAGTTTTGAATGCCATGCCGTTTGAAAACAATGGTAAGCTTTTGGAGAACTTATTTTGGACGGGCTCTTGCAATTTATGATTTGTACAGTACAGCAGTAATATGGCACAAAAGAACCATGGGGTCACAGGGATGCCAAATAACTGCTTATGAATGTCTGCAAAATGTGAAGTCTTGCCTTTGTCCTGGGGAGGTCGGTGGTCTGAAGGATGCATCTGGGCTTCAGAAACAAAAGCAAAGCTATTCTGAGAGCCCCCTGTGGCATTTGCCCTTCTGCCTGTGTCTGAAATGGGATTTGCCCTCTGATGAAGCGCCCTGCCAGCCCTGCTGCTGTGGTTCATGAGTCACACTTCTTGATGTGCTCTCTGAGGGAATATTGTCAGCTCCTAAACAGCTAGGTAAAGATGGCTTTTCACTAAAAACCAAAATTGGCTATTCCTGATTCATGGTTTGTTATTCCTCTTGTATGTTATAGCAGCCCAAAGTTTCACTCATTCACTTGGGGAGTAGAAATGAAGTTGTGTGACTTGGGAACCTGCTCAAACACATTGGATAATAGGCAGGGAACAGTAAAAGTGAACAAGCTCGCAGGCAAACCCTCAGGGTGAATTTCCTTCATATAAATTATTCAGTGAGTAATTTGCAAACAGCAAAGATATTTGTAGAGGATGGATTTGGTTTTGAATTACTCAACAAAATAAAAATAGGTTTGGAAACACTGGACCATTTACTCATAAAAAATAAGTGGACTGACTCTCCCTTAGGATAATCTGCAGATTTCAAAATTCACATGTTTTTAGAAATACATCTTCTTTTTGCACTTAGTAACATCTACTTATCACCATCTACCCATCAGTCTACAAACACATGCACTTTTTGCATAAAAAATGTTAGTTCAATTCTTAAATAGGAATATAACTTAAGTGATGTAGATATAAATGTTTTACATGTGCTGTATTCAGATATATGTGCATACAACAAAAAGCATTGAGGTAATTCTATAAAACACATTTTAAAAAGTCAGTAATAAGAAAGGAAATACTATCTTTTCCACTGTTAGCCACCCTCACAGTTCATCAACCAGACTTTCTGTAGGTGTAACATCCTAGTAGGGCATGTTTTGAAAAGTGAAATTAGCTTCAAGTGCGGCTCTTATTTGGTGTTATTTCAGGTTTATCATGGTACAGGATGGAATTAGATCACTAAAACGAGTTTGATATGGTGGCAATGTGGTTCTAGCTATTGTAAGCTTTGTCAGCTGCTGCTGTCCTTTTTATCCCACCCCATCGTTGTAGTCTCCAGCTACCTGTTTTTCTTCAAGAGAGAACTTCTATCTAGAAAAAACTTGCTTTCTTGGCTCTTTAAATGTTAAAACAATATTTTTGTGCAATACACTGCAAATTCCACAAAATGTGAGACAGACTAATGAGAGGTAGTTTTCCTTGATTTTCTGCAAGTTAATTTCCTTCTCTGGATGTGCATCTCTGGACTTCAAGGTAGTTTTCCTGCATGGGTGATTATTTTCAGTCCAGCCTTCTTATCAGAAGTTGGGTAGAGCTCAGAAAGACAAACTGTTCTGTCTCTTCAGTGCTGTCCCAACCCAGAAATTTTCCTAAAATGATATGTTGCATCCAATATTGAGAAGCACAAAGAAAGAGGGTGCTGCTATTTATCTAGATGTATGTTAGAAATAATTGTAGCTAGATAAAAAATGTGAAATAATTGAACATTTCCATCCAGGATTAATAGAGCTGAAAAACAGGAGCTGCATAATTGTGACTAACTTTATTAAACCTAGGTTTCAAACAGTTTTGTTGAAAAGAGGAAGAGAAGGAATGATACTTCTGCAAAATATTAAGAGTTTTGGTATTGTGGGTGGGGTTTTTTTTCTGTTTTTTGCCTTTTTTTTTTTTTTTTTAAAGAGAGGAGATTGCTTGTTTTCATGTAGCTCTTTGAAGTAGTTTCCTAATACTCTGTAGTTATGGGATTATGTCGCAAAATGAAGAAAAAACCCCAAAAAACCTGACACATTGTGTCTACTATCATGTTAGGGTTTCTACTGTCTGACATGTCTATTTAATAGTAATAATCATAACCTCTGTTACAATTTCTACAGAAATTGGGCAATTCCTCTTCCCCGAGGTAGCATTAATTGTATTTTAGGCAAGGAAAAATTAAGCATAATAGTAATCTGCTGAAACACCCACCTGTAGAGAATTCCAACACTAGGGAGTAGATGCATTACTGACAAGAAAATATTTACAAGATTTTGATAGAAAATACTTTAAAAGCCTTATGTAAAAAACTTCCTAGGCAGGAAACTTTACCCCAAATGCTCATTGCTATGTTTGCATATTGTGAGGGCTATAAATTGTTAAATATGTGCCCTCTTAATCTGTCATGAGAATATTGATTTGTCAAAAATTGATCGGCAGCACATCACATCACACTACTTTTTGCCACAGAATTGTAACACAGTTTTGTTTGAAAGATTCTCAAAAAATCCAAGTTTCTTTTTTTCTGTAATACAAATGAGACTGAGATATGTATAACCTGATAAAGGGAAGAAATGCTTTTTCTAGAAGCCCATTATTGCAGTGCAAAGTGTTCATTTGTCTCAGGAGCTACTTGCTGGAGATGTTGCTTGTAGCGCTGAATGGATGTTCAACTTCCAGGCTCACAGCAAGGGACCTAAAGAATGTTGCACCAGCATGACTGTGTGAGTCAGACATGTGGCACTGGACTAACAAATTCATGTGCTGAGCTCAGTGTTAATCAGCTTCTACCCTGTGTATTATTCCTCACATTTGCTTTTAAAGTATGTACTATCCATTTTATGTAAAGAGCAGATGTGCACTTCCAACATATGGTGCAATCAGAAAAGTCCAGAGGACAGCAGAGTACACATTGCCCATATTTTATTAGGGTTTGCAGCATACTGATAGCACATAGAGCAACTCTCAACTTTTCTGTCTGTTGCTTTGGAATGTCCCTTCTCTTTTCTTGCAAATTACAGTTAGAAGTTGGTAACAATTTCACATTACTTCCATTTGGCAGAAACTTTGTTCTTTTCAGTTTTTACCTACTTGTGTTCTTCTTGATACAAATGCAGTAGCTGTAAATATCTCCCTGCCTGTCTCTGTTCCCTTGTTTGAACTTTTGAAACAATGACTTTTTTTTTTCTTGTGTGAAAGCCAGAAATAATTTTATTCTGTTAAGGTCTCTTGCAAAGATGGACTTCCCTCACTTCTGAGTTTCCTTAAGGCACTGAGGGCAGCCTAAGGGTATTGTAGGTCTTGTAAGAGCCCTGATGTCTGAATTCAGCTTTGTTGTACTTTGGTGGCAGCAGTCAGTGCCAACGTGGGTAAGATGTATTGCCCACATTGCAGGCTGTGTTTATAGTGTGTTAAATCTAATTCTGGATCCTTTAGCCATATGAACCTCCTGTTCTGCCTGCGGGCTAAAATGTTATCCAAATCCTTATTTTTTTTTTAGGTTATCCACATCAGAGGCTGATCGGACTTCTGCCCTTGCTAGCTTGTCTTTGTGGCTTCCTCCTGTGCCCTTCACAGTGAGAAAAGCTGTGTAAATTTGTTCTTGTCCTGAGGCAACATTCACCTGAGTATGCCTCTCTTCTCCTGATCCAAGATCTTCGAATAAGAAGTCTTCATTAGGACTTGGAGGTTGGAGAAGGTTTTCACTGCAGAAATCTCTCATTGTTCAATCAAAGTGGCCGGAAGTCAAAAAAGCTTAGTTAAAGTTGAAAAATAATCCTTATTTCTATGGAGTTTTGACTATACCATGTATCTTCACAGATACTGAGCACTCCATATCTGGTTGGCAAATGATGTAACTTCCAATGCTGTCTGATCAGAAAGCTTCTGAACAATGAGCCTGTAAACACATGGAAACAGAGTGGAAAGATTTTTGCAGTCTCACATGTGGGTATTGCCAAATGCTGGGGCTAAGTGAAAATAACTGGCAGCTGCATGCAAAGCTGCTTCCTCATCATAAACATATGGACAGAGTTCCCGGAGGAGGGTAGAATACAGCTTGTCAGGGTTTGAGATGACCTTGCTGGTTTCCACTTGGGAAGGTGGATCTGGTCGGGCTTCTCTGCCCCTCTTCTACTTTGTTCCCACTTGCCTCAGAGGGTTAAGCTGAGGGGACCAGAGAATTTTGTGTCATGACTTGCTGCACTCGTGGTGTGACTGTAGGAGGTCAAGGAGATAAGACTGCCTGCAGAGCTCCTTCTGCAATGCCTGTGCACTGCTCTCCTTTCTCTGTGTGCCTCTGCACTTGGCTCTTGCAAGCACTAAATAGCTGTTCAGACTGATGAACAACCAGAAGAGCAATCTGTGGGCAAAGACTGGTAACTAAACTCCTGCCCTGGGGCTTCTGCTCATACAAGATTAGAACTGGTGGAATAATAGCAGAGACTCCAGGCTCTTGTGTGTCTCCCACCCCCCAACTTATGCATTGTCTTTGAAACACTGGAAAGGGATTTGTGGGGCCTTGTCTGAAACATGATTTCCCTCCTGTCCATTACCCAGGTACTGCTATTACATGTGTATCAATTTTCATCTTTCTTTCTTTTTTGTAGACCCCCTTTTATCATTGGGCATTTCTGCCTGTCTCATCTTATAGGTGTGTGGTGGGAACCAACTAGCCTTTTGTTTTCTGCAGATGGAAGGAATATGACACCAATGTACTTTTCTGGTATGGTACCAAAATTAACATATTTCCTTCTCTGCCTCTTCCCCAGCGTTAGAAGAGTGATGGGAGTGATTTGCCTTGGTTCTTTAAATCTGTGGCAGGAGGCATCAGGGAGAAGTATATAACTGCATGTTCTGCAATGGCACAAAGCTGAGAGAAAAGCTGCAAGGGTAATGTTCTGTCCTTAATCTAATAATGTTCCTTGTTCAGTATTAGTAGAAAATTACTCTTTCTGCGTTCCTTCATATTTCTCTGTAATAAACAACAGCATAATACTGAAAATATGAAGTAATTTGATAAGTTCAGGTTTTGTGTCATTTAATGGATAACTATGCACAGGAGTATAGTAAGTCTTGAATGACAGTTTTATTTGATTACCAAGCCTGAATGCAATGTTCCATGGCACTGCTTTACTGTAACACCCTGTCATGCTGTAGGAAGTCTGATTGCCCTTGGATCTGGCTGAGCAATTCTCATTTCTGTGGCCTCCTGTCTCATCAAATCTGACAGACTATGCCCCAGCAGTGCTTGGGTGGAACCTCTGGAGAAGATTTATGTGGGATAGAGTGAGAAGTCCTGGTGACTCAAACCCATCATCCCCACCCAGTCCAAACTGAAGCAAGAGTCTCTGAGATAGTGCTAAGTAAGTTAAGGTTTGATGCAAACCTTTCCATTTTCAGGTGTGATGTACTGCTCAGGCTCGTGCCAAATATTGAACCATAGGTTTTGTAGTTTCATTTATTTTCTTTTATTTTTTTTTAATTAAATTAAGAATTTTTTTCAGGTATCCTTTCAGTGTCCCTTGGTTTCATTGCAATGATCAGTGAAATGGTTTCTAATGGAGTAGAAAGATGGCAAAGCACTTTGCTGTTTCTGTTAGAAAGTCACAATTATTTAATAATTATTTCTCAGACACTGATAGGCAGATGGAATGTGTTCCTTCTCTCTCGTGCCCATTTTTTCCATTCAGCCTCTTACCACCATGCTGCTTTGGCAGGGTGACTGTGCTAAACAAGAAGACATTTGCCAGCTTTCTAATGAAGCACTGACACTGTCCTTTAATCCTGCCCTGAGAGAAGTCATGGTATTTTGCTTTGGCTTGATAGAAGGCAGCCAAATGTTGTGACATTTTGTGATGTGTGGGAGCTGGGAATGAGATTTTGTCCTTAGGCACTGAATTAGTTAACTGTTACATTTGTTTTAAGTCAATAACGTTCAGTATGGATTTACTGAACACCCTATGGGTGTGGAAGGAGTTGCACTTCAGGTAGTTTGCTGTTTTCTTTGTGGAGATTGCCAATTTTAACAAAGATCATGTTGCCCATGATTACTTTGTTGGGTTTGTTCGCAATTTGCTGATTTCAATTCTTAGATTTTTTTGTAAGAAGGTTTTTTTTATTATTATTCCTACATTAACATATATTTTAAGGAGGTATAAAGTTTAATGGGTTTCCAATTATGCTTTTTGATTTTTTTTCCTTGTTGTACCTCTTTGACAGAGATCCTGGGACAGGAGAAACTATTTCTCAATTATAAGATAAATTGCTGGAATTCTCTGTGCTAAAGATTGAAGCTATATAAAACTACTTTGCTGGAACACCACAAGGACAAAGAACTTGCTCTTTGCTAGTGCTAGAGAGAAAGATTTGAGGCTGGAAAGGTCATTTGGATATGCTCCTAACACCACTGTCAACTCATAAGACTGCAGTAAAAACAGCATTGCATCAGGATCACGTTTTTCAAAGTGTGCTGTAAATGGTCAAAATAGGGGCTTCTCTGTATCCCAACCAGTGGATATAATTTATTTTGACTTTCAAAAGGCTTTTGTTATACACATTCATAGAAGATGGCTGAGAATTCTTGGTTAAAGTGTGAGAGGAGGGGGCCCTTTGAGAGAAGGAACAAAGGCTGAGAATAAATAGCTAATTCTCAGTGTGGAGGGAGGTTAATAGTGGTGCAGACCAGCTAGGATCTTGAAAGGAGTACTGGGAGATCAGAGAAGCTGTTTTAGAGAGTCCATCACCTACTCTTTAACATCTTATTCACCACTGAAGCTAACTTACACTTCTAAGGAAACTTCTTTTGTCTCCCTAATTAGACTGAATGTTAAAAAGCAGCTGGAACTTCTGCAGCTAAACTGAGGCCAAGTAGATGAATATTGAGGTTTCAGGGTCCTGTGAAGGCAGTATAAACACAATGTGATGAGGGCACTTGTTAGTTAGAGCTCCTGCCTTCTCTCAACACTTGTGGAGAAAATGCAAGTTTGCAGGATTTGATTCATGTTTTCTAGTTCTAGAAAAGGTACTTAATGGCGAAGACCAGCTAAACTATTTATTTTTCTTTGAAGAAGGTGTTTCCATACTGTTAGGCCCAATAATATCTCTTGAGAGACACCAGCTGTTGTGTTGTGTGTTTTACTGGTTGATTTATTTAGATCACATCAGTGCATTGAGCAGCCAGTGAGGAGACCAGTGATATGCAGCCTGTGGACACGGAACGCAGATGAGAATTTTGCTCTAAGGAACTGTAAGTCAACATGAAAAAGGATGAACATTGCATTTTTTTTTTTTTATCCACTTCTGTGGATTTCTCTAATGTGGCTCGTTTTATACATAATGAGGCTCATTTTTGCAGAATGCTGTGTTTGGATTATGCATGTCATGTGTTTGAGGAGAGGAGATAAGGACTGGAATGAAGTAAGGAATAGAACCTGATTTGCTTCTGGTCCCTTTAGATTTGAATAATACTTACTAAGTCAAGTATTTGGCCCCAATTCACTTGGCAGCATGAGCTCTCTATACTGAGGTTCTGTACTAAACATACCTCAATGTCCTTATTTGCAACCAGCTATTAATATACTACAGTTGAGTAAATAATACACAATCAGGGATTCATCCTGCAAATGGAATCTTGTTTTTCACCTTTGGAAAATATATGAGCAGTACAGTCATCTTGGCACCAAGATCTGCCTGAGTGTAACATTTGCTTTCTGCAACTAAATTCTTAAATTCTAAATTAAAGTCTTAAATTCTTAATTAAATTCTTAAATTCTTAATTAAATCCTTAAATTCTTTTTTTCAACTGTATCTGCTAGCACGACTCAGTGGCATAAACATATTGGAAAGTGAATGCAGAAGACGTCCATGTGATTAAAGGAAGTCCTTGAATTTGAGACTTTAATATATAAATATATAGGGATTCAATTTTTATATATAGCATTCACACAGATCTTAACTTTTACTCAGGGGAGTTGCTGAAGTTATCATGTCTGTGAGATGTTTGGTAATATGATGCCTAAATTCAAATTATACTTTAGGAATAAAATTATACTTTGGGAATGGCATATTTTTATCGTGTATTTTTAATATGTATTTTTGGTCAGAAATTGTATCCAGAATGCAGCCAATTAGAGATTGCCCTGATGGTGTAATGGCCATTGGTTGCCTGAGGAGAAAGTGGATGGAGGTGACAGAGCACTGCAGGTACTCCACTCTGTTGTCTGCATTTCATCACGGCTTTTAATCAACTCACGCTCCCCCCTCCTTTTCTCTCAGAACATCAAACTGATTTTAGAAAAAAGTGTTAAGCCAGGTCAGAGAAATCCATTCTTTGTTCTTGAAAAGGTGACAGTGAGCACAGACGTTATCCCCTGTGAAAGAGCAGGTAGAATTTCTCCAACACGGCCAGATTTGTCTATAGTTAATAATGTGATGGGGGCAGGTCATGGCTAAACTGTGTCCATGTCACTTCAAGGGATTAAATTGTGCCCACTGAAATAAAGTGCACAGTTTGCCCAGGGGAGGCAGGATATGGCCCTGAGTGGTGGAGGAGCTGGTATTACGTGTGAGAATGTCAGGCAGAAAGCCACTGGAGTGTTAAGAGTTGATTTTTTTCCAGCTGGATTTAATGACTTAAGTCCTGTGTCCAGGACCTTTGTAATGGACTCCTTTTCCTCCTTTGAGTGTTGGGTGTGTAAGGTGGGTGTGTAATAGGTACAAACATCACTTGCACATAGGTAAAGACAGCAGGCTTTTATTTATTTGGGTCCATCCTTAAGCAATGGATGAAAGCATCCATGAGTATGGAGAGCAAAATTAGGATATTCTAAATACTGTCCTTTCAGTTAAGCAACAGGCTGAGTTTTAGCTTAATTGTTAAATTTCCTTATGACTTCAGATTCAAGTCACCTTCTGTTACTTTCCCTTGGTTCTGTTGCATGTGGATGCAGTATATTATGCTAGACTGGCTGAGGAGTCTACTAAGACATCTGACCTGTATTTAAGAGAGCTGACACAGATCAGAATACTAAGTTGTGTCTTTGGTGCCAGTAATCTACACAACCCAACAGGCTGTGACTGCATTAAATTGCTGTGATTTTTGACAGAAGAGACCTTGTTTGCATAAATCCCTTGAATACCGATGGGAGTGTGATTACAGCTTTAACAAAGGGAGAGGTTGAATACAAATTTGGGAGGGCCAGAAAGTGTTTAGTATCTCTTATTGTTTTCATCAGAATTCTAAATCTTATTCATGCTGGTGACTCTGATCTTTATATCAATGCACAAAAAGAGAAGAACAGAGGAGCAGAAAGACTCTTCTCTTTTGACTGAAACACTGATTTTGTTATCGTGTTACCAATGAGGGTCCATTTGGGATATTATTCAAGCACAGAGATCAGTGCTGGCCTTTTGTAAGAGCCCTTAAATGTTTGGAATACATTTTCCCTTAAGGGAGATAACCAACTGCAAAAAAGTTAGATTCAAAAGAGGAGATAGAGAAGGTGGGATTTTGCTTTGCACATTGATGCTTGCTGGCAGAGCAGTTCTGCCTTAAGCTTAAAGCTACCTGCATTCTTTTGTAGCCCTGTACTCTTAATAGCTGGGTTCTGTTTTCTATGCCAGGTTTTGTTCATGAAACAAATTGGCAATTAGCCATTGGCTGAGGCAACAAAGCATATTTGTTTGGGATTAAATGTGGTGATTGGGGTGTGTCTTGCTATTTGGTTTGAGATCAAAAATACCAGGCATGTGGGGTTTTTAACCAAATAAGTGAAACAGACTTGTCATTATACTTAGACTACCCATTCAGTTTTATTTTCTGTGTCCCTTATTGCCTCTTGTTGCTTCGGGGGTGCTAGGGGTGCCTTCCAGACAGACCTGGACAAACCTGAGAAGTGGGCCCACAAGAGCCTCCTGAGGATCAACAAGACCAAGAGCCAGATGCTGCATTTGGGTTGGGGCAATCTCAGACATGAGCACACACTGTTGGGGAATTGAGAGCAGCCCTGTAGAGAAAGACTATGGTCTTTTCATGAATAAAATTCTGGACATGAGCCAACACTATGTGCTCACAGCCTAGAAAGTGAGCTACATCCTGGCCAGTATCAAGGGCAGCGTGGCCAGCAGGTGTAGGAAGGTGATGCTCCCCTCTACTCTGTCATTGTGAGACCCTCACCTGGAGAACTGCATCCAGCTCTGGGGTCCTCAGCACAAGAAAGATTGGAGTGAGCCCAGAGGATGATCAGAGGGGTGGGGCACCTTTCCTGTGAAGAGAGATAGAGTTGGGATTGCTCAGTCTGGAGAAGAGGTGGTTCCAAGGAGGTATCATTGTGGCCTTCCAGTACCTAGAGGGGCTTTATTAAAAAGAGGGAGAGCAACTTTTTACATGTGCATATAGCGAGAGGACAAGGGGAAATGGTTTTAAACTAAAAGAGGAGAAGTTTAGACTAGATATTAGTAAGAAGTTCTTTAATCTGATGGTCATGAGGCACTGGCACGGGTTGCCCAAAGAACTTTTCCATGTACCACACAGGTATAGGATTTAGATGCCCTTTTCTATGTCTGATCATTGGTTGATTGAAGCTGTTTAGGAACTGTCCTGACTGTCTGGAATGATCTGTATGCAAAATTACTCTCCATATAGGCAATGTAATGGTATACTTAATCACAAGTACATAAACCTTCTGACATAGATTTTTCCCATGGACTTCCACAAATGGACTGGGTCTATTTCTGTCTTTTTTCCCTTCTTATCTTCCTTCTCCACCTTTCCAAGCTAGAAGAGCTGCCAACAAAGGACACTTCTTCTTAAAGGAATAAGATCTGAGTAATTAAAATAACCTTTTTAAGAACTACCATGGGTCATTAAATAGCACTGTAGAGAAAACAGAAATATAAATAGCATTATTGGTTTATGCTTTTATCAATATATACTGCCTCAGAAGTGAGCACTTTACTTTAGGTCATCAGTTTTGACAATCCCAAAGAAACAGTTGTTAAACAACTGCTCCTAATCAATAATGCAGTTTCTAGGTATACATCTTTATTTTAGTTACCTTTTTCGTGCCAAGTGTATGGACTGCCATAGGTAGCAGCTCATTTACTGCAAAGGAGATACGAATGCTATTGATCTTATCCAGTGAATGTGCTGCTCTGTACTTTCATATTTTCTCTAGCACTCAGTTCCATAAATGCTACCAGGGGATCATAAGCACAGGAACAAGAATACTTGCCAGGCCAATTGTCAGTCTAACAGCAGGGTGCAGTTGTGTTATGTCGTCCGGTGTTATTTTTGTCACAACACTGACAAAGATGGATACTTCAGCAGTGCTCCTGTGGGCTGCAGCTGATGCAGAGGTGCCTAAATGAGTATGGGCAATGCAAAGGACTGGAGTGTGGGTATGTGATCCATGTGTGTAGGAGTGACAGAAGGCCATAGGAGTGGGGGGATCTGAGAAGAAAAACCCTGCATTTACCTGTCTTGCCAGTTCCTTAATACCAAAATCCTGATGTCTTTAGGTGCCCTTGCAGCTTGGAAGAAGCTGGACTGCAGCACTGTGCTGTGATCATATTTGTGGTTGCACAGATTACATGACAACAGTTTGACACAACAGCAGTTGCCCTCACTGTTCACAGGAAAATGACAGATTGCTGTCCAAATATTTCCCTGTATTAGTCCAAGACTAATGTACGAGTTGTTCTGTGTGATAATTCAAAGCAGACTGATGTTTGAAACTATTCTTGCTCTTCTTTTTTGCTTTCCAAATAGAATGATGTTTGTAACTAAGGAAGAGTTGGTGTCCTCTGTTATATTTAAAAAAAGAAGATAAAAAGATTAGGAATATTGAAGTAACTCAATGTCTTGCTGCTCAGTTACCAAGCTGTCTTTTCTCAGATTACTTCAGAATGAAGATGATGCTATTTCTAAATTACTTTCAGCTTTATTTTAGTTAATAAAACTGGAGTTTTAGAGATATTTAAGCTGCATATCAACTATTTGCAATTTCCTAATTTTGACTTCCTTGCTATACAATGACATGGCTAAAATGTCACTGTACAACCCCCATGGCTATTTGGGGTTCATTCTGATTCCCAGAAGACCACTTCTGCCCTAAAATGCTGCCACCTATTTCATGTCTTGGCTTTTATCTGCGACTCCCTGAGAAATTAATCAGGAACCACTTGAAGTCAGTTAAAACTTGCCACATTCCTTTATTATATCTTGGCTTGAGTAGCACTCATCTGTGAAAGGAATTATCTTCTTCACATTTTATTTGCTTTCATAGGAATGAGAGCCACGAATTTCATGTGAAGCCTAGATACTAACACAAAGAAATAGATGAAGGCCCCATGGCCAGCACTCGTTCCTCTCTGATCTTCTTCCATCTCCATAGTTTGCAACATAACACCTTCTACACACCTGATTAATACTCAGATGGTAAAAGCTGAATCTTGCAGATTTTCAGCTCTGTACTCAACAAAACAAAACCAACCAAACAACAACAACAAAAATATATAAAATCAAACAAAATGAAGCATCTTGAAATTCTAAAGCACTGCTTTTGGTAGCCAAAAGTAGCCAAATGATGGGCATCAATATTCAGCTTGCTAGGGGAGACTGGTGTTGTCTGTAGGAAGAATAAAATTAGTGACTAATGAATTTTTCTTGTGTGGAGAGACTGGTACTACCTGAATATATGGAGGTTAATCAAGGAAGATATTGAAATAAATAAACAAAAAATAGTGTACAATCATCACCACTGTGTCACGGAATGAATGGGACAAATGATATGCTGGATTTTTTTCAAATTTGAAGTGGTTGATTATTACATTTAATGGCACACTTGTTTCACCTTGTTACTAGGTTTTATGGAGAAATACTTTTAATAGGAAATAAGTATATAGCAAACATTCTGTAACTTGAATTTGTCTAGTTTTGATTTGAAATGTAGCTTGTATAAGCTCCTGTTGATAGGTATGAAAGCAGATATTTATTTTCCATTTGTTTGATGAAATCAGTGGACTTGAGGAATGTGCTTCAGGCCAAAACGTGACCAATCATGTCCAAGCCAAGTGAAAACATGATTGGGGGTCCCTGCTGCATTAGAGATAGTGTTTCTCACTTATTTGCTTTTTGTTTTCCATGTGAGAGCTTGCAGAGGGGCCCGTCTTGTTAACTTCTTGACAGGACTTTTGCCTGGTCCCTCTGTGGGATGAAGATACACATCTGGCCCAATTCCCATTAGCTAATGGGAGAAAAAGAAATGCTGTCTTTGGGTGTCAGCCCTGATAATTCAGGTTCTGAGGGTCTGTCTGAACTCAGTAGTTACCTTCCCAGTTCTGGATCTCTGGGGCAAGGATCTTCCCATGGAAGCAATCATCTGCTTTGGCTGGCACTCAGCTTGTACTGAATTGCATAAGACCAGCAGGGAGAGTGGGAGAGCTGTGAAAATCTACTTACACAGGAGGTAATATTTCCTTTCTCCTTTCCTTGTGAAAGGAAATATTGTCCTCTCTTTGCAAGCATCTTGAAAAGCCTTGGGAAAGGCCTTGCAAATGTTGGCTTTGTCTTCTGTGTTTAGGAGCAGGAAAAAGGAGTGGAAGGAAGCTGTCCTGTGCTCTGACTGTTGGAGGGGAAACACAGCTTATAAATAATGGAACACTGGGCACTTGCATAAGGTGTGACATAAACATCTTTCTCTGCCTATCTTGCAGGTGAACAGCATTGTGGATTTTTGTTTTACTCCTAAGGAAAAACAGGGGGAAAGACCTGTAGAGGTGCCAAGACTATAGTACAGCCTTCACACCTTGTGGCAAATAGTTATGGCTATAGACACTTCAGATTCCACAAAGGCTGTGTCATTTCTTGCTGGCATGTCGCACAGCTATCATTTCTCTGCTTGGGCAGGGCTGTCTCATCAATCAGTGCTTGTGCTGCTTGCCCAGACTGAGAAAAACATATTGTAATAATGACAATAATAATAGCAATCAAAATAAAAGGACTACTAGAGGAGCATGATGAGACCTCCTGTTGAGAATGCATTGTAAACATATTGACAAATGGAAATGTACTTCAGTCCTTTTAGTGCTCTGTTTCCTTGAATACATTTTGATGATATAGCATTGCCATGTGTTGTGTGGAGTGGAGAGTTGCTTCATGTTTTGTTCCATTTATGTGTGCTGTAATTATGAAGTGGAAATGGAATTTCAAGTTGTCTCTCACCTGGGGTATGAATCTTCTGCTCAGTGCAGCTGAATGCATACATGCTTGTTTTCACAGCGCCAACAAACAACTACATTAAAAGAGTGTTAGGGCTGTGAAATAAGTGTGGAGAGTAAGAGATGAGGAGTGAATCTCCAGCCCAGTGATGTGGGGTTTAAAGAATATCCAGCTACTGAACCACACTCGTCTGCTACTCAGCAGAAGTTTAATACTTAGGGGTATGTTTCTGTGATTATTTCATTACTTAAACAGATTTTCCCCGATATTTAAAGTCCTATATCAGCTGATAGTGGTGGGCTGGTGCTTCTCTGGATATTCTATGCTTTCTTACTCTTTGAAATAACCGAAAGCAAATACCCTTATGAAACGACAAGGGTGTGTAAGCAGTAGCTGCCATGCACAAGAAACACTTGTAAATTTATTCATGTGAGCTTGTACTTGATATGTATTTACATTGTATAGTTATTTACAGCTAATCAGTTTATGTAATTTGCTGTTGTCAACCATATATTTGTATGTAAAGAAATACTGACCATAGTTTAGGTTTTTTTCAATAGATTGTATTGTGAAAGGAACCTGAATATGAAGAACTTGGCCTTCAAAACAGCTACTTGAAAATGTGGTGATTTTTATCCAAGAAATTTAAATTTAAAGTAACCTTTAAAGTACCTTTCTAGTTAATGCAGCTGTCAGATTTTTGTCTGGGGCTGTTGCTGTTCACCACATGTGTGGTATTGTGTGTACAGCTCCAATGGTGTTTGGAAGATCCTGATTTAAGAAAATTGAATTAAGTACCTGCCCTCTCTTGTGAGGCTACTAGTGTCAATTGTTGTATTTCTATCATAAGGAAGTCTTTCAAGTACCATTTCACAAATGGAAAGATAGTATAGCATTGTAAATTAGGCATGTTTTGACAACTGCTTTTGGGTTTGCAGAATTAATTTTGAGGCTTGGCAAGGCTTTTCTTTGCATTTTGAATGCTTATCCTTTTCATGTATTCTGTGTGCTGAAGAGCACAGTTGTTCCTAGAAGTTAATGAAATTTAAATAAGTACAAATGCAGTAGGATTTTTCTAGTTAATTTTTCCAATTCTACTTCAAGATAAAGTATATCAAAATTCAGGATATTTGTTCATTATATATTTTAGCTATCTGAGCCTCAAATATCTTGGTATTTCATAATGAAATACAATTTTTTGAATCGGGCTTTTTCATCTCATCTTTTTGGTCTCTAAGAACATGAATTTTGCTTTCCTTTTGTAATTATTTCCTGTTTTTGTGTGTGTGTCTGAACTCTCATCTATTCCATAGAGCTGAAGCACTTAATAACTGGTGCCTGAAAAAGATTTGGAGTGAGTGCTGCTAGATCTAGCAAACTATGTTCATTTGCTGTAAGGACTAATCAGTTTTATGATCACTTTGTCAGCTGTTGAAAATATGATGCTATGGTTTGCAAAGTAAATTTAAATAAGGCTATACAATAAATTCTCCTATAATGCTTCTGAATCAGGCACAATTCTCAGATTCTAGAGTCAGAAACTAAAACTGTAGGGAGACATTTCTGCTTGAGCCTCTCCCTTTCACAAATGAAAGCTGTTCCATACAAAAGTTGTACTTCTGAAGTCTGAGCTTTGTTAGACTAACTTTTGCCTGAAATAAAAAAAAATCTCTCCTTTACATAGCATGCTCCTGCCCCCATCTTAATTGTTGCCAACTGATTTTATTTATTTTGTTTTTTGGGAGGGCCAGTGTCATGTTCAGTCCCTTCAAAATAGAGAGATTTCCTCTGATCAAATGTGTTGGGTTCTACCATTTGTGTCTTTGGCTACTCTCAGCTTCTCTGCTGATTTGGAACTTAAACCAGATACATAATTAACCACTAATGAGGTATGACTAAGAGTTGCATGCCTTACCCCACTAATAATGTATGACTAAGCATTGTGTGTTTATTGGTGTTCATCTAATTACAAATTTGATATTGATCATTGGAGTATTTGATGAATATTGTACTGTTTGGGATAGCCATTTAAGGAGACTGTTGTTCTCAAAGCTGATTGTGAAAGATTGTTTTAAAGTAAGGACATTTGTTTCTGTACTTGTGCAATTTATATAAGGTGAATAAATTCCTAAAGGGAAGGCATAGATCAAACCTGCTTTTGGCCATCGATCCAAAGCTCTGACTACCGTTTATTTTTTGTCTGCCAGCACTAAGATTACAAAACAAAATGAAAGAAACCCAACAACTTTTCAAAGAGGGGTTAGAACCTGAAATAGAGCAGGGGAGGTGTTCTGTTGTGAAAAAGCTCCGAATAAAACATTAGAGGTGTTCCTCTGGTCTTCAATACAGATTTGAAGCTAGAAGTCAGGTTTATGCTGTTCTGAGACTGAATTCCAGCCTAGAGAGGAAACATACAAATATTTCTGGTTGTGGTGGAGATACTAGTAACTGAATTCATGCTATGCAGCATGATACAGAGGACTCAGAACTTTGGTTTTGGCATCTGTAAAATATGATGCTGGTCATTTTTCTGCCTGCCATGGTTCTACACTTTGATGCTTTGCAGGGTTTGGAACAATACCAGTTTTCATATGAAATATTTTTGATGGTGGTGGTTTCCCTCTACTGTGCCTTTGCTTCATTGGTGTTTGTTTTTCCTGGAGGTGTTTAGTGACAACTCCAGCAAAGAGACTTCTCAGCAAGAAAACTTGACATGGTACAATGTCTGTTGGAGAATTTTGCTCAGACATGGCTTGAAGAAAAACAAAGAGGCCATGAAAATATACAGCTGATGGAAAAGTAAAAGGCAGCTGTAAGCAGCAGTTCCCAAGCCTGTTTCTGTAAATAATAAGGTTCTCAGGCACATTTCCATAAACAGCAGAGTTCTCAGGCCGTTTTTTCATAACAGGTAAACATTCTGTCCTTGGCTGTTTTGGGAAAGCAAAAGAGACAAACATGGAGGCCTTGAGAACCTTTCAGGGTGAGAACCATTTTTTGTATCTTGGTTTCAATAACAAACCACAGTTATTGAAAACAAAAGGAGGGGTTGGTGTGTAATCTGTGGCCAATAATGAGCTCGGGTTTTGTAATATGTATAAGCTTAATTAACACCACTATAAAAGTGTGTAAGTGGGATCAATAAATCGGAGTTCGATGCTGATCAAAGGATGGGTCGTGTCCCTTTGCTTCCACAAATGTCCCTGTTTAACTGGTTCCTGTGAGAGCATTTCAAGGTGTCACAGACATATTTTATGAAAAATCCTTTCCTTAGGATTTTTTTCTCCTAAGAAGCCGAGAGGCCTCAGGAACAAAATGTAAACAATGGTTATCTGCTGCTGTGGAATGCAACAGGTGGATCTGTGATTGGTCTTATGTGGTTGTTTCTAATTAATGGCCAGTCACAGACCAGCTGTCTCGGACTCTCTAGTCAGTCACAAAATTTTATTATCATTCCATTCCTTTCTATTCCTTTGCTAGCCTTCTGATGAAATCCTTTCTTCTATTCTTTTAGTATAGTTTTAATATAATATATATCATAAAATAATAAATCAAGTCTTCTGAAACATGGAGTCAACATTCTTGTCTCTTCCCTCATCCTGGGACCCCTGTGAACACCATCACATCCAGGGGCCCTGGCATAGGTACTTTGCAGTTGAAAATAAATGGATGATGGAGTAGAGTATTCATTTGGAGGCTGGTTACTGGGGTAACTAGTCAGCATAACAAGGAGTCCATGACATTGGTGAGTTTATATCCTTCTGGTATATATAAGACAAGTAAGAATATTTCTGATTATTCAATAATTTGACTTAAGAAATCAAAATAAATTAAGAGTAGCTAATTCCTAAGATGGACTTTTGGATGATTGATAAAACCAAACATTATTCACAGTCTCAAAGGTGCATCTTTATACATTTGCTTGATGAGAGCAATAATCATCTTAAATTTGGGAGCAGGCCAGCAGCAGTGCTGTGCTCAGTCCATGGGATGATGGGCTCCTCATCTCCCATGCATGAGCAGCCAGCCATCCATCATGGCCATGTGAGGCCTGCTGCCTTTCAGGGAGCCATGGGTAGCAGCTGCAGTGAAAGGCAGTAGGAAACCAGACTCATTTCCTTAGATGTTACTGAAAAGGAAGATCCAGATCTGTGGCTGATGGGTGGAAAATCACCCTGTTCCACCTGTGACATCCCAGCCTCACCTCTGTTTGGCTGGGTGAGCATGGTGGCATCACTGCCTGGCTCACAGCAGGGTCTGGGAGAGAGCTCTGTGTGGTTCTGCCTGTGGCTTCCAGAGGGGCCTTGGATCTGATTCCTTTTTTGTTTTGTCCAGGGGCACTGATGAATCCTATGACCAGATCTGCCTCTTGTTCCCAGACCCTGGGACCTGGCTCTGAGGCCACCAGGGCTGCTGGTGAGCAGCTGGCTCTTTGCTGCTGCCTGGCACTGGCTGACTCGGGTACCAAAGATACTGTGGGTCTTTGTCAGTGCTTTGCTGAGGAATCAACAGTGTTTGTTTTGCCTGTTTGCTTGTCTAAGGTGTTAGCTCTAGAGGGGAAATAATGTTAGTATTTCTGGTAGCTTGTGACAGAAAATATCTCCTTGATATCTTGCTTGCAGAGCATAATGAAACAATGCTATGATGGCCCAAGACCTTTAGTAGTATAATAACTGTGGTTTTCTGCACAGTGGGATCTAAAACATGATATATATGCCATTTCTTTTGACAGACATGCAGCACTTGAAAAAAATGTGTTTTCAACTATGGAATGCTTCTTAAAAAAACCTGAAATGTGCTGGTGGTGTGAAAGATTTTTAGCAAGACGTTAATGAAATATAGTGAAGGTGGGTACCAGCCAGGCCAGCCAGAAAGGTATTTGCAACAGTTCTACATGTAAAACAACATGAAGCATATGCAATGCTTTCCTTTGTGATGGGAGGGGAGAAGGTGACAGCCACCAAGCAAGAGATGCAGTGGAAACAGTGGTTTGTCTTGGGGTCATCATGCTGCAGGACTGTTTCAGAGGTGCTGGAGCAAGGCTGGGAATGGCTTGGATTTGTTCTGCTGTATGAAAGCATGGAGAAATTACAATCCTGAAAAATCAGGACTGGTGGAAACTTCTTTTTATTTTTCCTTTTTCTATGACAATTTTAAAATTAGGGAGGAATTGTACAAATTTTATTCATGTTACCCGCATTAACACAATATCTCACCCTTTAGTGAAGTCTCCTGTATGCATCTCCTGAGTGGAGAAGAGAAGAATGGCTACATTTATGTGTTGCAGCAAAATGGGAAACTAAATTGATGGAGGTCAGTGGTAGAAGCTTTTGTGTATCATGGAAGCATAAAAACCACTTGAGTTCTGTGAACAACTCAACTTGATTCCTATTGGGATGCTCTTCAGAGTTAGTGGATTCCTTTGTGTTTTGTTCTCGTGTGGAAGAGGGGAGATGCTTGTGGCAGTGACCAAAGCTAATGTGCTAAAAATGGAAAGTCTTGGGAAGGGTGAATTTGTGGACAGTAGTCACAATCTTTTTTAACTGCCTATACCACATTGCCTTCCTGCTTCCCTCTTTTCAGAGTACTGGATTGTGTTGCTAGTTTTTCTGTACCAGTACTGCTTGTACATTACATACTTTTTTTTTTGCCCTCTATTCTTGCTTCCAAACACTTATCCTTCTGTCCTGATCTGCACAAGACACATAGGCACTTGCAGCTTATTGTGCTCCTACTTTGTGTTTAAAAGGCCTTAGTCTGAATCTAAGCTAATTTTTCTCCCACATAAATAACCTAAAGGTACAGGTAATGAAATGATCATGTAAATATAAGACACCCTAATTTAGCAGAGCCACTAAATCTACTTCATCAACTATTTACTAGTATATTAAGAACGCACATACATAAAAATAGACTGAAGTCTCGGGTAAGTCTCTGCCCATATTTTTCCTAATACAAATATTTTGATAGAAAAGTGGTCTAAAGTGTTAGGTTGGCTGATAACCTTTTTCTTAAGGGCATGGGAAAATTGTACAACCTAATTGTTATGCCTATAGGTGTATTTTAGCTCCCATACTTCTTCATAAATGTACCATGCTAACTTAAGTCAATAAATGAACTCAGATGAAACTTATTAAAATCTAACTCTGTTCACATCATTAATTGCATGATATTTTATATCCCTAGAACAAGCATCTCTACTGTAAAAGAACCTGCCCACAAGGTCATCTGTCCTTGCATAGTTATGGATTATAAATCTGGCCCAAGTATTTATGCTGATAGTCATTTTTGTTCTTCTCTTGCTCGTAGTTCATAATATTTTTTAAATAATGGAATTATGGAACTTATTTTATCCCAATATGAGCATTTGAGTTATTTACAAGCTGAGAGCTGTTGCCTGGTACTATTAATGTAGATTTTTGAAATAAAGGAATGAAATGCTACAGTTTAGTGTGTGCATAGAAACAGTGTGAATATAAGTAGAAGTAAGTGAATTCTGGAAGTAATTACTTTCAAACATTGGCATTCACACCCAGTGTATTGATCTGTGTTAATGTGATTATCTCTAGGCAGTGTCTAAGTACTGCAGCTCCCTTCTGTGAAATCTCTACGTTTTTCCTTGTTGTGCAAGCAGATGAGGCCCCTCTTGTAATTTCACTCTGTGTCTTGTTCCAGAGATGGGGGCTCTGCCTTGTTGTCTGGTGGCTTGCTGAGTGTATTCATGCTCTGCTTGTACTCCTCTAGGATGGGAAAGTGCAGTTTTAGCTGGCTGTGTCAGTGATGCCTGTTTCTTTGTTCACTTGTTGCTGAGGTCTTCTGCACTGACTTGTGTCTGTGCTCTTTGCAAGATCCTTTGTGGCTTTAGATGTTACAGTTCCTTCCTCATTCACTACTGATAATGTTGCCTTTTCCCTATAATCAGTGATGTGTCCGGCTTAAAACATTTTCTTCATTATTTTGCTTCCTGTCAAGCCAGGTAAGAAATCCTAGCAAATATCTCTAAATATACCTGTTCCTCTCCCTATTAAGGCTCTGTTATGTTAAGGCCTGAACACATCTTGGCTGGACTGCTTATGGTCTAAACCATTTCTCTTCCATTCGCAGAAAAGACACTTCAATGTGACAAGAAAGAGCATGGAAAGGCTGGGAGCAGGGGCTGGATTTATGGCTGGGGATGGGATTTATCTGGCCAAGGACCACAGCTCCTCCTGCTGCTGCATGGGGTCTCATGGCTTTACTGGCTGTCCTGTATGTAAGCCACATATTCTCGTGGACTGCAAATATAATTCCTAGGCTTTTGGGACAGATGCTATCATCTGAGTGTTTCTGCAGTCTCTGGCACAAATGTAGGATTGTTACAGTAGAAAGAGTATATAATTGTCAATGGATTTTATAGACAGTGCTTTATCTAGTTAAAGTTCTTTAACTAGAGCTTTAGCTGAAAGAAAATAGAAATACAAAGCTGAAAGAGAATTGAAAATGTTATTTATTTAAGAAAAATAAATTTTAGTGTGGACTTTTTTAAACTAGTGCATTATGTTGTGTGTTCTTTCCATATGTTATTTTTATTCTCACTTATAATGTTTGGAATTAAACTAGACAGTAAACTCTCCAAAGCACAATTGTTTTCCCAAATGTATTTGTCTTGCAAGTAGCAGGCTTTCATCTTAAGAGAGCAGCTTCTTGCATAGAATAATAAAAAGCAATAGCAGTTGCTTTTGTTTGGAAGTAAAGCTGAAAATGATGTGGACTTTACAGAAAAAGTGTAAAAACAGTAGACTTTGTTTATGATCTCCCTTCCCCTGTGCTAGCTTAAGCTCTAAGCTACAAGTATAGTTGTGGTCTGTGGATATACTGCTTTAAAACAGATACAAGATCACATCCTGATGCATCTGTTCAAAGATTGTTGTAATCATTAGTGGTTACAGTTGTAGATTATTTTAGTAAGAGTTTTCATCTACTTTACTTGGATTCTCTATTTTAGTACTGATAACGTTGCCGCAAGCTTACATCACAAATGTGACTCTGTCTTTTATGTGATTGTCTCTGAGATTGTACATAGGTCCTGTTGAGGGAAAAATAATTTTTATGTGTATTAAAAGATTTATTACATGAGTAGAGTCTGTGTGTGTGTGTTGGGCAGATTTTTAAAGTGTGATCTTCATTTTCTGTGGCTCTGCAACCTGATATGGACTTTGTAGTTTTCTCCAGTATTTCTTTTAAGTTAATCATAGGTCTGCAGCTCTTTGCTACAAGGATGTTCTTAAAGCTGTGATTTGTATTTTATTCAGGAATAGCATTGCTAAAGTACTTGCTTCTTCTCTGTTTTGTGACCCATTGTTATTCATACATTCTTTTCTCTGTTCTAATTTTAAAACCGTCTGTGTTCCAATTTAGCTGAAGTGTTCAATGTATTCCTTTTTATGTTACTTAAAAGTTTTTGTATTTCTTAGTGGCTTAGTGGTTTGATTTCAGAAAGAGATCTGATGGAGCCAGCTGGCTGAGAAATGGATTTCTTCATTTCACAGGAGAACTTCCCTACATTTATTTTAGAAAAATGATCTCTTTTTTTCCCCAGCACCCCGATTTGAAATGGAAATGAAGTTCCAAATGTTCTGTGGAATTCAGTTTGTGAAAAAAGTATATTTCAGATGTATCAAGCTAAAAAAACCTCCAAACCAAAACTCTGATACTGTTTTAATGATTGATTTAACATTTTACTTGAGATATTTTCAACGACCAACATGCTAATGTTTGGTCTCTTTAATCCGATTTTGTTTTCACTGCTCAAAAAAGTGTGGAGGAAAAGAGTAAGTACCTTTACAAACAATTAAGTACAGGAGACTCTCCAGCCACAGTGTGAGAATACATAAAAAGGAAATAAAACATCTGTTGAACATTGCTTTAGCTAAAAAACCATGTTTTGGTAAGAATTGTTGTCCTTGTGTAGCTGGTAACAAATGTGAGAGTCTGTGCCTATCCCTGTGTCATTTCAGCCATTGCTGCTCAGCATTCAAAAGCCTGACAACAATTGTGTGAGTTGTATAGGCACAACAGAGAGTGTTTTGTCCAAGTAAATTTGCTGGGTATTTACCTGATTCATGGATAGTTTTTTAAAAATGCTTTGGGTCCTCTGTGCTGTAGCCTGGCTCCCATGGGTAGAGCTGTGGGCTTGAAACATGTTGAAGTTAAAGACTGTCTCATCTCGCAGGATAAACTTTCATACCATGTGTGGTGTGGGTCCTGGGGCTAAGCAAAAGGGTAGAGGGCTGTCTCTCACAACAGTATTTCTTTATCATAGAAAGACAAAAATATCCTGTTACACCCTTAAATGTCTTTCTTGGCTGTAGCCATGCAGTGTGTCCTCAGTACAGCAAGTTTTTGTGCTGCCACACGTAATTGTGAACAGCAAATTCCTGTGATCTGTTACTGCTGCATTTAGCAGTAACAGTACTTTTAAATCAAATGACTTCTGAGTGGTTATCTTGATTAAAGCACTTGAATGAATAAATAATTCAGTGGACTTAATAGTAAGGAAAGAAATAGATCAAGTGGAGCTGTAATTCTTGAGAAAATATATATTCCTCAACTTTTAACTTTATGGATTTTTAAAAAATATATTTAATCACAATGTTTTTTGGGTTTTTTTCATTTTTTGCAGTGTTTTTGTTTAGTGCACTAAAATATAGTTTGATCTGTTGCTATGGTATTTAATAGGCAATTCTGATATTTAGCCTACAGTATCTTTCCATAATGTACAGACTAATGAAGATTTGCAAGCATTCATTTCTTCTGTGTTTTCTCTAGAAAATGAGTATGAAAATTAGAGCTTAAACTTTGTAGCTATTTGTGCTGGTTTAACATGGAGGAAGATGAAAATTAAGGTGTTTAATGCTGAACCACCAGTATGTTTTAATTTTCACTCCTGAGAAGTTGTCTTGCAGACTCTTGTACAACAGCAAAGAAGGGACAAAATCACAGACTGGGTAGGTTGGAAAGGGCCGCAATGGGTCCATCTGGTCCAACCTCCCTGCTCATGCAGAGTCATCCCAGAGCACAGGGTTGTGTCCAGACAGGTCTGGAATATCTCCAGTGAGGGGACTCCACAATCTATCTGGGCAACCTGTTCCAGTGCTCAGTCACCTGCAGAGTAAAGAACTTCAGAGTATTTCAGAGAAGGACAGTTCAAAGTGGGGATTAGATGGATCAGCTAAGGTCTGGTGATGGGCATGTTCAGCTAGTGAATAAAGGGAGGAAGCATCAGCTTTGAGTTCTCTCAATGAAGAATGTGGGGTACGTTGTTTCCTGCCTTGAGAGATAAACTCTGCAATTAAAAATACATGTTCAAGCAATCAAAGAAAGAGAGTAGCAGGTTCCTCCCCTCCCACCTCCCACAGAAATATATGATCTTATTTGACTGACTACTAAGGTAAGGGACGTATTCCTCATTCTCCACTGAAATGAACAACTTAGGGAATGTCTAACTTGTTCAGAGATGTGACAGAAAGGAAAAAAGAAAGGATTTATCCAAAAATTGGAGCACTCCTCCCCCTTATAATTGTGCCTTTAGCTAGAGCAAAAACTATTTTGAAGTACCAGTGAATTTTGGAGTACAACACCAAATTTAAACAGAAAACAACAACTCAGCAACCTATTCCCTTTCCTCAAACTATACCAGTTTTTAATTACTCTACTCTGTAGCAGACAATAAATAGCTGCTGAAGATAAACAACATTTTTTTATTGAATTTTGCCCTGACAAACAAATTGCTCCCTTGGAATCCAACCAGGTCCTGGGATGAAGATAACTCTTTACAAGAGAAAATTGTGCTTGCTACACAATAAAGATGTGATATAATAGACAATTAATACCTGGTCAGTCTAAATTGCTGACAAGAGCAGGGTGCAATCAAATAAAATGAAAGCACTAGAGGGTGAAACAAGTGAGAGGAGTTAACATTGAATTTTGTACATATAAGTCTTAACTCTAAATACAAATTATAGAGGAATTAAAATAGCTTGATGTGTAGAAGAGTCAGATGACAAGACTGATTCCAACCTTTCTCCTGAAAAAATCCAGTGAGTGCTTTTAGCATAGGGCATTTATGGATTGGTGATGTGTGGGTGGGAGAGGAAAACAAGCCTGACTCATGGTAGCAAGAATGTAGATTATGTATGTGGATTTTGTGTGTTGCCATAAAAGAAGAAATCAAATGTCAGCTTGAATGAAAAGATCATGGTTTTAACTTCTGTTATCCCTCGTGATGCTATTTGTAAAAAAATTTGATGGCCGTGATAGAAAGCTGCCTCTGCAGTAGCTCCTCTCTGTTAATTCAGGGATCTGGCTGCTTGACTAAGATGTAGAAGACTTAGGTTTAATTCCTCTCTAGTCTGAGAGCATTATTTCAACTTTGTTGCTCAGGACAGTGCTGTAGGCACTGATCTAGATGTATGTTGAACTGGATTATTTTCTCATTTGCTATGATTAACATTAGAGTCTTCATTTAGCCATTTCAGTATGAGCTGGTGGGGACAAACCCGTTGTCGCTAACCCAGGTGTAAGTTTCATCCTTTGACCTAATGGAGTGGTCCCCAAGGTGGAGCTGGAGGAGGGACATTCAGTCTGTTCTCCTGTGCACTGGGTAAATGCCCTAACAGCTCTGGGGATGGAGTGGGGTGAGAACACAGTCTTGCTAAAACCACGATGGCAGCACAACTGATTTTATCATCTGCTTATTATTATTATCTCTTTGCCATATCTGTGAAGATGCCCAAGAGGGGAAGCAAATATTTGTTCAACAGGGCACAAGAATGCTTTAATTCTCAGCTTTGATAATGACCATGAAATATCCATCTCGAGTGGATCCAAAATCATGTCCTTTTCTAGCTGATCCAACCACTGAGCTGGGAACTCCTCCTTGCACAAGGAGAGCTGTTCTGGCACATGTCCCTGCTTGGAGGGAGCCTGGGGCAGAAAGGTGTTCTTGTGCTGGGTGCTTGTAAATGATCTGAAGATGAGTGAAAATCGATGCAGCCTTGGCAAATTATGATTTGGGAGCTCATTATCTCTTTGTGAAACTCATTTTCCAGCCTACTGATTAGGCTTATAAAAGCACAGTTTTAATATGCCTCCCGCCCTGTTTTTAATTCCCTGGCTGACAGTAAAGAAAATTCTGACCAACTCTCAGGACAATTTATACTCTTCTTTTATCTTGATGGCATATTGATCCTGCTGCATGCTCCTTCTGCAAAATAATGAGCATGCATCTTAAATGCAGTTCATAGGGGTTGTGTAGTAAGCTTTTTTCTTTCTAGGGGCAGTTTGCTGCTTTTGTGTTCTGAGAGCAGGTGCAGCCTAGGAGGAATGGGTCAAGGCTCTTCTGTGGAAAAAACTTTCTGATCTCTGTTACTCTATTTTGCTCCTTTATTAGAGTTTCCTGACATTTAATGGTCTTATTGTTTTGAAGTTTTAATCTTGCATTTAATTATAGAAAATTGTCATAGTAACTGCAACAGTGAATGTATTTGGCTGGGAAAAATCTTATCAAAAATGATCTTAGAAATCTGCCCATGAATTGACTAAACTTGGGAAACTCTGCATTTATTTCACTAACACTGTACTTGCTTTTTTTTTTTTTTTCCTTTTTTTCTTGAAAATAAGTAGCTTAAATCCCCCCTGCCTCCAAATATAAGAGACTTCCAAGAGAACCTTCTGGTGTAATGTAAACCAGGCTCTAAAGCTGAAAAACCCACTTACGCCAAAGGAGGCACACGGAACCATTTGGCTTGGGGACCTTCACTGGTGTACTAAAGTACATAAAACTCTCATCCTACCTTACTTGGTGATTGCTTTCCTTCTTGGAGAAGCCCTGGGCTGTGGGTGCACACATGGTCTGCAGCAGTGCTTGGTGAGGCAGCCCCTCTGCCCAGCTCACTTTGGGCTCTCACTGAGCTGCAGCAGAAGCTGGGACTCTCTGCATGTAATTTTTCCCCATTGTGAGCAGGGCCTGACTCTCTGAAAAGGAAATAAAGGTCTCAGGATTTGTCACTGGAATAATGACAATTTTAGGCATATTTCTTTGCAATGCAAGCTAAACTACCTGTATTTTTCCAACAAATGATTATTGCCTCATTCACCCTACACTCTGGAGGCGAACAGGCTCGCAATCATGTGAATGAGGTAATCTTTCAGCAACTTAACACTAAACTTGAGAACAGATGAAATAAGGAAACCACTTAGAGGAAAATGACCTCTCTGTGATAGCCCTTTCTCAGAAATAGAAGATTTGCTGTTCAGCACCAGCAAGTGTGTAGGGAACCAGCTGAATGGGAGAATCTGTCCACTCCTCTAAGTACTTAATGGGACACTTATTTCCCTTTTCTAAAGAAAGGCTGGTGACATCTGCATTTAGTTGAAGAAGCTAATGGCAGAAGGAGACAAGGAAAAAGGCTATGCTGTAAAGCAAGAGGACCAGGTGAATATTCCTTTCAGGTCAAAAACACCCTTTCTTCTCATCTGAGGGATGAGGGGGCCTCTGCAGAAGAAGAAAATGCTTTAACTACTGAAAAACAAAGAATAATCTAGGACAGGAATAAAGACTGTGGGTTTGGATGGGAGGTGGAAATATGTTCATAAAGGAGGGTGCCTCAGTTGTTACATACAAGTGTGCAGTGTTCAGGATTCATCTAATGCTACCAAAGAGTGTGCATATTTGGAAATTGTAGCCTTAAAAACAAACTTGGGTCTTGTGTATGAAAAGCGTAACTCTCTATAACTGGAGATAAGATAGCAAATGGTAATGTGGTGATTTTTTTTTTAAATTTTAATTTTTTTTTTGATTTGGGACAAACCAAAAATTTTCTGTATAATCCAAAAGGAAGTTGAATTCCAGATTTATTTTCACACTGAGGTGTCAAGTCTGTAATTGTCAACACGAAAACTCTTTTTCAAAACAGCTGCAGGTGAGCTAAGGTAATCTACGGTGTTGATGTAGATTAGTTGTAGGTTCTGCCAGTAGGGGCTTAAAAATCTAAAACTAAAAAGCAGAGTTGTGAAATAAAAAGGAGTTTTCAATGTAGAAATGAGCTGGTTTAAATGCTGTTCTAAAGCATAGGTAGTATGTATTTATTACCACTGAGCAGGCAGGTTTGCGTAAATCCAGAGAAGCTGAAGGAGTCTTGTGTGTATTTTTTATTTCAATTCCCAAATTGTAACCACAGCCATTTCTAATTCACATTTACCTCTGCTAATACTGAAACATAGTGGTCTTTTGATGTATATTGTTGTGTGCTAGTAAAATTAACAGGGATTTGTCTTTCCCAGTTTTGTGGTCTGTACCCAAATGAAACTGATGCCAGGGTTATTCACAATCTGTTCGGGTCATGATTTTGCCTTTGGTAAAACTTTGCCTAAACTGGATTTGGGTTCTGTGATGTTTCAGTGCAGGTGTACTTTCATGATCATTTTTCTCACTTGTGCTCCCTGTTCTGCTAGTAGATTGCATTGGAGAGATTTAAATTACAATTGTTTTGGCAAGATAGAAAGTGAACTAGATGGTTTTGAGGTTGAATACTATTCAGTTAAAACTGGCGTGCACTTTCTCTAGATGCCAATAATGTAAACAGCCATGACAATTTTTAAGCCATATGTTTGTGTGAGTATATTTGATTACAACTAGGGAAGAATCTCTCATGCAGTATTGATTTTTTTACATTTTTTTTTCCTTGTGGTTACAGCACACATTGATTTGGTACAGTAAGAATTATATAAGTTGTTAATCCAGTTTAGCTGGGGTTTGAATTAGGTCTGATCTTTTAGAAAATAAACTTGGGTAGTAATGTGAATTGCTTATATCAGGGGGCTCAATGTGGACTTAATACTGAGAAATGCCTAGAAAAGCAAGTGTGTGTGTGTGGAGTTTAAGTGCAGATGAATACAGCTGTAAGAAACACAAAGCAACTGGAGGAGGAGTGGGGGCCTGTTTGGAGGATTAAAAAATTTCACTGTCAGAAGAACTTAACATGGATGATGATGTTGATGTCTTGGGAGAAAATCCATGAGAATACTCTCAAATAAAAGCCTATCCACAGATATATGTCCCAAAAATATGCCAAAATTTGACAGGTTATTTTATCAGAAAGATTTGGTTGTTTCTGTTTTGACAGCTGAGGTTGTTCTTTTAACTATCTTTTTTTTTTTTTTTTTAGACATATTTTAAACATTTGATGTTGACAAAAAGCACATTTTTTTAGAAAAATTACTTTTATAGTTGCGCATAAAAAAATCCTCTGTTTCTAAACAGTGGAGATGTGCTTTGGCTGAATTGTTCCATTAGAAGGTCATTTAAGCTGCAGAACTCATTTCATGGATGCTCCAGCAATCACTGTGCAGCTTCAGAGCCCATTTCCAAAAAACCCAGAATCCCTCTTCACAGAGCAAAGCATTTCACTTTTAAACTGAGAATGGGAATTTCATATGACTTATGACATTGAAGAATATTTTGTTTTGAAATAGCCTCTGTGCTTCACTGTAGCTGAGGTTTGTAGAATTTCATATTAACACTGAAATTCTGATGTGGTCTGTGTTTGGTAGAAGCAAGTTTAAGATAATTCCAGAGCTATCTATTAGAGGATAATAGTGATAAAACCTAGGAGTTTTTTTTATTGTGGTTAATAATAAAGGATTATCTCATCTATGTTGTTTTTATTACAATAATTGCAAATCTGGCAAAATATGTAGTTACATTGTGGGCAAAATAGCAGTGGAATTTGGCTTGCATGCGGGCTGGTTCAAATCTTTGGACATAATCTTTTATCTGAAATTTGTTCTTCTCCATTGAGTTTTTCTATTCTCTTGCAGTTTCTTTGTCTCTTCACAGGTATTTAGATATGGGTAGCAAGGTGTGGGGGCTTTTATGTTCTGGAGAAGAGGGGAAAAGAAATGTTTTTGCTTATGTGTTATACCCTTCTATATGAAAAGAAAAAGTTCCTTAGAAGCCAATTAGATAAAATTAGTAAGCAAACTGTGTCCAAATCTCCTTGAAAATTATGGTTTAGAAGAATCAGCTTGTCTGATTTCTAATAATATATAAAATATGAGTGAGATGGGCAGAAGGATTTGTGGACTGGAGAAAGATTTTTAATTTGGAAATGAGCAAAATGTCTCTTTATGAGGTAAATTTGGAAAGCTTATTGTGATCTATTCACAGAACTCTAGTCTTATATTTGTTCTGGCCAGAATAGCTGTTGGAAATCATGCTGAAAACTTTCAAAATCATTGAATATTATACCAGGTGAAAATAGTTTTCCTTATGAATACACTCTTAGATTGGAGAATCAAATATTTGGGGGCACATTCTCTCAAGGGTTAATGGTGAAATAGTCAGGTTTTTTGTTTTGGTTTGGTTTTTTCCCTGTCAAAGGATTCAGGGATTTCCTTTTTTTAATGTAAAGAATACAGGAATAGCACATTATATAGCAGTGGAATTAATGAATTCTCCAAAGAGAAGCTAAAAAAGAAACTTGGATTTTTGAGGGCGTGTGGTACATCCTTTAGGTCACTTATAGGTACAGTGTTATAGCAGTGAAGGGCTTGTTTTTACTAAGAACAGGGATTTCTTGATTCATAGCTCTGTAAACAAGAGTAGTTAATAAATCATGAAACATGCTGGGCTGTTTTTCACCCTGCCTATGGGGTTTTAATAGATTGAGGGGAAACCAGCTGCCCTTCCAGGTGGCAAAAGCTGGTTGGGGTTGGGAACATCCAGGTAATCACTGTATCCTTGAGCAGGTAAAGGTGAGAGGTGCTTGTGAGCAGTGACTGCCGCAGGGAGCGTGCTGTGCTGCGCTGTGCCCTGCTGGGATGGAGGCAGTGGATGCAGCCTCTGGGGCTGTGCTGCCCAGCCAGCTTTTAACCCACTTTGCTCACACACCTGGGCAGGTGGAAGTGTGCTCACCTCTGCCAAGCTGCTCCCACAGCTTTTGGGGAGAGCTGTCTCCCAGGAGGAGCCTCAGCTCCTCCATGGACAGCTGCTGGTGAGCAGCTCCTTCAGTTAGGCTCTCATAATAAGGACCTGTCCTGCAGTCTTGTGCTTTGTCTCCTTAATTTGTTGAAAAACAGTCTGCAGCAAGGGAAAGGTGGGATGACACCTGTCAGGATTTCATTGTGTACATGCTCCTGCAGAGGGAGGAAACCCAGATGTTGCAGAAGCTGTGATTGCTGTCAGTGGAAGCAGAAATTGCGCTGTGATTTATGATGATTTGATGCTTCCAATAATCTCATCTGAAGACCAAAAGGCAAGAGATGGCTGTGTTATTGGACATGTCTTAAACGATAAAACAACATAAGTAGAGATTCTCATTTTTGGAAACCTACTCAAGGTTAGACTGTTCTTTAAATGCACTTGTTTGTGAAACTGATATTACACAGAGAAATGTTAGTTTGGATTTGTACGACACTTCAGCGTTAAGAGGAAAATCCGCTTTCCTCTGTCACTGCCCTGAGACTGGAGGATGATGAAGAGGAGGGGAGTCAGTGCATCATGTTGGTGCTGGTTCTGCCATGTCTGCTCTGTGGGGCCTGCCTGGGTTGCCATCAATGTATGCAATGTGCTCTGCAGCACTTGGATGTTTAAGAGGAGCTGGCCAAAGTGGAGGCACGGCAGAGGCAGGGCTTTTCTCTTCTAAAAACTGCCCCACATTCCAACAAATCCAAGCACCTCATAGCTGTCTCTATAATGCACTGTTTTCCCTGGCCAGAGGTGTAACAAAAGCTTCCAAGCATAGATGGTTACAATATAAACTGAAGGGAGGGGGCAGGAGGAGGAAGAAAGTCTAATGCCAGAAATGGGAGATAAGCATCCCCTCCCCTTTCCCCCCTAAATCCCAGAAATAGAGGAGTAGACATTATGAAGCAGGCTTAGTTTCTAGCAGCTTGATCTTTGCCTTTGTGTGCACTTGGCTTTGTGTGCATTGATGTCCTGTTGGTAATTATCCTTCTGTTGTCACCTGTATTCATGATGACACCCCTATATCACATTTTCATCACAGCGTGAAATGTCGCTCTTTTTGCTTTTGTTTTGTTTAGTACTATGAGTTTAGCCCAGAGCTGAAAAAAACCACAAAAGACACTTCTCACAACACACAATGGTACATTGATAACCTTGCAGTTTAGTTACTGATCCTATCTCAATGCTTCCATCTCTCTCCTTCCTCCCACCCCTCTTTTTAAGCAGACAAGGTTTTCCCTCAACAAGCTGATGACAGAATAATTTCTCCAGGTTGATTGTTCGCCCCACATGGTCCTCTGGATTTCTTCATACAAGTGGAAAAAAGCAGATCAAAAGCCTGCAAGAAAAAAACAGGCAAAGGATTGAAAAAAGGCACCATAAAGAGCCTACTCAGGTTTCATTCTGATGATGAACAGGCTTGTAAAGTATTCTGAGACCTGTCAAATTTTCCCATCTGAAATCCAGACCTATTTTAAAAAGAATTTTCATAATGAGTGTCTCTTTTCCTCCATCCACAGGCTCAGAGTATTTTCTGAAAAAGTTCTGCAGGGCAGAGGAGTTGAACAGTTGATCACATGCAGGAGCACGGGATAGATGGAGTACAGCTGACTCAACAGCTACAGGGGATTTGGGTAAGTGCCCACCATGTCAGCCAACTAGGACTTACTAAAATAGTGGTTAATATCACAGTATTCATTACTTTTAAGAGGAAATTTTTACTTTGTCACCCATCAGACAAATTAAACCTCACTAGGAAATCTCAGTGGTAGTTTGTTGGGGAAAAAGCATGCAGGGAATGGCTGATGCAAACATGAAGGCTTTAGTGTCCAACTGGGATTGACTTTTGCAAGTTAGCTTTTACCTAAGGGTACACAGACCAGACTTGTGCTATTAACGCTGGAGGAGGAAGGTTATAAGCCCTGTGCAATGTAGAGGCTATCAGTGTATGTCAAACCCCCTCATGTTGCTTTCAGGAGGGAAACAATCAATTACTTGAAGAAGGCAATTTTCCCCAACTTGTGGTGTCAGTCAGCCTGTTCCCACAGTCATTGCATTGATGGAGGAAAATTTTGATAAGCAGGACTTCTTATCTGGCTCCACTGCAGCTGAATGACAAGAGTTTGTTGATTGGAAGTGACATTGTTTCCGGTCACAAAGCTGGACATGGTAATTGCACCACCTTTGTTTATTTTTAAAGTAATCATAACAGCGATATATTCTTCAGCGAAGATCGCGGGGATTTGAAATCAAGTCTTGGGTTAAGCTGATGAACTGATACTGTCCAAATTGACATAGTTACTATAATTGCCTTGTGTACTGTGGGGGAAAGCCTTAAGAGCTGCAGGAGATAGGAATGCTGACCCTGCTTACATATTCTTGGTCAAAGAATGGTTTTACCAGTGCATGATGATTTGTTTTTTTTCTACTAGATCTTCAGCAGTACACCTCAGGCTTGTTTTACAGGTTGGCTCAAAAATTACTTCAAATCTTGTTTTAAGTCCCAGATGGCTACAACACGGACTTGAAACATGATGAAAGAAATAGCCATAAGCGAATCTCTTTTATTTCACAGTAGAAGCAGTTTTTCTTTTTTAAATATAAATTTGGGAACAGAATCTCTTTGATTTCATAGTTTATGAAATCTGTGGTATTACATGCTTTCTTTGACCAAGATATTGGCAGCATTATTTACTGCTAATTTGTTTAACTTCCAAGGATTGGATAAGGTTGTACTCTACTGCAGCATTATTCCACATCCTTCGTGCTTAGTTGTTGTTTCTAGAAGTGAGGAAATTGAACTAATCCTGATGGCATAAACTCTTGGTGCTTTTTGTCAGGCAAGTCTTATTTTACTGGTAACTTTTCAAACTGCAAACAGATGGCTGCAGTATAATCTACTTGCTAGTGACATCAAGCATTATTTTACTGAAGATTTATATTTATATCACTCTCTTCAAAATCATAAAAAGCGCAATTAAGTAGAATGATACTAGTTTAGATCTTTATCTGCCCATGTGATTGCAGGGCTCTGGGGTCAGGCAATAGGATTAAGTGCATCTCATCACTAGATCAGTGTGTTTGAATCCAGACCATGGCTGGAGGCTACTGAAGGCCAGTAGAATGTGATGACACTTCAGGGGCCTCTATCAGATGATTTGACAGTCTCTGTAAATTTGCTCTGTAAATTTGCTAGCTGGTGGAACCCCTATAATGATCAGTGGTCTGAGAAGGAATTAGACACTGAATGTGCATGTGTGGAGAATGTATTTAAGCTTAGGAACAGCCTCTTAGTTCCAGGTTTTAGGGGCAGTCTTTGTACACTACCTGTGCAGGGGACGTGTCACAGCTTTTATTTTTGTGTTTCAGTCCAAGGTGATCCTGGACTTGCTTTAGTCTCAGTGACTGTCAAATTGCAGTGTCTCCACTGAAAGTGAAGGAGAAACACAATGTAAACCAGCTTCAATAGAGCTAAATGATCCCATTTTTTTCCTCACTATTGGATTAATTAGACAGTGTCTTAAACACTGTAGTTCTGTTCATTACAGATACTTCTCTATGTGCTTGCCAGCCTGTAAGTGAATGTGGCCCAGCTGGTGTTTATCTGATGGCTCTTGTTTTGTAATCAGCTTGTTTATAGTATTTTGTGGCTGAAGTAAGATAAAGAAAATCCAACATGATTTTTATTTTAGTTTTATGATGTGAGTCAGAAGTGCAGTGACCTCAATAGGGAATCTATCAATGTTTTCGGTTGGTTTATGTTCCTGGTGTTTCAGTTGTATCCACTAAAGAGTTTAGCCACAAAATTAAAGAAAAGCAGAGCACAACAAGCCAAATTATGTGGATTTTAATGATTAAAAGGAGGACTTGATTTGTCAGGAACATCCAAACTTGAGCTAAAGTAATCTTTTCAGACTAGTCACTGCAATAGTCTCCAAATCTTATACTGAATTTCCTTTCTTTTTTTCTCAGGTATCTTGCTGATGTCAAAGTTTTTCTGATGTAGTAGACAATACTAAGCAGAGCTATGGTGAAAGTAATATGGAACAGTGTAGGGGGAAGATATCACCTATGAAGAATATTATTTCACTAATGGATGTAGTTGAAACGCTAGAATAAATTTGCTATTTAGCACAGAATAGCAGGAAAACAGACCTCAACACTTGCAAGTGAATAAATTTAAATAGACCTAGTAAGTCAAGATCTCTGGCTTGTTCAACAATAGTTGTTTAGATTTATTTATACTATTATAATTGTATTTTCTCAGTAGTCTGTTTTCTTGGAAGAAGGTATTATGCTGCTTTGTATAAATCTCCTGGAAATATTTCATAAAGGTGTAGTATTCACTTGATCACCATTCTCTTCTTACATTGTAAATATGCAGTTAACTCAGTTTCTTTTCAGACTAGATAAAAAAAAAAGTCAGTGCATCCAAGGATTGGTTGTAAAAATAAAGACATACACATATACTAAGATACAATATATAAAAGTTTATTAGGAATGTTTTGTAGTGTTAGAGGGTAGGTTTGTAATTTTTTAAGAGCTTTTTGGCAGTATGGTACACCAATTAAATTTCCCCAGTCATTAGGCAAGCAGAAAAACTGTCTCAGCTGGATTTTTGCCTATCTGAGGCTCTGAGATGAATCTCCAGATGGACCTGTGCTGCTGCCTCTCTCTAAACACACCTGGTCTTATAGATTCCAGAGCTGTAAGGCTTCTATTATTTACCCAACATATACATTTATTTCTCACTACAGTCATAAGAGACACAAAAAACACTGAGCTGTGAATTCTGGAAGCAGATGTAGGTTTTCAGCCTTTTGGTGTTCAGAAGGGTTTAGAATTATTTCATTTCAATTCATAAGAACATTATGTACTGCTTCCATATAAATATTTTATGATCTTGAGTATGAGTTGCCCATTGTAGTGTGCTGGTGAAAATCTGGGGTCTTTCAAATTAAAGTCTAATGATTTTGTTGTAGCTTCTTTTTGTGGAAACTTAACATCTCTTTCTCAAACCTTTTGGCTCTTTTGTTCTGTGAAAGAGATTATTGTAAAAAGACTTGAAAATAACACAAAGTTCTTTTAACTTACGCTAGAACTTTTTAAAATTTTGAACCAAAGCAAAAGATTTGTTTTTCAAAAGCTGCAAAAATTTCTTCAGTCTCATTTTCCTTGGAGAATATGGGCACCTACTTGATTCACAAAGCATCTTGGCATTTGAGGCTTTAGCTATGATTTAGAATTGGTCAGGGGAAGCTCCCACTTTGTTCTGGTAGTATTTTAATAGATTGAGGAGATGTTCCAAGCTTTTACCCAATATTTAATGACAAACCTAATATATTATGGAGCTAATTCAGGATTCTTTTTTATAAATCTCAAGAACTGAGGGCAAAAATATGACTAGGAAGTACAAACAGGTCATTCTGAGGCCAGATAATTGATGCTGAAGGCAAGTCTCTCCCTGACTAATGTGTGTTTTTAAATCATGGTCTTTCTCATTCAGTCCACAACTACTGTATTCTGAATAGCTACAAGAGAGATTAGTTTACTTATTTTAAAGAAAAATATTTTCACATTTTCCATGTGTGAACAATCATCTGGTTTTGTACATTCTGAGGTGCACCGATTTCTGATGTTCTTAGTTTTATTATTTCCTCATATATATCAAATTATTACATTTGCTGTGAGTCTTAAATACTGTAATTTTGGGAATATACAGGCTGTTCATAGGTTTAGTAGGAGACTGTTGAACTACAAGGCTCATGTGTGTGCCTCTGTGTGTTTGCATTTGTCATGTACATATATGCATGTGCATGTATATATTTATTTTTTCCATGTTGCAGGTTTTTCTAGGTGTCAGGAATGTGATGGCACTATGGGGTCTGAAATCACAGAACACTCTAAAAAAGATATATGTGTTTCAAAGTCTCAGAACCAAAGATTATCTATAAACATAGAGAAATTTTGTAGTTGAAATGTGTCTTAAAGTTGTTTGCATCTCAGTTGCCCTTTATCTATAAAAAAAAACCTTTTAAAAAAGGCAATTATCACCTTTTGATAGACTTATCTTTAAAACAGTTGCTGTAAAGATCCAAGTCCTGTTTTATCTGCATCATAAGACCCAAGGAGATAAAGTAGAAGGCAACACTGAAACTATCTGGATAATTTATTTCAACAGGATGTACAAGTCAAAAGAAAAAGTTCCACTGAAGAATTTGAAGTAGAGAGATATTCTTCTGATTTTGTTCACTGGGTTACTTTTGAGTGATGGCAAGCAGTCTCCTGTGTGTTTAGAAGCAAAGTGGTTCTGGAGGACCTGACAGTGGCGCAGTAAATGCACTTCACAGCTGCTCACATCTTGGGTGCACATGCAGAAACAAGTGGGACCGAAAGATGAATGCAAGCCAGGAGGACAAGGAGCTATTTTGTCAAGAGATGGCTGAGATGGGCCTGTTGAACTATGTAATGATAATTTGACAATATTTTTGTGAGCAGAAGTAAACTTCCTATTTCATTACTTGTAAATACCTAGTGTACATTGCTAGACAACATTTAAGCAGTTACTAGGTATACCAGGCATGTATGAAAACACTTATTAATGTGGCACCAGCTTATTATGTGCTCAACACATCTATAATTTTCTTTCAGAAATTTTTGTTATTAATATTAGCTATACTTTTTTAAAGATATATCTAATCAGAAGGCATGAGGATCACCATATTATTCTGCTGAACTGCCATACCCTGTGGATTAAAAATAGAGAATAAGCAGTGGACTATAGAAAGTTCTTATAAAATACAGGAAGAATATTTGAAGTAATAATGCACTTGGAAGTTGCGACTGGCTTACAAATGCAATTCAATAAAAATGTAGGGCTGAGTCAGTGAATACTGTTGACAATGGAAAATTTTTGAAGATCTTTTTAGAGAGGATGGGAGAGAAAATAAATGAATATCAGGTCATGACAGAGGAAAGAAGAGGGAATTTAAATCAAACTATACCTTCTCAGTGGAATTAAATTCCTAAATTGACTGCAAAAGCTTGTGATGTTTAAATCATAAACATCTTTTCTTGGGAATTCTCTGCAGGTTTTCTGATACAGTGAAGTTTATCAAAGCAGGGACGAGGGCTTTGTAAAGTGATAGCAATTGAAGTGAGCACTGCCTGTTGCAACTCTGACCTCTCTGTACTCTTCAGTGGTGAGCAGCACAGAACAGCAGGGCCTGAGTCTGGGTACAGCAGTGAAACGTTATATGGGTTTGCTGTTTAGGAGTTTAATGAACAGAAGGGGTCAGATTTCCCTTGCAGTATGTGTTGGCATCTTTTTAATTCTGGAAATCTTCTTAACAGCCAGATGTGTTTGTTGTAGATCAAAGAAGCCTTTTGTTTTTAAACCATCAAGAACAGCATTCCTCAAAAAATGCATACTAAGACTTGCACACTAAATGAAGGAAAAAAGGCAGATATCTTCCTCATGTATTTCACTCCAGGATTATAAATAATCCCATTCCTGACACTTGCATGCTATCTTATGATTTTGTACATGGATTTTTAGTTTCATATTTATACATCAGCAATCATATCATGTTCTTGCTATTATTTTGATAGAACTTTTATGCTTCTATAATTGTATTAAATGGTCAGCCATATTGGTATGGTAGAAAACTTTTGGTTAGGATGACCTATACATTTGGGAGGGCTGAAGTTCAGAAATTTCTGTTGAAAAATATCTTGCTGGGGGCCTTTAAGACCAGACTGGAAAAGCAAAAATGGCTCCCTTAGTTGTGTCTGGTGAGGGCAGATCAGTGATGTTGGCCTCCCAGGATGCTTTCTAGCCCTACAGTTCTCTTGAAAAATGAAAAATTATGCATATTCATAGCTTATTTAACCAAAAGCAGCAGGAGTAAACTCAATTGGTGATGTGGATCTGCATGTTGATTCATATGCAGATGAGTCAATAGCCAAAAAGCAAGTAGGACATTATTGGTTGTGTTAAAATCTGAATTGTTCTGAATATAGCTAGAGAAATAATGCTATAAATACTTAATGTCTTAATTCAGATTTGTTCCTTAGCAATCATCTATCATTCTTCCAAAATGAAGCAGTCTAAGTTATGTTTAATAATTAAAATTTTAGAATTTATTGTGAAGTTCTGCTTTTCATATAAAATAAAAATTACAGCTTTATCAGTGGCATCTTTCATTTAACTCTTTTCAAACATTTTTTTACTAGCAGAAAAACACTGTGGATGTTAGAAAATTAAACTCAGATTTAGATCTTGGTATATCCTTGATATATCCCATTGTAATGGACATCAGAAACCAGCCCATATACAAGAGAACAGTAATATCGACTTTATCAATATAACTGCTGTATGCACAAGCAGAGGTAAAGCTCCAGAACACTGGAAAAATGCCAATATTCTGAAAGAAAAGATGTTTCTTTAAAAATAACGTATAAATTTTCATAGTAAACAAACAAGCAAAACACTGCTGTGCTTCTCTGTCTGAGAGTGATGGACAGGGTGAAGAGATCATGAAAATACAGAGGTTTCATAGCAACCCAGTTGGAAATTTTATTTTCTTTCTTATGTTCTCACAATTCTTCATCAACATTAGCTGCAAGTGCTGTCAATCTCCACAGGAATCTAATGGAAAAAGTGTTAAGAGTCAAAGAGTGCTTTTGTTTGGAATTAGGTATCCACCTAAAACAAAAAGGAGGTTGCATTGTTGCTGTAACTCACTTGTTGAGCAAGTTGAGAAGAACTAGGTTGGAGAGCAGCTTTTGGATGTGATAATAGCAAAAGTTACACCTGGCTCCCCAAATGTGCATGCGTAGCTGGAAGCTGGTGTTTCCAATTCTGGTTTTATTCTGTGTACTTCCAAGCAGAATTACACAAGAATCATTGGCTGTACACTTGGACACACCTTTGACTTTTTAGAAGAATTTGGGTCAGTGTTTTCTTGGAGTTGATCTGTTCATTGACAAAGCATGTGGGACTGTCCTCTAGGGGTCTTTCTTTCAATGCAGAGCATTAAATGAGCATGGTTTGAAAATTAATGAAAGCCTTTGCATTGTTGAGGAGAAGCGGCTCACACTGCTGTGTAGCCATGAAAGATCCAGTAAAGAGTGACATTTTGTCTCGTGTTCTCTCCATGTGCTGTGGCCAGCTTTAGCAATGCAGGACAGTCCCTTGCCATGCCAGGTATGGCTGAAATGAGGAGTGCTACATCTCTGGAGTTTGCACATGTACCTTATCCACTTGGAGAGAGGTGATCTGTGCTCTTAGAGGAAGCAATTTCCGAAATCTTGGAATTACTGAGTTCCTGTATAGGCAAATGGAGAACATTGCCACATTTGGGGTCTACATCAGCAGCTATATTCTCTAGAATGACAAAATCTTACATATATAAAAACCCCAAACAAATAAACTAACAAAATAAACCAAACAAAAAATTAGTGCTCTTGGATTCTCTGACAAAAATCTCAATATTTTGGGATGCTTTTGACAGCGGTATAAGAAGTTGGGATTTTTTGGTTGTGGTAAGTACCACAGGTATTACACCTTGGAGCTTTCCTTGAAAAACGAATCATTACTGAGAACACTTGAAATTCATGTGTTCTGATTGCCAGATACAATTCAAGTAGATGCAAGTGTCTGCACCACCTCTTTGTGGAAGCTCAGTTTAATTGCATTTGTGCTGCAAAGAACAAATGTTTGGCAAAAGATATGAACCCATTTTTATTATAGGATCTTGAACCTCAGAATTTCTGAGCTAACAATTTATTTCTGTGGTTTTCTATGACTTGGAAAAATAGTTTTATTATAGCCAAGATGTCTTTCTTCAGCAATTTTACGCTGAAACATCAAAAAACGATTGGAATTTAAATATTCAAGCAGTTCTAATCTATCATTATATTTTAGGCTTGTTTTTTTCCCTTTTCTATTATCCTTGAATGCCTTATTTTGCTAGTTATGATTGAAGTTGGAAGTTAATAGAAATTAGGCATTACTCAGGAGCAGAGAAATGGGCCCTGCTGCCTGTGACCTCTTTCCCACAAGTTTGTGAGCTTTATCCCCAGTTCCTTTGCTGGAGATCATCGCCTCCCAGCAGTGGAATGTTTGCAGTGAGCATCTTTAATGCAATGAACAGATGTGTGTAATAACCACTCAATGTTTTGCTAGGTTTTGCAATGGAACAGGTATGGTTGCTGCTCCTGCTGATGATTGAAGTGCTCCCAGTGACTGCTCAGTTCAATGGATACAACTGTGATGCTAACCTCCATAGCAGGTTTCCTGGTAAGTATTTAATAGACTTTTTTTTCTAATGGCTTCTTTATTGTCTTGGTTCAAAGCAGTGCTTATTTTTAAATACAGAGCTTTAAATCTGTCTAAGGCCTGGGGGTAGGACTCCAGATTAAGTGAGTCTTAACTGTTTTTGTGACAATGAACTTGCCTAATGCTGCACTTTACTTCCTTCTTAATTGCACAATGGGTCAAATTCAGCCTGGTAGCAAGGCAAACCAATCCCCTCACACCAGTGGGGCTTGACCTGCTTTTGCCAGTGCTCTAAACTGCCCAAGACATTCACCAGAGCTCATATTGTTGTAAATGTTCTCTAAAGATTTAATACTCTCACACTTCTAACTAGGTTTTCTTTCATGTTTAGGTTTTATAGTTTTCTTTTTCCTGGGTAAGAGAATATAATTATATCATTTTATTAAAATAAAGAAATAGGTATCTATTTTAAGCAAAATTACCTTGATGGCAAAATTTTAGTGCCTCGCTTCAGCATTAAGTCCTTGCTTAGGGACACGTGAAGCAATGAGTTTTGTCTATGGATGATGTATTTTCCTTCTTTTAAGAAAATGGGAATGAAGTCATTTTGGGGACATTGGATGCTCAGAGCTGTTAATACAAGGAGAAATAGAAATGAAATGTCAGTCTTGGTGACATGGTATCAGGGTTTACTCAGGCAAAGGATCCTTTAGTTTCTATTACATTGCTGATCCTTCCTGCTTGAGTTGTGTCGTGGGCAGAGTAAGAATAATAAAAAGAAGCCTGTGAATACTGTGTCTCTCACATCTTGTTTTTCTGAGATAGCGATTGACTTGAATAGTTCAGTAATGAACACTCAGTATAGTATTACACTGTAATACCTCTCCTGTTGTTGCTTTCTGAATAATAAAAGTTTTGATTTTTTTTCAGGAAGGGTCAGCTCTTTTATTAAATTTAAGTCAGCAGAAGGCAGAAAGTCGGTTTATTGAATCCCATGTTACTATCACACTGCTAGGTGTTTTGTTGGCATAAGGACCAACAGTGGGTTTGATTCTTTTCCACTTAATCAATATGAACATGAAGAACAGAGAAATAAGACATGCAAAGATCAAATACATTGTCTCCATTCCTGAGAAAATCACAATTTAGCTGAATATTTTGCAAGCTACTTTTTAATATATATATATTCCTATTCTATTAATAATAAATATATTCCATTTAGTGTCAATTTTTGCAGACTTGGCTCTGAAGTGTGCGTGAATTTTGCCCACTTGCTTCAGAGCTACCTTTTGAGTTTCTTATGTAATTGTGGCTTATCTGGTCCCTGTTTCAGGCTTCTTGAGATGTTTGCAACAGGTAGAAGGAAGTTTATGTTCTTCTTTCTCTGTTTTAAAATTTTTCTCTGGTCATTTTTTGCACCTGCTCCGCGCCAGTGTTTGTTTGCAATGTGATACCCGGGAATTGAATTCATCTCTTATTGAGGGTACTTAGGGGCTTCTTGCAGTTCTGTCTCATAAAAATGAGTCATATCAGATTCCATTTCTGCCAAATCTGATTGAATTGGGAGAAAATCTGTTTAGGTTACAGGCAAACAGATTTTTTTTTAAAGTAAATTCCAATTCACCCCTAACTGGCCATAAGAGCTGAGAGCAGAGTCCTACTTTTTCTTGTTTGTCATAAAAGATTCAAAGGCCAGGATTTAATCAACAGTCTTATTGTTGATGTTGAGAGCTAGGAAAGAAAAAAAATTCTGTTTGTTAGTTGTGCATCTGAGATGGAGGTAAAAGCCAAGAAGTCCTTTTGCCCCAAATTTGCCAGGTGTTGTTTTCAAAATGCAGAAATGGGCATATGCTGTGTAATGGGCTGGGGCCAGTGGAGCTGTGAGGCTGCTGAAGGTGGAGAGAGCCTCTGCAGGGAGAAGGGGCTCATTCTTCCTGTGCTGGCTTCCCCAGCACTTGGCTCAGGAGAGGTCAAAAAGGAGAACATCTTAAAACCAATATCTTCCAGGCTGAGATATTGTACTCACAGAGCCTTGTTATGGGTAGATTTTTCTTCCTGTTCCCTATTTGTTCCACACAAGGAGTCTTTATTGCTGTCAGCTGGAATTCCAAGCATGATGTGCAGATACTGGAGAAGCCACTGGGTGTTGAAGTTGTCTCCTCTTTTTCTTTAAATGTTGATAAGAAACAGGAGTTGTCTTCAACAAAGAGGACAAATGAAGCCTTCCTAGAGGAACCATGGAGCTCATCCATTTTTCATTTGTTTGTGCTTTTATCATTCATCGCTTAGGTGACTTCTTGCATAGGGAATAGTGCTGCATAAATAGGATGACAATCAAACAGAACTTTTGTTTCTGCAGTTTGCAAGTTTATTTTAGAGTGCAGGTATGCAATAGTCATCAGGAATGAAGGAAAAAATAGCCCCATTTTTGGTAGACTGAAAATGCAGCAATTTTTTTGTACCAAAGCTAGATTTGTTCTAGAGGATATATAATTAGGTTAGATCTTGCCATCATTCAGAAAGCTTACATAGGGAAAAAACTTTAGATCTGCATTGCAGTGAAGCATAGCTTTTGCAAGGCTTCTGGGACATAGAGCCATATCAGTCTGTCTCCAGTTGGGACATGCAGTTTTGATTCAGGGGGCTCTTACCTTGAGTTCATGTTGAAAACTTTGTAGGGACCGAGGAAATGTTGCAGATTTTTCACATACACTGTGCATTTTAATTTAATATCAAAGCAGGGATTTGATCAAAGAGGAGGTTCATGAGGAGAAACTGGTTTTGAACTACACAGGACATTTCATTCTTCCTCTGATGGAATGACTTTTATCAGTGGTGTTCTGTGGAAACTCTTCTCCTCTGAGGGTTTTTTGCTGCCTGCCCTGGGGTGAGTTGTCAATGGGTGGAGGGGTAACAGAGCAGAAGTGGGCAGTGGAGCTCCCAGCATTTTCTCCCATGAGTCTGTCTGTAATTCAGGATCGTCTCTGTTTCTGTAGGATCTGTGTACCTCTTGGGCTTTACCCTCTTGCTTGAGAGACATCCATGAGCACTTCTGGCTGTAGATAGCTTATGTGATTTGAGTCAGAAAGAAACCAAATTTGCCTGTATGGAATCTCTGAGGCCCTCACAGTTAAGGCTTCATCAGCTGGGTGCCATAACCTTAAAGCCGTCACTCCTCTGACTCAGAAAACCAGAGGCTTTTAATGCAGGAATGCAAATACTTTTTGCTTGTTCGTTTCTTTTAACTTATATAGGAAATATTTACCCTCCCAAATTGCCAACAAATGTGCTGCATATTTAGCAACTTAGAGGGCATTAGATCTGTTTGGGACTGGCTTCAGATAAATTTCTGCACAAAAAATGTTTTATTTCCAGAATGGACTAATTTGGCAGCAATAGTTCTTCATGAAATAGCGGGCAGAAAAGGTTAAGTCTGGAAAGGTTGTTTATCCTCCTCCTGTATCATGCAGAAGTTGGTTTTGTATGATAGGTCTCATCTCCCATAGTGTCAAATGATAATTTTGCAAGCAGTAATGATAAGTTAATTGGTAAAGTTATTATTCTGCTTTCTGAAAAGGCTTGAGGTGAGTTATGAAATTAACTGAGCTACTTTGTTACATCCTGCAATTTGTTATGATCTGTCTGTGCGTCAGCCCAAGGAAGCATAAATGCACAATTTGCCATTCCCTGTTTTGTGCTGGCCCCTCTACCTTGGTACACTCATTAAATGGATGGTAATAGTCCTCCTGCAGAGAAAACGAAGGCATGCTGCTTCCTGATCTTTGTGCGTTACATTAGTGGGATTATGATTGTGTACAAACCAGGAGAATTTCATGCCAAATCACTTCAACTCCTGTCTTGCCTCCAGTACCTTTCTGCCCAGATTTACACCCAGTGAGTAACATTTATCATGGCATTAGCTCAGGACTGAGTTTGGCCTGTTAATTTCTGCACTTGATTGTTTTGGCTTGAAAGCCACCATTAAAGCTGTCTAAATTAAACTACTTGTGCTGCTGTACCATGGGGGAAGAACTAGTTCATTGTAATGGAAATTTCATTTCCTCTCTGCTGTGACTACGAAGTGAAACAATTCGTTTTAGCAGGCTTAATGGTACAGTATTGACTGAAGTTGTTCTACAATTTTTAACAGCCCTTAATCTTTAAGCAGATGTAATAAATTAGTTCTATGAAGGAGTAATGTCTGTGTTTAATGCAATGCAGTATGTATTTTTGTAAAGTACTGGGGGGAAATGCCAGAACAGCCCCCCAACCATCTACAGGCAAAGAAGAGCTTAAAGAAGAGCAATGTTAGAGCTTTAAAGCAAGACAATCTGCTGCTTGTGTCTGTATCTGAACCTGATGCTTTTCTATTCACAACATAAAAGTCTTCAAAGCTTTTGAATAAAAGGTCAAATTGGCAAAGACACTTTTTTTGCTTTTCAAAAACTGATCAGTTTTAACAGCTGCTTCTTTCTAGGTCTTTTGTGTTGTCATAATGCACAGAATGAAAGACTGCAAGATGCTTTGTGGTATTGATCATAGTCTTTCAAGAGCCAACTGATTTTTCATTAAAGCTCAAGTTGATGGTTCTTAAAAAAAAAACCCAAAGCCAAAATCCAGGGAAAACCAACTTTAGAGAGATCATAATAAATTACTCTGATATGCTGTTGATTGTACTTCAAAGTCTGCACAGCCTGAGACTGTGATCTCATACGAAGTGGACTCCAGACAACTCAGAAAAATGTAGCCAGTTTTCATGCCAGAGTGGGCTGGGAGGTAGAGCTTGGCCTTCTCTATTTCTCAGAATTGCTGGAAATTTCTGTTCCAGAGGGGGCTGCTTAATCAGACTCCAAATATTTGAACACTTGCTGTTTTCTACTCTATTGCAGTGTTTCATTTTACAAATGTGCTACTAAAAGATTTGCTGTGGGATTAATATATTTCTTGCTTGTTTACACTATGTTACTATATTAACTTGTGTTTTTTTCTTCAGCAAAATGGTAGAGTCAGATCTGTTCTTCATACTAATGCAATTCCTACCTTTATATTCTAATATTTTCCTGAAACTGGAATCTGAAAATTTATCTGATTGTAAGTCACAATGCTAGACTAACTGCTACAATAGTTGTGTAATGATTTCTTCAAATCTTACAATGTCTTTCTCTCTGTTTTTCTTGCAGCTGAGCGAGATATCAATGTTTTCTGTGGAGTACAGACGATTACTATGAAGATAAATTTTTGCACAGTTCTTTTTTCTGGTTATTCTGAGACAGATCTGGCACTGAATGGGAAACATGGGGATGCCCACTGCAGGGGCTTCATCAATAACAACACCTTTCCAGCAGTGGTCATTTTCATCATCAATCTGAGTACTTTGGAATCTTGTGGAAACACCTTAGTGGTAAGACCAAAGCAAAGTGAAATTATAGCATGGCTATGTATACATAGGATCAAATGAATGCCCTTGACAGCATTGTATCTTCCATAGATAACATTTACTTTGTCTTATCCAGTTGGAAACATATTGCATACTCAAAGAAAACCAGAGGAAGCTGGTGATTTATAATCTTGATTGCTATTGAGAAAATATGATGGGGGACACATTTGTGCTCTGACTAGAAAGTGTAATTTTTATTTAAGTATTTTTTCAATGGAAGAATGAGATTATTCCAAGGTCTTTCTAAAAATCTTGATGACCATGCCTTAAATTTTGCAGAAGTGGAGAGTTTGATAGTTCATGTGTATCACATTGAGCGAAATTAAAGTACCAATGAATAACTTAAAAAAACAAGTTTAAAAATGTGTTATTCTCTCCAAAATTCTTATTTGTACTTGATGCCTGTCAGTTTTTATAACAAACCCCCTGTTTTGTTTATAATAATTTTGCTGAAATGTTTGATATGCTCTGTGACTTAGGGTGAGTTTTCTTTTAAAATTTCAACAAAAAAACAGTTCAGCCAATTCAAGACTCTTTTTTTCCAGCTGTAGCACCTGTATGACTTGCAGTAGAATAATTTTCAGGGAAGCAACTTCTTCCTGTTCCTGTGTATTTGGCCACCTTGTAAACTCTCTGATCTTGCTATTTGATCATAATCGTAAGAGATTGATGTTTAAAAAACAAAACAGAAAGACCCCCCTGTCTCATAAGTCCAAATAATTGGAGCTTCCCATGAAGTCCCCCATCAGGCTGCACTGAATACAAAGACAAAGCAGCTGCTAAAAATATAACAAAAATATTCCCCCATCCTCTCTGTTTACTCATGCTGTGCCCCCAGATGAGGACAAAAATGGAGCAGGGAGCATTTCTTATCATGTTCCCCACACTGGAGTTTTACAATCCCCTACATTTCTTGGCAGTGTTTCACAGCAAAGACCTTCAAGCTAATTTTCAATAAGAGTAAAGGAAAGACAACAGTTCAGGCAGAACTTGTGTAAAACTCATGTCTTTCTGTAACACAGCAGGCTCAGCTTTTTACTTTATGGGAGTAGGGTGGTGAGGAAGTTAAAAAAGCTTTGGTTGACTGTACTAATTTAGCCTGTAATGTTCAGGCAAAACTCAGATCCTGGAAAATTCTATTTTCGACATTTTTGTGCCATTAAAAAAATTATTAAGTATACTATGGGCAAAATGCATGCCTGTTTCTGTCTTTTAGGTTTGTTTTTGATGGACAAAGAAATCAAAATTCCATGCATCCTGTGCTACTTACTGCAAAATGCTACAACTCATGTGCACCTCACAATGATTCTTCCATAATGAAATGGTTTTTTAAGAAACCATGTGTTTTAAAGCTACTGAGAACATCTGTTTTGCTAATACAGTTGTACAAAAGAAATGCTGCAGTAGAAGTCCAGTGCCATGCTAATTTGCCCCGTTGTGTCTCTGCCTACTGAGAAAGGAATTTGTGCTGTTCTCAGTTATTTTCAAACAACCCCTTATTCAGATCTGTAGCTACAGATGGAGTGGGGCTGGGCTGATACCAGCAGGGAAGTACCCCTCACTTTTCCTGAGGACTGTGTGTTCTTGCAGGCTATGCACACTCTGTGAGCTAGGCAATACAGAATAGCCCATGGATGCAATTCAGGTTGCATTGACATTAATTTTGTACTGCTTTTGAGCTCTGTAATTTCTGACAGTTTATATTTAAGATTTAGAAATATATACTATAAACAAAGCCACACTCAAAGTTCAACTATTTGGCTTGTATCTGCTTATAAAAGTACCTTATTTTTGATGTGTCCAAACTGAAGCGCAACAGTGAGAGAATATTGTTTCTTGCTTGTGTATTGGCCTTTTTATTAGATATAGAAGCTCATTGTAAGATAATACTTTTTAACAGTAATAGAAATGTTGCTTTAACTTTTCCCAATAAGTTGCATAAATTAATTGGGAATGTTGAGAAAAAAAGTACCTATGAAAAAATATGCTTCCAAGATTCATAATTCTTTTCAAATATTGCTCAAGTCTGTTCTAAGAACAGTGACTGTTATATGCATGATTCCAGGGAGGTGAAAGACAGAACACAGGGAAGATGTTATTAAACTAAATAATTTTTGAATGTTTTAGTGACGATATTTCAGGGTAAATTATGGGCTAAACCATCAGTGTCCTTAAGTTCTTTTGCTCCACAGTTAACTTCAGCTAATAAAAATTTTCTCTCTTCCTCAATAGGTATCCTCAGCTCGAGGTATCAATGCTTATGGAAATACCTCAGTGGTACAGATAGGTAATGTTTCAGGCTATATTGACACACCAGACCCACCAACGATTATCAGCTATTTGCCTGGGCTTCTATACAAATTTAGCTGTAGCTACCCACTGGAGTACTTGGTTAACAACACCCAGCTCGCTTCGTAAGTGCTTTTTTGTTTCTGTGTGTTTCATCCCCATGGTTGTCTTAGCATGTATATGTGCAGGCCATAACAGCATTGTCCGTGTAGCAATTTTGGCTGTTTAAGAGTAAAGGAAAAGGAAAAAGCACCAAAAGAAGTATTGCAAGGAAAAAGAAAATTCTGTAGTGTCATTATACAAGATAATATAATTTATGAAGACCTGCTGTTATGAAGAGACCCTTAGATAATGTAAAACTTCCCTTAAAATTCAGGTTTTCTTAAAAATTATAGCAGAAAAAAAAATCTTCATGAAATAGAAACTTGTAAATATAGAATGCAAGAGAAAATATTTCCATGAGTAAACCTTTTACATCATGTCAAGTGAGTTCCTTTTTGTCACTTTGCCTCTCCACTAATTATTTTACTGATTTGTGTTTCCAGTACCATCCATTATTTTCTGCATAGTTAAGACTGTTAGTATTTTCACTATAAATTCCTGTTTCTGAAGTTTATAACCCAAATGCATAAATTAACTCCTTGTGATATGACTCATTGGGTTTTTTTAATGATAAAGCCTACTGAAGTATGCAAAAACAAAAATAAGGTATCTTTCTTCATGATGGTTTTTGGTTTCTGGGTCTGTTGTAGGTCATCAGCTGCTATTTCTGTGAGAGAGAACAATGGTACATTTATCAGCACTTTGAATTTGTTGCTTTACAATGTGAGTATAAAGCACAGTATGACCTGGAATGAATTAATCTCTGTGCTATGTGGTTACAAACTGTTTTAGCAGATGAAAGTATAGATTCATAATTTGCTGTTTTCTTCCCACTCCCCCCATGGGCCAAGACTTTCTTCCAGGCATCTTTCATCTCTGAATTCCTCCTTTCTTTTTGTTTGCATGTACCTGCTGTCTTGTGTTTATATGGCTGGTCTTTGAGGACAGGCACAGTCTTTTTGTCCTGTATTTATTCAGTTCCTCAATTCACAGCTCTGGCTTTCAGCTGGTAGTGCCATGTGACCAGTCAATTGTAGCCATAACAATCATACTCCAGAGTGCATTTTGTTTGCATTTATTATGTTTCTCTGTATGTCTATAGGTGCTTTGTGCCTAAACAGAGAGCACTCTGTAGAATTCTATAAAATTATTCCAGACCTATTCCCACAGCAATGAACTGTAGCACTTTGGCTGTGGTATTTTTATGTTCAAGCCTCATCAGAGTGTTTCAATCATCTCTGGTTGTTGTGAAGGATGCATCAGTTCCAAATCTATATCCTGATGCATATGCTGCCTTAAGGTGTGGCCTTTAAAGATTTAAAGGGTTAATAATTATGACAGTTTTCATCCAATGCTTCTTCCTTATGTTTTAGATAATTTGAATATGCATTATTGTAAAAACTTTTACCATGTAAATGGGTTGGTGACACTGAAACATGAAAAATGCAAGGACCTCTATTTAACATTAATCCCTGAAATTATATTTTTGTGTTGATTAAAATTTTTACTCATACATTTTAAATACCTGATTTAAATATCAATTTTTCAATCTATCAAGCATCATTTTTTGTAAATTATGAATCCGATTTTTTTTGCATTATTATTCATGCCATCGTGTTGCTGAGTTATAATTCATGCAACTGATTTAAAAGTCAATGCTTTATGCTTTGAACATAATGAGCTATAAATATTGCAACAGGACATTTTTCAATGGCATTCTCTAAAAATCATGTTTGTTTGAAAGAGCAGAGCTCCAAATAACAACCTATAATCTGTTAAAATGATGATTATAGTTCTCTCATTTTTAAATAAACCTATGATCAAAAAGATGGGGCAAAATGAAGAAGGCAAATTTCTCAGTCAAACCAAGCATTGACCACTGCATGTTGACTGCCTTTCAGGGCCCAGTTCAGCAAACAGCCAGGAATAAATGCAGTTGTTGCTCATATTGAGCACATTTTTCCCCTCAGATATCCCCAAAAGCCAAATGTGCTTTCATCCTGCCCACCCCTGTAAGTTTACAAGCTGACCATGACCAGTGGTGGTAGCAGCCAATGACTCACCCTAATGAGTAGCACTGTCAATGAATAACACTGCTAAGGCTGGCAGATTCCAGTGGCGGATATGCCCTTCTGCTTCACCCCCCAGGGCTGGATAAATACATGGACACCTTGTGCACTGCCTGCATTTTTCCCTGTTGGAAGTGCCTCTGGACACCTGCTCTCTTGTGGGCTCACTTGATCCCTGTTAGTAGTCCTTGTTTTGGGCCCCAAGGCTCATGTCCACCCTTGCTCTTAGTGAGGGGATATGTACAGATTTGTCTCTTGACTGCAAGCTGTTTTCTCCAAATTTACCTGTAGGATATTTCTCAACATTGACTCTTCATCTTCTAAGCCTACCTCTGTCTTCTGTCACAAAGTGTTGTTTAGATTTACTTTGTGATGCCAATACATGTCATTGTTAGGAAAGACAAGAGTTGTTATGGTAGACTCAGAGTTTAATAGCAAAATGTTTAATAGGCTTTCACAGAACCTAAGTGGCTATGTGCTTTTATGCCTTTTTGCAAACGTCTCTCTAAATGAATAAAAACTACTTTTAAAGAATAAAGAGCAACTATGGAGTGTAATAGTGAGGGTCTTGCACTTTTTAATCAGTTGCAAAATGTGGCTGAACTGTTATAGAAATGTATAATTAATCTGAAAGAAGGCAAACCTACCTGAAGCCCTCTGATACTGCACAGATTAGATATTGGGCATGCTGTTAATTTTGGCATTTGAAAAAAAAATCACTTGGTCTCTGGTGTGAACACCTTTGTTGCTGTCATTTGCTGCTTGCCATGGTCTCACTTGCCGCAATGAACCTGGTTGAAATCTTATCTACCAGTTTTTTCATAGATATTGAGTGTTTTGAACTTTCACAAGAGGTCTCAACATGCTGAGTCACTGTGCTATCTGTATTAGCACTAGTTTGACAAAGGTGACTTTACCAGGTAGTGCATTTTGATATTCTCAGTTAATCTCTGTTGCACATATCTCTTTCATTGCTTTGTTGCTCAGGTGTAAAGTGGTGTTAATGGTTGAGATTTTGAACAAAAAGCCCCAGTAAAACAGCTATATTTAAGAAGTAGTACATGGGGAATTCCCAACTTTTATGTTGAATACAGCATTCTTGAAACAGCTCTTTTGAAATACTAGAATTTAAATGAAAATGTTTGTTACTTGTGATTTTCAATAAGCCACTTTGACAGAAACTACACTTTGGCATAGCAGAATGTCTTTGTTCTCCTGGACTGTAGTTTGAAATATATAGCATCTCATGGATAATATTCCTAACTCCACTAATTCAAATAACTTTACCAACCTTTCCTGGGAAGGAATGCAGTGGAACAACCCAGTAAAGCTCCTCTATTAGAAAACTAGAGTAGCTCCTCTGTGTGCCTGTAAGCTCTGGGAGACTTACTGAAGTGGCAATGAATGATATGTTTTCTTTAAACACTGAGCCAACCACCTTGTTAAATAATATATTCTCCCAAATTGTTGCATGGGGCAAAGCCAGTCTTTGCAGACAAACTTGTAGGCAATTTCTCTGGCATTGCTTCTTGCTTCTTCTCTTGCAGAAGATGAAGTAGCAATCATTCTACACAGAAGGGTCAGAAAAATTGCTAAGAACTCAGTCTGGATACAGATGGGTTGTTAAAGTGGAATTTCTGTTACAATTGAGGCAATGTTTGTTTTACAGGATTCAACCTACAGCCAGCAACTCCTTATTCCAAGCACAGGTTTACCTTTGAAAACCAAAATATATGCAGCTGTAAGAGCAACCAACCTTGATGGCAGGTACCATAGAGGGTGTTATTTCTTGTCTTGCTTGCTTTCCAGCTCTTGTTACTTAGCTGATTTAGAAGCATCTGTCTTTCCTCATAGCTTTTTGTATTTCAAAATAATGGTTGGTGTTCAGTAATCACTGCTCGCAGCTGGAGGGTGTCAGGTCCTTGGCAGTGAATGCATATTTTGCTGCAGTTCTCATTATGAAAGTTTTCCTGAATTAGACTTTAAATCCTACATAGCTTTCTTTTTAAGAATAGGCCTCTGTTGGACCAAGAGAGAAAATCCAGGGCTTTTAAAAGTGGGCTGGTTTTGATTTCTAGTCCTTTGTGGCCATGATTTCTGAGAGGAGGTGTGCAGTGTGTGTTGACTTTGAAACCAAATAATTTGATTTATAAAGTTCTGCTGTAATGTTGTGCTGTTTAATCTTGTAAGTAGTTGAAGAAACAGGATGCCTGGCATGTGACCTGTTTAACACAGTAGCTCAGTTTCACTGTAACAGCCTGCACTACCTGTTTGTATGCTTTTCTGTGCTGTCCTTACATCTCGCCTCACTCACACCCCCCACGCTTGCACTGCCAGCTCCCCTCATCTATCCCTTTGCTCCCTGTGCAGGTGGAATGTTTTGATGGACTACTGTTACACCACACCATCTGGCAATCCTAGTGATGATCTTCGGTATGATCTTTTCTTCAGGTAGGGCCTGTGCAAACCCAGTGTTTTGTTGGTCCTTCTTTAAAAAAATAATTATAAACTTTTTCAGTAGTGGTGTCCTAAACTGCCTGGAAAGTTTAAGCATTATTAGTAGGCCGGACCAAGGGCTAGGCTTATAGATAACATGTCAGAGCTTCTTTTTGGGTGAACATAAATATAGAAGCAGGTGCCAAGTTATCAGAATTATGAATGTAGAAAAGCATATATCCAAAGTACTTCTTCCAGAGATAACATAAACACTTAAAGTGAATGGCTAAACTGGCCTTTATTTTACCAAAGTTGAATGTGGTGAATGACAGTGATGTAAAACATCAGAGACTTCAGTCCAGGAAAGTAGTTAAGCAAATTATCAAATATAAATAGATGCTGCTACTTCTACTCCCAGTAATAACATTTATTTGAATTGGACCTTTGAAAAACATCCTGGCAATATCTCAAATTAAATTTTATCCATGACACCTAATGGAGAGGTACTGTCTTCATTTGGAGCTACCTGTCTATACTAGTTAGCATACCTGCTTCTTGCTTCAGGTCCCAAGTTTCTTTGAGCACTGGAATTAAATGGTACCTTGGTTATAGCTGTGGTGCTGCAAAACAACACAGTATTTTTGTAGGAATGTGTTTCAGCACAGGAACCTGCAGCCTAATTGTGCAGGCAGATTGTGTCTGCAGATATTTTCATTTCCAAGGAGCTAAAGTGTTGATCTTGCTGCTTAAGCTATCATATTCCCAGCTAAGAGCTTCAAAATACTAACAGAGCTGCTCATCCCGGTTTCACTCTTCTCTACAAAACCTAGCTGTGACAAGGACCCGCAGACAACCATAATTGAGAACGGCAAGAGTCAAATGGGCCGGTTTTCCTTCGAGGTGTTTCGCTTTGTGAAGCACAAGAACCAGAAGATGTCCACAGTCTTCCTCCACTGTGTGACGAAGCTGTGCAGAGCAGATGACTGTCCCTTTCTTGTGCCAGTAAGTTGTAATTACCTGGATATAAAACAGGCATCATGGAGTTCTGCATACAAGTGTTGTGGAAGTTTGGATGGTGCAAAATGAAAGCGACTTGTAGAGGCTGAAGTGAGAATGTTTTTTGTGCCTGAAGGAATGTGAAACTACTGATGAAGAATGTGGAAATGAATACTGTCATCTGGAGATAAAATAACACCAGACCTGCAAAACACAGGTTATTGAGTGTATCAGAAATTACCTCTTTGCCCTGTGATCCTTAATTTTTAAAAGTAACAACTTTGAGGTGGCTTTAAGGTTGATGTTCCTAGTATAGTAGTAAGGTATCCATCATCATAGTGGATGAAGATAAATATCTTAGAATATAGTTTATGGAAAAGTTAATGCTATAGAAAGTGCTGTTATATTGACAAGGAATATTTGTGGAAGTTTCTCACAGTGAGAAAAAATACCATGCCCTTTAGAGTATATCATCTCCTTTATCATCTGAAAACTACTCTTGTGATGAAGTTCATGATGTTATGTCTATTTAAAATTAACTAATTTTAGGAGTATCAGGAACAACAAAGTTTGGAAATGGAAACATTTAAATAAACATATAAACACAAAGTTCTGTGCTGTCTTCAGAACACTGCATTGTTTCCTACTGAATGACTTCCCATTGAGAATTTTAAGCGCGGTCAGTTCAGTATACTCCTGAAATTTTGTATGTTGTTTATATTTTTATGTTAGAAATTTACATAATTAATTTTGCATTCAGTTTATATTCTGAGCTTTTTGAAGTTCTTTCACAAGAAGCTGAAACTAAGGAAATGCTCCTGTTTGGAGCATGCTTGAGTACCACAGATTAAGGTAGATGGTAGGTTACAAATGTTAACGGCGCACACCAGATGAGAGTGCTGGGGATTGTTTTAGTCTGTCATTGCTATTTAGAACTCCATGGAAGATGTTCAAACTCTCACTCAAGAAGCTTGCTAGAATAGGGATTGTCAAGCAAAACAGATTTGTTGGGGAAAACTGTCTGTAAACATAGCTTTGGGAAATTAACTACTGAAAATTTAATATACTATAAGATGGATCTTGTACACAACAGCAATGTAGCTTTGTAAACAAAGTCAGGCAAAATAAAATGGGAAGCCAGGCATTTATAAGATGCACTTCTAGGCAATATTGCAGATATTTTTATTGCAAAGTGATTTAATGCATACTAAGAAATAAAATCAAAATTGTAGTATTCCTTACCAAAGAATTCATATTACATCAGGAAGCACAAAAAGGCCACAGTTGTGTTCCACTCTGAGTCTGTGATTGTTTTGATTGACCACTCAGATCTGCAGCAACAGAGAAAGAAGAGACACTGGTGGACGGACGACTTGGCGCCCTCCGAGCACATCGGGCAATGCTGTAATCTCTGCTGGCCCCATCATTACAAGGAGTGGTAGGAATAAGCAGTCTTTCTCTAGGGACTGCAGGAATTTCAGAAACCTGGGGAAATGTTTTGCAGTTTAATGTAAATTTGCAGTCACTTTTTGCTGAGTATTTTTTTACTACTACTGAATATTTTTTACGACATTTTTTACTACTTTGTTTGGTAGAAATTTTGAGCTACTATTTTTGTTTGGCTCTCACATGCTTCTTCCTCCAATAAAATCACCGTGGGATACTGTTACGCATATAAGGCTATTATAAAAGTCCAGACTCAGTGGGTTGACTTTTTTTTTGGTCAGATTTCACTGGAGATAATAGAATTTAAGGCACTGTGTTCAGTGTTGCAATTTAATTTGGATGGATAATGAATATTCACTGTCACTTTCTATTCACCATTTCTTCCAGCTTCCCTCTGGGTTTTTATCTACATGTTGCTTCAAATTAATGCACACTATTCTTAGATTCAGCTATAAGAAAGAAACGGGACAAAACCATTGTAAATTTTAAACAGTGGGAAAAAATCCACTTTTAATTGAGGGTGAAATTCCATTACTTTCATTTTTATTGCCAATTGTTTTAGGAAAAAAATAACAGGCAGCTCTAAATGTAACCTGCAGTCTCTGAAAAAAAATTTATATGACTGCTGTTTAAGTTTTAAAAATTACAAATATTTATAAGTAGTTGCAGTTAAGCAATTTATTTCAGCAGTCTTAGGTTTAGGATGCTGAGAGTAGGACTGAACCTGGTCTAGGAAATCTAATTTAAAACTTGAGAATAAGATCCTTCTTTAAATACCAAGTAGTTGTACCTGTATATATAAAGAGAGCAACTGACCCTGCAGAAGGGGGAACCACCTAACAAGCGACCATTTCTAGAGCAAACAGGCTCTGTTATGAGCAGCATATCTGCAATGAAAATGAGTGATTTTTTTATTATACATGGTCCCATTTGAGTTGCTGCCATCTGATTAGTCAAGAAAAAGTGAGAAGAACTAACTTCAAAGTTGCATACATGAGTACATATGGGAAATGAGTGATGGATTTGCTCAGCCAAACAAGCGTGCTGGAGTAATGCTGCCTTAGGCAAGGAATGGAAACTAGATACAGCTTCTTATAGCACCCCTGGTAGATAACATAGCTCATGATTCAAATGCTAGGGATGCTATTTTTACAATTCAAAAATTAAAAAAAAAAGGATACTGATCAATTATCTTTAAATATTGTATAGCTTCAAGCAAAGAGATCTGATGGATGTTTAATGGCGCCAAAGAAAGTATAAACAATTTTATAATTTCATGACAACTCTTGAGGTTGTTTAAATAAGGCTGAAAAAGGAAAGTAATTTTTAGGCATATTCTAAAAGTGGGTGGATAAAGCTTTTTTTATTTCTCCATCTTCATAGTGTGCTTTTGGAGCATTCCACTCATGCTTGACAGAAGGATGGTTTAATGGGAAGTACTTGAAAAAAAAATGGAATTCAATTCTAAACTCTGACACAAATTTAATGATTGGCATTGGGCAAGTCCCTCAATCTCCCTTGCATTTCCCTTTTTCTTCTGGGTCAGAAAGAGGGGAATTAGTCCTGCTGTCAATTCCCTTTGTGAAAATAAACTTGTAAGAACCAGGAGGATTATGAATACTGTTAACAAACTAAAAGGGGAAAGGTCATGTGAGAACTTGACCAAAACTATCTGGATGATGAATAATTTTGGATAAATTTGGAAAATTTTGGATAATTTTTTAGAATTTAGGTAAATTTTGGATGAAGAATACCAGGGTGTATAGAAGTGCTTACACTGTTTTTAAGGCCAGCACTGGCCTAGCTTTAGCACAGATACATTTGTCCCCCCATGGCCTGTCACCAGCTGCTCTGATGCAGCTGCCTTGGTAGGAACAGAAGAGTGCTGCTGCAAAAGAGTGCTGGTCCTTCTCCTGTGTGTTTCTGAACTCATATTTCTAACTTTTGGCTCTTTTCAGAGAAACGTTATTCTTTTTTGATAATCCAAAATTAGTCATTACAGGAGGCACACACAGAAGAAAATGCTTTAGTCTCTGTATGGAGACAAAGCAGGGACCTACTTGTGAAGTTAAAATTATGTAGCTTTTGATGGATGTCTCACTTAAGCTTGGGAGACAGCTGCTCAAAACAAATGTACATGTGAACTGTGCTCACAGATTGCACAAAAAACCCCCAAAACAGTGACAAGAAATGTAATTCTGAAATGGACACTGGGAAGTAAAAACTGAAGACAAAATACAAATGTTAGCCTGAATATAAAGCCACTATGTAACTGCCAAGAGGAAAATGAGCACGGCAAAAAGAGCTTTTTTGTAATAATTTATGGTTGCTGACATATTTTTTCTTGTAAAACTCAAGGTTTTTCCTATAGAGCTATTTTATAATATGATTAAATGAAGGGGCTTGCATATAACATTGTGCTTATGCTTCTGATGTTACTGAGGGAGACAACAGGACTGGCCACCTTTTCAATTAAGAGATTCCTGATTAAAGGTGGTGTTGGTTTGTTTTTCCACAATTTAAATTTAAAAATTTAAATTAATATTTTAATATCTCCTGATATTAAAAATGAAGCAATGGCATGCAATAATGTTATTGTCCATATTTTAACAGAGATGCTAAAAGCTGCTAGTCAATGTGGCAAGTGACCTGATGTATTTTTAAAATAAAGATACAACTATTGGCTTTTGTCTTGCAAGAGGGGAGGAGGTAGTCATAGGTATTTTAAAAATATGACACATACCTCTTTTTTTTTAATATAGATGAGACGCCAACCAACAATTCACAGCTTGGTAAGTTAATCAGAATTTCCAGAAACATAAGAGGGTTTATGAGGGAAGCAGAACTGAGGATGAACCATTTTGATTAATATCTATGCACTGGGATTTTTTTTCCTTTTTAATTTTGATTTATGTTTGTTGCTTAAATGAGTGAATACCAACATGCTCTGAAAAGAAAGCAAGTGGTAAGTATGGAATTCTCAGTTTAATTTGTGCACCCAACACCATCTACACTGAAATTTTAATTCCTGTGATGAAATTGAAATGAAGATCTGATGCTACAATATTTGAGGGTGAAGGGTACATTATAGCCACCAGATGCAAAACCAGACTTAAACAGTAAAATTTTCCCATGCCACACAGGAGTAGAGTGGAAAAATTGTTGTTATGGTGCTTGGTTCTAGCTGTTGTTATGGTCTAGCTTGGTTCACATCTCAAAGCCAGAAGGTCAGAGCTTCAGCTCCTGTTATCCTAGTGTTTAACCTCACAGAGCCTGTGGAAAAACTTGGATAGAACTTGTGCCCTGCTAGGGCAGTGAAGGAAATAGGCTGCAGGGCAGTTCAGTTCTTAAAGTTTTAGGGTGCTTTTCCTTTGGGCACTTGGAACACTTGTTTCAGCCTGTGTGTTACTGTTCTCTGCTGGTAACAAGGAGTGGCTGATGGCTAAGAAAGGATGCTCAGGTGGTACACTGGGCCATTCCACCTTGTATTTCTTCATAACAGGACTGAGTGGAACAAAGAATCCATTCTGTCCTCTGAACTCGGACGCTATTTGTTCCTATCTTTACTCAATTAAGAACATATAAAAGCAGTTGCTGTTCTTGTCTGTCATGGAGAGTTCTTCCTGTAATTAATTGTTCCCTGGTGTGCTCCTACCCATGGATATAATTAAAATGATAAAAAGCAAATTCTTTATTTGCTGCACACAGTTTGCTGTGTTGATGGCTGCTATGTTTCCTTCCCATCCAACAAAAGAAGCATCCTCTCCATCCCAGAGCAAAAGCCTTTCCTCTGCCTGTTGCTGCCTTTGTGGAGAGCGCAGAGGTAGAGTGGGGTGAGGTTGCTGCTGTAGCAGCCAGAAAGCAGCAGAGTGTTGGGAAGGGGAGGGTAACCAGATCAACAGTGCTGATTTCCTTTCAGCTTGGGTGAGGAGGGTGGGATTAATGGTGTTGAGGGCAGGGGGCTGCTTCTGGGAGGAGCAGTCTGCTTTCTCACATGAAGACTGCGTTGTCATTTCCCCTCACTCTCCACCACTGGCAATGGCCAATGCTCATTGCTGCTCAAATGCTTTTTCCCCTCCTGCTGGAAAACACAGTACTTGATGTGGATGTATGTGGCCTATTATGTCAGAACTGGTCCATGAGCAGCTTCCTGATCTGCAATAAGTATTAAAAATGTCACCTTTCCTACCTGAGAATTGATAAACATATTAAGAAGCCCTTTCTGAAGGTGTGCAACAAGCTTCCAGAATGTCCAATGTCCAGTGCCAGACATATCTGCTGATTTATATAGACCTCGAATTGAAATGTAGATAATGACAGTGGGGAAGAAATCTTTTAATTGACTTGATTAGGCCACCAATCCTTATACATCTACATTGATAGTCCTTGGATAAGTTCTTGGATAGGTCCTTGGATAATCATAGTCTTTCCTTGAGTAACACAGGTCAATGTTGGTCACTGGCAGATGAGGGTAATGCCTCAGAAGGCACACGTCTTTATTCCCCAACATGATTAATATTGAAAGAAAATATACTTAGATAAGCTTTATCCAAGTAGACAGGTACATTCTGAGGTACAGCTAGTTTTAGTTCCTTCATTTCAATTATACAGTATATTGGGTGTTGGAAGGGGAAGGCAGAAGTGTTTGGCACTCATGAGAGATAAAGGCAGATGTCACCTGAGAATTTTTCTTCTCCTTGCAGCTCACCCAAATGGACCTCCTTTCCAGATGAACACGGTCACCAGTGCGCTGATTTCAGGCATTGTCGTCCTGGGAATTTCAAGCATTTTCTTTTTTGTATGTTCTCTAACCCTTCTGCACAGAAACTGGCCCAGCAGTACAGTCCTGAGCGGCATCCGAAACCCAGTTTTCAACTGAAAGTGATGATTTGTTTGCACTTTTTGTTTGGGGTTGCCTTTCTTGTCTGTGAAGTATGATTCCATTAAAAAGTAAAATTAAGGCAACACTCCAGTGATATCCAGCTTCTGTTCCAGCTATTCTGTATTTGTAGATTTGATAGATGATGTTGTGTAGGTGAGCAGCAGTGATGTTGGTAACAAGCCTAGAAAATGTTGAGAATCTCAATTGTGTTTGCGATCAGACTGCATGACATTTGCCCATGAATGTGCTGACAATAGAGCTCACATCTTCATCTGCTCAGTAAGGTCTAAAAGCTGGAGAGGCTGCAGATGAGAACCTTTCCAAGTATGCAACTTTAATACAAAGGCTGACATATTCAGGAAAGTTCATAAGTTCATGAACACCTAGTAAGATAAGGATAACTTCTTTTTTGGTATTACATTTTTCACAAATACAAGTGTGTCTCAGGAGGAATTTGTTTTCAGCTGTCTTTGCTAAAAATGACCTAAGAGAGGCTTGGAACAAGTGACTTTTACTTATTTGTAATTTCAAAGTATTTTCTTAAATATATCTTTCATTGGCTTATGGAGGTATCATGTATCAAGTATCACCCAAACTTTCCTCACAGAAAATGAATTTTGGTGCACAATTTGGCAACTGAGTAAAACTCCCAGTAATATACTAATTGTTAAGGGCAAGTTTTGCCCTGTGAGTTTTCCAGCTCTCAGATAAAGCTTTCATTTCCACATGAACAGTCATCAACCAGTGCTTATTTCTTTAGCAGATCTTCTGCATGAGTTAGACTTGTTCACTGCATGGATGAGGGGAAGAAGGCAACTAGAAGGATAACAGGCTACAGGCAGTACTGCACTGTTGCCTCTAGTTATTCTGATGAACATCTGACTTATCTGAAGTGAGTGTGAGGGGCAGGTGCCCTCAAACAGGAGCACAAGGCAGTGGCTTAGCTGTGTAGACAAAAATGCTGGTACTAGAGAGGCCACCATGGGCACAACATATTAAGCTGGACCGGATAGACAGTTGGGATTTTGGTCACACATACAGCAGTTAAATTCCGTTTTTCGTGTACTGTACATATTGGCCTAGAAACACCTCATTGATATTTATCATCATCCTGTGTTAACTGTGTCTGTGTCAGAACTGGCTAATGATCAGGGCTTTTTGGCTCTCAAGGCTAAAGACAAATACAGTCTTGTTCTCAGTTTTCTCTGACCCTGCAAATGCTGTATAAAGGCCTGTTGTTTGCAAATTCCACTGTGCTGTAGGGCGGTATCCCTAACAACAAATACTGTGCCTGTTTTCCTCCAGTCTTAATACCTCAGAAACATTTTTGCACTTCAGGGGTTAGGTCTGATGACATGTAAAACACGATTGTTTAATAAAATTAAACATTTCAGAGTGGATGCTTTGTCTGAACTGTTTTCCTTCCCCTGTCCAATTGTTACTTTTTACATGCTTCCAGGAACCTCATTCTACAGAGGGAAAACTGCACCTGCTTTTTTAAGTTGGTTTGGTAAGAGCTTTCAATATACAGGATAAATTAATATAATTATAGATTTACTGACCTTTAAATGAGTGTGGTAAGCTCTGGAGATTTATATTGCAGCGTGGGGATAAATAAATTCAGATAATCTATTTTAATTTACTAATAAAGACAACCACAAAAATCCCATTAAAGTAATTGCTACTTAGTAAGGAGCAGCTTTTAGCTGCTTTAGCTGCTTTCAGCTTTAGCTGAAAGTTTCCAGTGATGGAGATAGCCATTATCCTTAGAAAGTTGTTTCAGCAGTTAATTGATCTCTTCAATACTTTTAAAAATGCTTACTAATGTGAATATGCCCATTTTAACTTACCAGCCATTAAAAAATGTCAGGCTTGGGTCTGCTAGAGAAAGGGAGAGACCCTTTTTCTAACACAAATCCCATTCAGTTTGGCTAAGATCGCTGAAAAAGAAAGTGAATGGTCTTAGAAGCAGAAAAAGTTGCTGATATGGTATCGTACTTGTTCTGTTTGATTGCTCTGTGTTTCTGGAAGACATTTTGTTGCTTTTCTATAAGGAAACGTATTTTATAGTCATTAACAAAGTCTTGTTGACCACATTTTTTGAGGCTCGGGTAACCTATTACAAAAATGGAGTTGCTATCAATAATGTAATATGCAGAATGTTATTATTTTTTTTTTTAATTTCTAGCATGTTTTGTTTTTGTGAAGAACCAAACCATGTGTAACTTTTCCTCATGTGGAAATTGCTGGTACCAAAGGGTGATCTCCCTTTAGCTAAATTAGCGACAGAGTTCCAACAGCCATCTATAGGAGTCATTACTGAGCTTGCTATGGATTGTGAATTTATTTGTCTCCATCATTCATTAAAAGAGATAAATGTATATTCCTCCTTGATAAAGAAACATGGAAAGGCACAGGTGGAAAATGATGCCTAAACTAAGGCTTATCCATTTACAGGTCTGACATAGGAATGATTTATGAGTTGAGGGGAGCTGAAAACTTGAGCCAGGCTGGCAAAATATTTCTAGGAAGGTGAAGAATTTATAAAAATGTCCCCATCTTGGTTTGTTTGAAAGAAATATGCAGGTATTAAGGAATATGTGGAATCCATAATTTGTGACCTCAAAAGTTTCTAATAAGAGGTCAGGCAGAAGTTGAGTGGATGTGCATGAAGGTTACACCCTCCTTTTTGAGAGGCAGGATGTCAGGTGGGAGGGAATGGGGAATGGAATGAAAATATAAGTTGTAAATGAAGTACTGAAATTAAGATGACACTTTGTACCTTGTGTGAAGAAGCTCTGGCCCAATACAAAATGGGACTTTTGCAGGTGTTAAGTGAAACAGAATTGCTAAAAGAATAGTGGCTGTGATAATGTAAGCAATTCTTTTAGGGATGCTTGTTATATGTGTTTTTTAATGCTTTTTTGGCACAGAGGTCAGGTTTCTGCAGGTAATCACAGTGTACTGAAATATTCTCAGGGCTGTGACCTAGATTTTGGAGCAGACTAAAAACAAACTAAAATTTTAAGCTCAGTTCTAAATCCAGTAGGATTTAATAAATATATAGAAGGGTGAAAACACTTCCAGGCTTCCCCCTCGGAAGGAAGAGATAAATGGCATATCCAACTGGAGCTTAGTATTCCAGTGCTTGGGATAAATTCAGTTGATGTTTGAGAAACAGACCTTGGCCGAGGGACCTGGAAGTAAATCACATTTCCTACTTCATTCAGCAGACAGTATTTCTGACTCTCAGTATCTCTTAGGCTCCAAAAGGTGCCAGAAGAAGCAGACTTGCCCTGATTGAGCTACTCACCTCTTCATCTGGAGGACACATAGGTAGGAGTGTTGTGGTAAACTAGGAAATATTCCAAGTATTGCAAACTGGTCCTTCCTCAGGTCGCTCCCAGGTTTTATTTCAATGCCGTTTGGACCTTCCACCATGCCTTTCAGGAAGAAGCAGGTAGGATGGACATGGAAGAGACATCAGACAATAGCTCTGCAAATACTGGTCCTGAGGGTGCAGTACTGTCATGGTTCTTTGCCATAATGTCTCTTGAAATGTTTTATTAATTTTTCTGTTATTAGTTAATTAACTCTTTCCTGGTCTTTAAAAGAGTATGTTTGTGTAATCAGGAAGCACATCCTTGAGATCAGAGAAATAGAAAATATACAGTGGAAAAGTTGTTCAAGTGACTTATTTTGTGAAGAAGGTAAACTAATCATGTTTGGTAAACCAAGGAACGTGCTGGCCAGCCAGATTTCAAATGCTGCTATTACTCTTTCAACCTCTGCTTTTGTACTTCAGAGTGTAGTGTGAAAAGTACTTTGTGCTAAAGCAGGATCCCCTCCTGTCTTTGCAACCAAAAAATTCAGCCATAGCTGAAATGTTTGCTGCAATCCCCTGCAAAAAGGGGAAATCTTCACTCTTTTGAACTCATGAGATGGTGGTGGTTATAGACATTCACTACCCTCACCTGAACAGGCATAAAATGCTCTGTTTGCATCCTGAACTACTTGTGTATAGACTCTAGGTCTCTGAAGTGTGTTTATCAAACTTGCTTGTTTCGCACAAATAAAACAAAAAAAAATTAAAAATAGCTTTGCTTCAGCAAGTTTTCAACCCCTTTTTCTGGACTGAAGATTGAATCAAGAGAGGCCCAGTGTTCTTTCCAGCAGTCTGTTATATTTCTCATCAAGACAGAGAGGCTGAATGATATCCATTACAGACACTCTTCTAAGTGGGTAAAGAAGAATCTGCTCTTGTGATTGTTTTCTCCTCAGTGTTGCAATCCCTTGTCTCTTGATTCAAGCTGAGCTTGAATCAAACTCTTTTCAGAAAATTTTATTACTTTTATCAGGTAGTAATATGTCTCTGCTCAGCAGCTGTTTTTAGGGACAGGCCTCATTTTAGTGTGGCTTTTTAAACTGAATTTTTATCAGTTTATGAAGAGGAATTAGTGAACTGGACCAGTCAGTACAATCGCAAGCTACTTTATAGAGCAGATACTCCTGATTTGTGTTTTCCCCTCTCCAGATTCTAATAGATAAAAATAATGATGCTGTTAATGCAAATGCTAATTGCAAATGACTTTTAGGGCAAAAATTGAGTGTAGGGTCTGCAGTGGATGACTCAGAGGATCATGCACACACAGCATACACAAGCCTGTGTATTCTACAGAGGCTTGCACCCATTCTGGAGCCAGTGACATGTCAGGAGGTGAGTAGACAGGGCACTGTCTCACTTCAGAGTCAAACTGTGCTCCTGGATGTTAGGGGCTGCACAGCTGAGTGATAGAGTGATGCCTTGGGGCTTCTCTCCCTCACCCCAAAACACTGAGCACTGGATTGCTTATTGAAAATCACAGCACTGCAATTATTGTGGGCAGGACCGTGAGGTGGGTGGCCAGGACAGGTGCTCCCAGTCAGCCTCCCCACCTTGTCCTGGTGCTTCCCAGGCTGCAGGTCTGACTCTGGGAGAGCTCTGCATGTGCACTGGGACTTGGCAAAGTGGGAGCAGAGCCGTGGCAGGGCTTGTGCTGCTTGTTTGTGCTGCTGCTCCTGCAGAGTGCTGAGCAGCTTGTTCTGCTGCACGTGAACACCACACACACTTGCTCTGCTAGGAATACCAATTAAATACAGAAACAGAAATGTGTGAATTAGTGAGAAATCACAGAATGAGCCCCTTTCTGGATAATTGTGTTTGTTTTCACAAATGAAGGCAGGGCAGGGAGATGGGGTGATGTCAGGACTGTGGCCTCAGGTGCAAGGGGAGCAACCCCTGCAGATTGGGCTCCCAAGAAGTCAGACCACAAGGAAGAGAAGCAGCTTTATTCCATCTATGATGTGGAAGGAATTTTGAATGTTTATGTTGCCTATGGGGCAAGCAAATATCTGTGGTTGGCCAGGTACACTCCAGGGCAGTTAGTGCATAATGTAGGCTCTGTGGTATAAACTAGGAAGGACTGAGTCATCCTGGGGAAATCTGCTTTGATACCAAGCTTACGTCAAGATATAGGTCTTCAGATTGAAACCTTAAGCACACATCTACTTTCTTGTACAGATCACTTCTACAGCAGCAATATGTGTTTTTCCTCAGTGGCACTTGGGTGCTCTCAATTCTGTCAGCTTTTTTATCAGTGCTTGCAGAACACTGCTCAGGTACAGTGCTCAGATAGGAACCTCTTCCTGGGAGCTGCTATTATATTAATTTCACTTTATAAAAGTGTTTCTGGTCTGTCAGGCCCAAAACAGCAGTGTGACTTGTGCCTTCACTGCTAATGTGAAACTAGCAGTGTGTAAGTAAGGTCCTCTTTCTGTTCCTACCCTAATTTTAATCCTTAGAGTGGAAATTGCCAATAGCTTATGATAGTGCTTTGTATTTCCTTAGCAATTTTCAAATCTTCAAATTTTTAAAGCCTATTAGGTTCTTCATTCCCTCAGCAGGTGTTCTAGCCTCTGACTATGTTGTTGGCCCTTCACCAGACTTCTTCCAGTTTACTGATGTTTTCCTTCTAATGTGGGGATTAGAAAATGACACAGGTTATCTTGTTTGTGCAAAAAGTGATGAGCAGTGAGGGGAAATTGCTTCCCTCACTCTCCTGGCCATGCTCCTGTTCACACAGCCCTGGGCACTGCTGACCTGCCCTGCTGCCAGGACCCACTGCTGGCTCCTGGGCAGCCTCCTGCCCACCAAGATCCCCCTGCTTTTCACCAGGCTGCTCCCAACCAGCCAGTCCCCAGCCTGTGTCACTGCAGGGGTTAATCCCAAACAGATACAGCACTTTGCAGTTGTGCTTGTTGAATTTCATGATGTCCTTGTCAGCCCATTCCTCCAGTGTGGTGAGGTCCCTCTAAATGGCAGCCCCGCTCTCAAGAGTATTGGGTGGTGATCCTAATTTGTGGCATCTGAAAATTTGACTATAGTCTGCTTTGTCACCTTCTCCAGATCATTGATAAAGGTGTTCAAAAGGACAATCTCAAGCAGAATTCCATAGTACTCCATTTGTTGCTGGTATCCAGGCAGACAGCGACCACTACCCATGAACTAAATCATTCCTCCATCTGTCCAGCTGAAAGAGATTGTCGCTGTCAGTTCAAGGTTGATGTTCTGCTGATCTTGTATGATAGGGACAATAACAATGCTACACAGCAGAGGTTGTTATATTGCTTATTTTTAATCAGGAAATTACATCAGAAATCCAACCCTGACAGAAAGCTAATGGTACAAAGTAAAGCACTAAGGAGCTATGCTCAGATATGCTGTGTTTTCTTGGAAAGAAGACTTCTTATTTTCCTTGGAATGTTGCTTTGCCTCCTAGGTACAAGGTGAACAGTGAACCAGGGTAGTTTCAAGCAGTGTTTGAAAAGGAGTTTGCTGCTGAGTGAAGCCCTATCTCCTTTACTAAAGAAGTTAAGTTTCCAGTGAAAAAGGCAGGGAAATGGTCTAAAAGACAATGGCTGTATGGTGAAACTGGTTGATTTTGGTTTGCCCAGTTGGACACTGCTTCTGGGTCAGTCTCCTGCAGGACATGGCTGGAATGACAGTTTAAATTGAGATCAGCCCTGTACCTTAATTCTTCACCTTCTCCCCACCTCCAATGTACTCAAGTCAAAGCCTCAATCCTTGGCATCATTCCTGGTGCAGTTTTCCACCACTGTGAGTATTCCTGACCCTGCCTGCTGCTTTAGGGCTTTTTAGGCTGTAGTCCCTGTGCTCTGCCCAGACCATTGTTTCTGCTGCTCCCTGACTGGGTGGGTGCCTGCCTGCTCTCCTGCCTGGCCCCAGCCTGCCTGACTGCAGTTCTGCTTCTGTCCACCCAGCCCGGCTTAGCCCTGAGCTGTGACTCTGTGGGAGCCATGTAAGCATTATCCCCTTTGTGTTTCTGGTTCTGAGTGTTAGTGTCCCTCCTCCAGGTGGTTAAGCCAAACTCTTAGGTGATTGTTGCCTTTTCAATTTCCATTTACTTGGGATAGGGCACAGGAGACCTCTGGTTATAGTAATGAAAGCATGCAGTGGCTAACAGTCTAGAAAATGAGTTCTTGTTTTGGTAAATGTTAAACCTACTGCTCCTCTGGGTAAGTCCTAAGGAAATAAATTTTGATGCTCAATATATTGAGCATGGTCTGCTGCTGCTGTCATACTGGAAAGAAGATCTAATCGCATTAAGAGGAAGGAAAACATATAAAGCCACAGTGACACATTTTACTGATATTTTTTCACTTGCCTCATAATTAAAAAATAAATTGAAATCTATCTGCTTCAGTAGCATTTTTGGTCTATTCCATTTTGGACTGGAGTTGTGCAAAAAAATGTCACTGATACAGTCTCATTTACATGAATTTGCATACAGCATGAGGGCCTTCTACAGTTAATAAAATAAAGCAGCAAGACACTTGTGTTCTCAGAGGGCATCCCTCTTAAGTTCTCCCTCAGCTCTTTGTCCTTACAATTCATGCAGGTTTGCTCCTATGATACAGAGGCTACTTGCCATCCTCATTTTACATGTTTTGCCATGGGAGAAGGCTGGAAAGAGACCTATATCTTGCTTCTTGTATCTGTTTCTATGATTGACTGCTTTCAGGGTTAATTCTGCTTCCAGGAGTGTTGGAACCACCTTTTAAGGTAGGTATGGAGATCACTTGTCGTTGGCTGCCTGCAGGTAGAGAAGCTGCATTTTGCTGCTGTTTTGCTGTCAGGAAAGAGCTTCCCTCCGTGAGGAAAACCTCTGTAATGATTACCAGGCTGTGAATACACAATAGAATAGCTAATGGTATCTGTATCTGGTTCCATCTGGTAAAAACAGTCTGGCCTCTCACAGAGTTGCCTCACAAACACTTTAAATTGAATTCTCTTAGAATTGCTGAAGGAAACACAGAACTGGGTACACTAGGAAAAGCATTGCCAGCAGGTTGAGGGAGGTGATGCTGCCCCTTTAGTCAGCCCTAGTGAGGCACATCTGGAATGCTGTGTCCAGTTCTGACTGTACACAGCATTCCAGATGTGCCTCACTCCTCAGGACAAAGGACACAAGGAGCTCCTGGAGCAGGTCCACTGGAGGGCAATGAAAATGAATAATGGACTGGAGCATCTCTCTTACAAGGAAAATCTGAGGCAGCTGGGCCTGTCCAGCCTTGAGAAGAGATTGCTGAGAGGGGATCCTGTCAATACCTACAAGTATCTGAAGGAAGGGTGTCAGGAGGAGGGATCCAGGCTCTACTTGGTACCAAGGAATGGGACCAGGGGCAATGGGCAGAAACTGAAGCACAGAAGTTCCACCTGAACACGAGGAGGAATTTCTTTACTGCGCAGTGACTGAGCATTGGAACAGACTGGCCAGAGAGGTTGTGGAGTCTTCCTCACTGGAAATATTCCAGTGGACACAATCCTGTGCCATGTGCTCTGGTGTGACTCTGCTTGAGCAGGGAGGTTGGACCACATGACCCACTGAGGTCTCTTCCAACCTTACCCAGTCTGTGATTCTGTGACATGGGTGCATTTTATAGAGATGTAAATTTTGTGGTGTAAGCTGCGTGCCTCCTTTTCCCATTTTTCTTTTCCATCTGTACATGGTTTCCTTTCCTTTGAAATTTTAGTTTCCTATCTCAAGCTTGCTGAAAACTTTCCTTTCTTAATAATCATCTTTCAATACCTTCCTCAGCACTGTTGCAATAGTCCTTCACCCTCTGACTTCTGCTGTGATACACTGGTGTCTTTTATAATCATAGTGTTTGTGTTTCTCTGTTCTTTTTAAAGCTGCTAGGGACAGTAGAAAAGGTATCTCAAGAGGAAAATAATAAATAACAATCTGGATTTTTTTTCTCAGTTGATTTTTGCAAGATACCCTTGATCAAGTATCTGCTGAGGTATAGCAATGAATTAACAAAGTAGCCTTTGGGAAGGCTTTTATTTGGAAAAAAAAAATAATCTGTGTATCCTTTTCTCCTGGATGAAATATTTCCTTTGTCTTTCTTGGCTATAGAGAATGCTTTACCTGCTTTTAATTGTAACAGGGTGACTTGGCTGGGCAGGGTTTCTTCCAGTGAAATATAAATGTGGGATAGCAATGTACAAGGAACACTTCACAATGAACTGTGAAGGTTGTGAGGAGAACTTATAAAACAAGTTATTTGTTACCATTTTATTCATTTAGTCATCTGAAGAGTTATGCCACTGTTGTAAAACTGAGGAAATGGATAGATGTTCCTGTGAGATACAACAGACCTCTTGACATCATGTGTTCTGTTTGACCAACCTGATCTCCTATGACAAAATGACCTGCTGATGAGGGAAAGGCTGTGGGTGTTTGTCTAAACTTCAGTGAGGCATTTGGCACTGTCTCCCACAGAGCTCTCATGGAGGAACTGGCTGCTCATGGCTTGGATGGGAATGCTCTTTATCAAGTAAAAAACTGGCTGGATGTCCAGGCCTAGAGAGTGGTGGTGAATGAAACCAAATCCAGTTGGCAGCTGTGATGCTGAGGTGGGAAGAAGCTGTTTGGACATGGTGGTATTGTGCAGGTTTGGTTGATATCCAGACAAGAAGAATGGGGACCTAAGTTAGCTGGTACTTGTTCATTTCCTTGACAATGGGACCTGGCAGCTGGTAATGTTCTGAGTCCCACTCTGTTGAGACAAGCCTGTGCAGTCCTCAGCTGAGGATTATTCTGTAGCATCTATCTTGAGCAAGTGATGGGAGAAAGCTGAGGTACACAGTTGTGGTTTGTGAACAATGTCATGGTACTTGGGCAACTTTCATGTTTCTGGGTAAGACAGCTGATGTGGGCAGGTGCCAGAAGATAAATACCAAAAGACAAGTAAAACACAAATCCATGCCCATCTTAGGGTGTAACTTCCTCCTGGAGCACTGGGAGGGCAGCTGCTGGCTTTTTGGAGTGCACAGTGCCCCTCTCCTGCTATGCTGGTACAACACCTACGTGTGCTGTAGCATCTTTGTCACAGCATATCCCAGTGTTTAACACTGTGGGCTGGATAATGATGGAAAAGTGGGAAGGAGGCAGAATTAAGATGAAGAAGCAAGAATGAAAAGAAGCTTTGCAGGTGAAAACTGAAAATGTGTCAAGCCTCAATCACTTCCTTGAATCCAGACCACAGTTGTTTTAGGGATGTGTTGCAGCACCTTCCCTGTGCGGACACATCAGTTAGATGGAGTATAGCTCCAGGCAGCAATGCTTTGAAGGTTATTTTGCTGACCAAGGATTAAGGAGTCACACTGCTAAGTTAGCAAATAGTGTGATAGATGCAGAGATATGATCAGGTTTCGTTTCTGAACTAGCACATTTCCAAGTCAGTCAAGGCATCATGAAGGACTGATGAGCAGCTGCTCTCATTTTATGGCAAAGTTAGTAAATTTTCTGAGGAGTCAATGGGAATCATTCAGGTTAGTACACTTAATGCTGTGGTGTCTGTGATGTCCATGTAAGATCAAAGTGCTCAGAGAAGCACTGCTGATAGCACCAGCTCTATCAGAGGGTTTCTTGGAGTAGAGTTGGGAAAAACACTTCTTTTGTAGTTGTCACACTTTATATTTACCAGTAAAGAGAAGGCACATAGTGATTATAAAGATCAACACTTGAAAATACAAATATATGGTATTTAATGGGAATTTTTGTATCTGTATATAATGAACTGAAATTCTTGACCTTATCTCTTGCCCTCTTTTGAAAGATAGGAAGCTTCTGTGCTGTGGCTTCTGATGACAGCTCAGTACCTCTTTCCTGTTGCTGCTGGCTCATCCCACGAAGGGTGGCAGAAATCAGAGCCCTGCAGCTCATATAATCTATCCTGATATTTTGTATCAGGTCTGTCAATCATTACAGTACTGTACAAGGCTATTTCACATCACTCATATGAGCTCTGAGAAAATGACTTTGTGCTGAGGAGTAATATCATGTTTTGCTTTTATAGTGCTCTACATTGTACTGCAATATGAGGAGATTGTGTTTTGTTATTGTCTGGTGCCATTATTTGTTTTCTCCATGGACAAAAGCCATACAGATGCCCTTTTCATGTGCAATAAACTCATTGGCAGCAAGAAGGAATAAGCTGGGCATTTCAGGAGCATTGACTGAGCAATTAAAAAGCTAGTTGAAAATGCAAATAGGTGTTCTTTTATATGAAAAACTTTTATTTTCTTTAGAAGTGTGTGCTGGTTTTGCACAAAAAGAGGCAAACTTAAAAAGCAGTTTGCAGTTTTGAATAGTTTAGCACTGTTTTGAATAAAAATCCTTATGTGTCTGTAGCAAGATATTTTTCATGTTAAGGCCTGTCCTGTCACAGTCAGCCCTGGAGTAAGCTGCTCTCAAGGTGGGGATCCTCTGGCTCTGGGGAAAGGCAGGAAAGCCTGTGCTGGAGCTGGAGTTGTTGAGAATAATTGTCAAATACCAGTAAGTGACAGGAAAAGGAAAAAAAAAAAAATCACTTTTTCTTCAGTGACCTCCTAGTCAGAATCCTTGGGGTTTGGCTCCCCTGCTTGCAGGAGGTAGGGGCAGAAAATGAATGGAATTCCACAGAGAAGGTTTGTGTGGTTCTGAGGATATTCCAGGGCAGTGAGGCCCAAGCAGTGCTCTGCACTCTCATCTGCTTGGATGCATTTAAAGGCTGTGATTTCACACTTCATAACATCCCTTTTGGCCAAGGCAGATTCCTGTGTTTGTACCACAGTGAAGCAGGTGGTTCTTCTGAGCATTCCCCTTCTGGAACTCAGGTCTGGCCATGAATTTTCAGGTAAGACATCCCACATGAGTGTAAGTGGGATGCAGCACCACCATTAGCTTGGTGCTGTTTCAAGCTTGCTGCTGTGCCATAGGTTAAAACCAAAACTGCAGGAAGCACAGTAGATCAGGAGCTTTTTGACCATTCTGTTTCAAATTGAATTCTTGTAAATACCTTTTGCCTCTGCATTTCTCTGGTTTATTTTCTTGGAGCTCAGGGTGTGTGAAGGTATCGAAAGAGTTAAAGAAAGTTCTTACATTTTAAAAAGGCAGCACTTCTGTATCCATTAAAAAGTTCAGTTAACTCTTTACAGAACAGGTTTAAGCAGTCTTGCTTGCCACTGGCCTGATTTTTCAAATTGTTTACTAAGCACCTGAGATCCCTCAACTTTCGAGGATACAGGGGAGATAGCTCACTGCCAAGCAATGGTAACACAAAGAGGAAACAAGAGCATTCCTTGTTATCTCCTCTCATATTTACTGATTCCAGGCCAAAAGAGTAGTAGTTAAACTACTCTTCAACCTGCAAGCCTGTAGTGTGTTGTAGGGCACCTCCAGAACAAGCAGAAGCTTAAAGCAGAGCAGTGGTGAAGTATCAGCTGGTAAAGCAAAGTGTTCTGCCCTGACAGACAGCATCAAGTCACAGAATGCTGAGTACCCTGTATCAGGTATGGTTGTAGCAAAGAGATTTCTGGGGACCCTTCACTGCACTACACAGAGTCAGTGACTGCTAAACCCTGAGCTGCTCAAAACATGAGCACACGGGAACTTTGGGGTTCTGGTTTGGTTTGGTTTCTGATGTTAGTATGCCCTAGCTAGAGAGGCAGTGGATGACACACACATGAGCCTATTGCATTTCACGTTTTTCTCGTGTCCTTGATGTCCTGTGTGAGAATGGCAGGAGGGAAACTGTGTGCAAAGACCTGTTAATATCATCAGATGTTCTCCACAAAGCAGGGAGCAACCTCCCTCTCCACACTAGAGAAGACAGGAGTGTTTTTTATTTGTGAGATGATGGGGGTGAAGTAAAGGACAACAAAAAGCCTCAGCATGATAGCAATCTATGCCTAGGAATAAACATGGAAAGTGTTGTACAGTAAAAAGGAAAAAAACATCTTAGGGATAGGTTACTTGCAGAGGAGAACATATGTGGCCCGAAGTTTAGAGTCCGACTAGCTGAGGGCGAAAGGCCGACGCCCCTCTGCAATTCCTGGCCATCACCCTTCGGCGTCTGATGGCCTCGGGCTGTGCTGGCTGCGGACTGGCGTACATTGCTGGTATAGGAGAGGAACGGAGCTGACCATTTCCCGGGGGTTAAACATCGGTTTATTGAAGGTGATGCCGGATCCAAACACCGGGAAACCAACCGGGCAAAAGTTTTTTTCATAGGGGGTGAAAACAGGATTATAAAGGAGGGGGGGGTGGGTACAGGCGGAGCCAATCGGGAAAGGTGAGGGGATGAACTTCACAGAACTGACACTCCATGGAGACCAATAATCAAAAGGTAAAGGAGGTGTCCTGGGACCCCAGCCAACCACCATCTCCAGAGAGGAGAAGGTTCTCGAAACCTGGGAGGAGGAAGGGAGTGATTGACTGGACAGGGAGGAAACAACTTTCACTTATAAGGGAAACCAGGGGAGGAGCAATTACATATCGGCAACTATGAATAGCGGTTACTATAGCAACTTAGCTGACAGGCTAGCACTGGCGGGAAAAACTGGGAGAACGAACCTATTTTACACATAATAGGGGAGAACAATACATAAATTGGGGGAATAACACAAGAAACTTAACAACACACTACCACAGTTACTCAAGCCAGCAAAACTCTCTCAACATTAAATGATGTATGAGAAACTCAGAAGTGTAATTTGAAGACAGATGTTGTGCCAGTTACGCTCCTTTGACTTCTTACAACAATTTCTGTCAGCAGATACTGCAAAGTCAGTACCATTTCATGAGCTGCTATTGCTGTTGTAGGAAATTGCTTCTCTCTGTTTTTTTTCTTTTGCTGGAGATTTGCCTTTTATTAGTGAAGCCCAGCAGTGACTGATTCTTGGAAGAGTGACATTTGAATAGCTGAAGCTGCAGTGACCTACTTCTTGTAGCAGTTTGATAAGGAGCTCCACAATGGTTCATGCCTCTAAACAGCTGTATCTTGCAAAAACATTTGCTTCGTGGGAATTTTAATCTCATCTCTGCCCCTTTGTATCTAACTAAACATGTGAAAATATAAAGATTTTCCAATGAGTGAACTTCCAAAACTGAGTTTGTAATGAGTTAAATGGTGCAGAAAGTAAGCCCTGACTGATATTTCAAACTATGAGAAATGCTGTAAAGTCACAGCAAGTTAACTCCTCCTTGGAACAGGGTGTGGGGTGGTGGCAGTGTGTGTGTCTGTGGCTTGGCATGCTGGTTTTGCTCACACTGCTTGCTTACCTCCATCTTCTAACTCTGATTTGGAAAAGATCCTTAGCTCCTTGCACTGCTCTCTACATTTCCCCCCTATCCTAACACCTTTCTCCCCACTCCCTAATTTTCTTCCTTTATTTCTCTTGTAATCATGCCTTCCCTGCTTCTTCAAACCCAGAGCAAAGATGAACCTGTAAAACTCTATTGATAGTTTCAAATCAGTTTCTTGACTTTTAGATGAAAACTGGGTTCTAGCACTTGCTCCTCTTAAACATGGCAAAACAGAGAAATAATGTATTAAATAGTTTATGGAGAAATTAAAAAGGGAAGAGATCAGTATATAATACCTTGACTCTCCCCACTTAATTATTTTCTTTTTTTTTGGGTCAAGTAATGCTTAATAAATTGTCCTAGAGTTAACTTTTGAGTTGGTTAATATTGGGGTTGTTTACATCAATAACTTACTGCTATGTAAAGTAACAGATTTGCAAAAGGTTCAGGACAATGATCTTCTGGCTGTTTTTTCAAATCAATAGGAATAAATGAGGCATTTCTATTGAAATTACATTTCACTCAGGAATAATTTTGTGAAAATAGGCTGCTACAATTAGAAGTAACTTAGATTAGTGATGATCCATTCCACAAAATCTTTCCCCAAAAGAGAATGGACAAAAATGTCTTTCCCCAATAAAAATATATTCTCAAAAAAGACCTTTCTCTTTGTGCTTGTTCATTTGAATAGAGAAAAAAAATCAATTTGATGTTAAAGCTTTTCTGTTTACAAAAAAAGTCCCCCCTCAACACAATCAAGTTAACTAATGGCAAAGCTATTTTTCTGCCAAGAGGCTGCATCATTAAACTGGGAATTAGACAAATGAGATCCTAATGCGTTTTAATAAAAACAATATATTTCTCCCTTCACTCTAAACCCCTGTAGTCTTGCATATTTTTTGTACTTAGGCCACTGGCAATGTGGAGCTCAGTAATAATTGCTCACCTTATAACTCCTTCTGACACTTATACCTAGAGCAGATTGCATTACAGGGATGTAGATGTATTCTGATTGCATGGGATATTTTTTAGTTATTCTAGCAATGTTTTCAGGAGAAATTAAGGTGGTTTTGAATGGCTTTTCAACCACTGAAAATGTGAATCTGTTGTGCATTTTGTGCATATTATGCACATCTTAGTATTCCACATTGTTCCATTAAAAATGTGCATTTTGGAGAGAAATGGCAATATGTAGGAATAGCATTTATCTATGCAACAGTTCTGTTCCTTGGGCATATTGAGACATACTTACATCCTTTTCTGAGTAAAACTAAATGTTGTGACTTTTATTTCTTTTCCTTGCAGCTAATGTTCCAGAAAACCCTGCATGGATGTGGAGCCAGATCCTTGTCTCATCCCTGCCCTGTTGGTTTAAGCCACTTCACTGAATTCTGCATTCAGGATCCTGAATTTCTGCAGGAGCCTAGGGCTGCTTGTTTGCCTTTGGGCTCCGAGCTGGGTTTGATGCCTACCAGTGGGACGCTGTGAAAGACAAGGAAACCTGTGAAAGGGGGGTTCTCTCATCTTGCAAGTTATGTTTAATTTGTGAATCATGTTTAGACGGGAATGCCTTGTGCATAAATCTTATAAAATTTTTTAGTTTTCCCATCTGCATGAGAGGTGCTAAGCCATGCTTCTAAACTCTATGAACCCATGTTCATAATCTCTTTTACCTGTTTGAAATTTTCTCCCATTTGTCTTCTGTTGCTTAAGCAAATCAGTTGTTTGATATCCCTGCTGGATTTTTGACTTCCCTGTTTCATGTGGTTTATTATTTCTTTTTTTACCCTAATATGCATTGCTCCTGTGAACTCCTTGGGATTTGTTTCCTTCTGTAACTTTGCTAGTGTTTCACATAGGAAATAAGAAAGTTTCAAGTAGCAAACGAGTTCACATGTTGTCAGAGTAATCACAGAATCATCAAGGCGGGAAGAGACCTTCATGATCACCTAGTCTAACATGGGTCTTCAATACTGTTAGAGAAATGCTAGAGATTTCTTTTAATTCTTCTCTGTGAAGTTCTTTTTCCAACAGAGAAAGGATTTAATAAAGCTTTAAAAAGCTGTTCCTGAATGTGAAGTGAGCAAACATTCTGCAGGGGAAGCGTTGGCATTGCTCTTTTCCATTTCTAGTTCATGGTTTTCACCTTCAGAATGCTCTAAACACTAGATCAAACACTGCAGTTCCCTATCCCGTACCTTTCCGTGCCCACTGCAGGCAAACCTCCAGAGGAATCCATCAGCTCCTGGCTGTCAGGACATTTCTCCAGGTTATGGTGAGGTGTATGGGTGCAGCCTGGTGTTCCTCTCCTCAGCAGGAAAACATTGAGATGGTGCCTTCCAAAAATGCTGCTCTTCTCCAGCCAGGAGCACTCAGCTAAGGAAGCCTGGTCTGTGTGTGGAGGATGGTGCTCCTCATTACAAGTACAGCCAGAGTTCAGGCCATAAAGGTGGGGAAAGTGTGCCAGTGGAGAGCATGTATGGATGGGTCCTGCTGTCTGGCTTGGTCATGGAGAGGAGGATAATGAATGTGTTGCTGCTCTTTTAAATGCTTGTCTGAGCTTCCCAGTTTTAAATTTTTGATTTTACTCTCTGTGGTGAGAAAAGCAGACTGAGCAGAAATGGAAGGAAAAACAAACCCCCACCATAGTTCTTGTGGTCCTGTGGTATTCACAGATTTGAGTTCACCTAGATTACTGGTGTAAGGGAATGTATGGAGTTCAGCAAGGAGTATTTTCCTTTAGGCATCCAAAGGCAAACCCCATGGATCAAATGTGTGCCCAAACCACTGCCTGTCAGTGTGATGCAGGCTCTGAGCAGAGCCAGAACAGTGCCCAGGCATCCTGCACACATGCAGGCAAAAAGCAAATTCCAGCTTCACACCTTCCCCCTGACTTTACCCCACTCATAGGGGTGATGATGTTCCAAACCAACCTGACTTCAGCTGATGTTGCTGGGGGGCTGCTCAATCTTTTCTTACTCATCCAGACAACATGTGCTGCAGAATTGATTACATCACTGCTAAAAAATAGGTGAGGCTTTGTGGCCACAGCTCTCTTTACAGAGAACAGCAGGCACAACTTCCCAAGGATTTTTCTGGGAAGGCAGTGAGAACCTCAGAGAAGAAGAGAAAATAATTCTTATCTCTATTCACTGCTCCTGTTGTTTTTGCACATGTAGAATGTGTTAAGGAGATTGTCTACAGAAAGTGATTGTGTTAACTGGACACGGGTGAAAATTGTTTTGGGTGATTGGCCAATCACTCAAAGCTGTGTCCTGGCTGTCCCAGGCAGTCACGGGTTTTTCTTTAGTGTAATATGGAATAGTATCTCTTTAGTATGTGATTTAATATAGTAGTAGTGTAATATAGTATAGTTTTAATAAAGCAATTGTTCAGCATTCTGAATCATGGAGTCACAGCACATTATTCCCTGGCTGGGGGATTGCCTGTTTCTAGGATAAGGCTTTGTGTGTACCAATGTCCTACTAGATGTCGTTCAGGCAGGCAGACTTACTCTCCTTTGCTCTTTATAGTTTCTGTGATTTTTTAGAATCCTTGTTACCTTACTCTCCAAAGCTGCTGAGTTGTAGAAAGTATAACAACATGCTCTGCACAGTGAATTGTAGAAATCTCGTCACTGCTTACACTGAGTCTGAGGTGAAACTCATGACTTCCTTTGTCTGTCATGCTTCATCTGTCACAATAGGAGCAAAAAAAATGCTTCATGGTCTTGATTAAAACCAAATATAAGCATGGAAATTGCCCACTAATTACCATCAGTGCCAAGTGATTTTCTCCTACGCAGTAGTTATATTTTTTACATATATATGTTTATTAACATATATATGTTAATAAACATATGTTTATTAACAAACATATGTTTATTAACAAACATATGTTTATTACACATGTTTATTGCAGTCTTCTGGCCAGTGCTTATGATCAATACCCATTAAGGAAGAGGATACAGAAAATTCAGGGTCTGACCTGCAAAGCCCAGTCAGAAGTACCACAGTTAAGTTCAGACTAAGAACTATAACATGGTAGTATTGTGAGTTTTGTCATCCTGTCCTAGGTTCTCAGATACAAAACTCTCCTGAGTGTCTGAAGGCCTTTTATTTTGTGAAATAGTGAAGTCTATAAAATTGGTATAGTTCTTTGGATAATGTTGTAATTCATATTTCACTCACTGTCCTCTGGTGCAGCTCTGAACATGAGTCTCACTATTCATTCCTGGTCTTTACCTATGGACACTCTTGCCAGCTCTGTGTTGCTTATGTTCATTGATTATTTTTTCTGTAAAAAAAGTTTCATTTATAGAGTTGCATGATTAGGTGAGATTCTCAGGCTTTGTTTAGAAAGTTTTTGATCTCTTTTAGTGGTGGAGAGGATTTTGAAAATATGATCTCTAAGGGCTCAAAGGATGAAAGAATGAATGTCAAAGGTATTATTTTTAAATTTTATGCCCTCTGACATCTGATGTGGCTTTTCATGGCTTGAGGAAGGCATTACAGCCTTAAAGCACTGGACACAGTTCCCTTATGATGAAAAGGCAAGAATTTTGCTGCTTTAGCAAAAAGGCTTGTCACTTAGGCACCTGAATCTGCATTTTTGATGCAAAATGGGTGTATGCTGATTTTGTGGAACCAGAGAAGCCTGTGTCAATGTGAAAGGGTTTCCCTCTGCGTTCTGCTGGTTGCTTTGCACTGGCTCTGGGAAATGGTACCATCACATAGGAGAGCCCTTGGACTGAGACAAGGAGCTTTCTGTTCTACTTAAGACCTCATGCTGTAGTAGCTATCCTGAGGTATATTCATTTAATTGTTAGGTTGTTGAATCTTGATCATATTTTTCTCATTTCAGTAAGCCAGCAATTTCCCTCCCTGTTGTCTCCCAGGGAGCCTGTCCAGGAAAATGTTCCAGAACAGATGAAATTCTGTCATCAAACTGATGAGCAGCTCTTGTGGCTTCTAAGTGGTGTGAGCAGAAGTGATTCTGCGTCCCACATGAGTCTTTGGGAGAAGGGTTGGTTTGGGAAGAAGTCTTTGTGGGCTTTAGCTGTTTAGTCACATGTGTAACAGGGTCAAGAATAGCTCCCAGTGGTTTGATATGTGTTTCAAATTCTCTTCCATGAGATGAACCTTCTGGGACCAGAGTCCAGTTTTCGAAAAAAAGATTTTATGTGCCCAGTAGTTCACAGTCTGAGTTGCTTTAATCTGTGATGTTCAGGAAAGTTTTACTGGCATCCCCTCAGACTTCAGTCTCTGAGCCCCTACTGAAAGTAAATTCCTACTTACTCTGTTGAGACCTGGCTAAAATTGCCCCTCAAAGTGGTAGAAAGGGGGATTGTCCAGAAACCATTTTGGCAGAGGGATATAGCCACTAAGTTCTGTTTAAGGACTCTCACTGGGACACAATTGCACAACAAAGCCTCTAAACAATTTCCAGAGCACAGTGTTATACTGCAGCCCAGGCAAAGTCCCCCTGGGCACTGTGCAGCTCCTGAAGTAGGTGTGCACTTCAGTTCCTTTGAAATTCCAATTTTCATCTCTGTAAATCCCTTGGCAATACTTGTAACAAAATGCCTGTGTCAGAGAAATTTATTACTACTACTGACATGATAATACAAGGGGAAATCAGACATTGCTTAGAAATTTGAATTTCTGTTATAAAAATGCCTCTGTCAGGGCTGTGCATTACACAGTACCTGCATTTTCTCATTTAAAGTAGTATGTCATCTTCAGCTCTACTGCTGGCTTTCAGCTCTCCCCCCCCTCGTTAATAATTGGCAAATGATGGGATGTGATTACATGGCCATTTACAGTACTTATTAGCATTTCATTTATAACATTATCATATAAAACTCACTTAATTGCCCTCTGGGTGTAAACATTTAAATTTTGTACATGGCAGCTCCATTCACTTCTCTGCCACTGAGGAATACAGTATATTACTTCTCAGAAAAGAAAACACAAATTTGTCACGGATGGCTCCATCCACTGTACATGGAGAAGAAAGGGCTTAAAAGATGCTATGGCTCCTTGGGAGTATACACAAGGATAACAACATAATTTGCATTCAGGCATTTGCATATATGGTACAGTAATTTGGCATGGCTCCTTTGGTTTTTATCTCAAAGGAGGGAAGAATTGTCATTTTTCCAGTTAGTATCCTAAAAATCACATACCCTAATGCTGCAAAAAGCCTCCACAAAAGCATCCATAGCTTTGTCACTGTAGAATTATTCTCAATAGAGTATTTATTGGTGCTTTGTCAAATCTGCGTATAAATATACCAGTTGATGGCTTGGCATTATTTTCTTTTGGAGGGTATTCCAGAAGCTAAGCAGAGGTCTGTCTGGGGACTTTTTCCTTGGTGCTTGGTCTGAAATTTCATTGCAATTCCCCTTCTGCTCTTACCTGGTCTATCACTTGCATGCTCATTCAGCCAAGCTGGGCACATTTTTAGCCATTCATCTCCTTGCGAGGGACTTCTGAACCTCTTCAGGGAGCTGCTGTTTTCCACCTCATGGTGCTTTTTAAATGCCCACTGCCAATCTCCTCCATAACACTCTGCCCTTGCCTCCAAATGTTATTGGCCATTTTCTTCTGAGCTCTCTCTGGATAGCAGCTCGCTCAAAGCAGCCATCAACGTGCCAGCTGCTGCTGTGCCGGGGCTGCCAGCCTGATCCAGAGTGTGCTGAAGCCAGAGGAAAGCCTCCGTTGATTTTGGATCAGTACCATAATGAGGAACCAGGGAATAAGATAATGGCCCATAACTTAAAGCACTGAAATGTGGGCCTGCATCACAGTGCAAAGATTGAGTGCTTGAAGGGTAAAGGTCTTCCACAGCCGTAGCCAAGAGGCAACAGCAATTAGCTAATAAACCTAAAAAAATAGACAAAAATAAATGGCCAGAGTAAATTTTGTGGCTGGAGGAGGCTGAAGGCATTTTGGCAGGCTGGGCAGAGCTCAGCTTGGCAGTGGTGGGTGTTATGAGTAGAACAGCTGCCCATTTTTTAAAAAAGGTTGCAGAGTTCTCAGGTTGGGCCAGTTGCTGCCAGGGTGGAGTTCTAACTGTTTGTTATTGTAATCACCAGTGGTTTTTGTTAACTACCTGTCCTTGATGGTTAAGAATTCCCCCTTAGCCGGGTGTTGCCCTGCGGCTTCCTGGAGGATGGCACCCAGACGGTGAAGGGAAAGGGACATTGAGTTAGCCATCAGATCCAGCATACAATGAGAGAAACCCCTCACCAAACCTAGCCAAAAACCCTTTAAACAACGGGCCAACACAAAATTGACGAATCAAAGTGATGTCTAGACGTGAGGAATAGAACCTAGCATCCACCAAGACCCCTTTTAACCCTCACCCTAACCTAAAGATGTCAGCTAGACTAGGACTCAAATGTTGAACCAAACAAGAAGGGATCTCCTGTTGCTCTCCTGAGGATGGACCCCCCCCCCAGCTCTGGCCACAGACCCATGGACAAAGCTGCACTCTTCCTCCTCCTCCTTCTCAGAGTCACTCCTGGCTGTCAGCGGCGCCGTGAGCGCAGACCCGTCTGTTCTCCCCACCCGAGCTGATGACTTTTTGTAAAGGAATTAAAAAAGGGAAAGTTCTGCCTGTGTTAATTTCAGTGGGCTGGGAGCAGTACAGCTGGCAGTGCTCCCTCTGGGCTCTGGGCTGAGAGGAGAGCTGTGAGGGCAGGATGGGGAGCCATGGGGCTTCCTGAGAACAGGGGGGTTTGGTCACAGACTGACACAGTGTGACATCAGTTTGCTTGTGTTGGAGTGAGGGCAGGAGCAAAGGGAAGAGGTCCTGCGGTGCTGGCGGGATCTCAGAAGCTTTGGGAGGATTGGGACTGTGATGAGGGGTTGGTGGGGGTTGTCTGTGCTCTCGAAGCCAGCCAGCCTCCACTCCTGCCCTGAGAATGAGGAGGCAACAGCTGTGTCTGGGAAGGCAGGTGATGGGCCTAGGTGAATGTTTTTCAGCATTCCTGAGAAACAGGGTGTTTTGCTTCTGTAGTGTTGGGGGCAAGGGTCACTGCTGTGAATCTCTTTTTCACCAAAAGGCTCTGGAGATGAGAGATGGGAAGAGACTGCCTGCAGGACAGAATCATGAGTGTCCTGCCTTCTTCCTCCCCACTATGCTGCTCTTTCAGGCTGTGCTAACTTGTCTGCCCATGGGTCTGGCATTCAGAGGAGGGGGGCTTGTTGCAGACATCTTTTGTGAAAAATATTTTCTTGGGATTTTTCTCCCTTCTGAGAAGCTAGGGCCTCAGAAACAAGATGTAAACAATGGTTATCTGCTGCTGTGGAATGCATCAGGTTTTGTCTGTGATTGGGCCATCTTGTATATTTACAATTAATGACCAACCACAGACCAGATAGCTTGGACTCTCTGTCCGAGACACAGATCTTTGTTATTCTTTTCTATTCTTAGCTTAGCTAGGTTCTGAGGAAACCTTTCCTTTCTATTTCTTTTTAGTATAGTTATAATGTAATATATATATATCATAAAATAATAAATCAAGCCTTCTGAACATGGAGTCAACATTCTCGTCTCTCCCTTCACCTGAAAACCCCTGTGACCACTGTCACAGGGGCTGACATCTTTCTCAGGATTTTCTGGTCTCACCTCTCCTTCTGGACCTCCCTCTGCTTTTTCCATGAAGTCGTATGCCTTTTCTCTTGTTTTTGCCTCGCTTGCTTCCAGTGTCTTCCTGTTTGGCCATGATCCTACTGGCTTCCTCCATTGCCAGAAAGCCACCCTTGTGCTGTCCCCATCCTAAAACTGCTGCCTCGCATCCTTTTGCTCTTAGCTCTCCAGTGGCCAGCCCAGTGCAGGAGCAGTGCTTCATACACTAAAGCCAGGATGGGGAAGATGAAGAGCAAGGTGATTAAAACCTGAACAAGGAGCTTCTTGGAACTCCAGCCACGTAAGCTGGGGGCAGTGTCCAAAGCTGCTCAGTGCTCTGCTTCCCCACAGCCCCCCTGGGCTGGGCTGAGGGCAGCAGGAGCTCCCCTGCTCTACAGCCTGGCCATCCAGTGCCTTTCAGCTGACAGCCTGATGAGCTCTTCCTCATGCCACCAGCCGGCACTGGAACAGAGCCTGTAGTGCAGGGGAGTGGTCTCTGGTTCGGGAGATGCTGCTGGGACATCCCACTGCTCTCCCTAAGATGTTGTTTACTGTTACCTGGAGCGCAGAGGGCCTCTCTGCCTGAGGTGAGACAAAACACAAGTGGTATCAGTGTTGTTTTTTCTCTTCCTCTGTGGTGTTTTCAGTCTCATCTGGGCTTCCTGAAGAAACCAGATAAGGTTTTGATCTTTTATCAAAGACCAGCAATGCATATTTCCACAGCAGACTGAGCTAGCTGGCTGATATCCTTTGCATCAGCAAGATTGTTACTTCAGATTTTCTTCTCCTTCCAGCTTTTGCCCAAAGCAGCTTGATTCATTTCCGTTTCTCTCTTACTGACCTTGCAGGTTAGCTTTTTTGAATGTCTGTGAGAATAGAGGACCTTTAGGAATAAACCAAAAATGTTGTCATACCTGAACATGCACAGAGAGGATGTGAAACACATAGTATTAAATTGTTTTCCATGCAGGAAAGGGGAGAACAATTATTTGAGATAAGGAAGGGAAAAAAATATGAAAAAGAAGAAATGTGAAATGAAAGAGGAAGGAGAAAAGAAAAAGAGACCACCCTCCCACACACACAAAAAAAGTGACAATTGCAGTGGCCATGTTTCCATAGCTAATTCCTAAGGATGCACTGCCACCTGCCAGCCTATGAGCAAAACACATGGAAAGAAAAAGTGGATTTCATTCCTAATTGTACTGTCCCTTGACTGCACAAATTGCTGCATGGCCGATATATCCATTTTAGAAAGGAAAGTGCAATCAAGGATTTTCACATGGATTTGTGCACTACACGTTGTGCAAAGGAGCAGAATCCATTTGCAAGGTGGAGGAGCACCCTGAGCCCAGCCAAGGTGGCTGTGAATCAGGGCTGAGGGGCATTGCAGTCCTGGCCCCGCAGAGCCCTCTTGCCCTGTCCTCAGCTGAAGGTATGGAACATTGTGAGGGGAAGGCACAAACAACCGGGGTGCTGAGGAGTTGATTTGTGCTCTCAGAAGAGATTAAATCTGCTGCATATTACAGGGTTGTTAAGTGAGAGCAAAAGGGGTGGGTTGCTGAAACTTGAAGGTGACAAATAAGGGAAGGAAAAGAAATATTGATTTAGGGTGGGTGCCCAGGAGTAATGGGATGAAATTTCAAAGGGAAACATGAGTGTTGTGTGTTAGGAAATGCTTCCACATACTGAGATCTATCAAGCTGTGAATATCTCAGGGGAAGCTTCTTCACCCCAGGCACTTTAAACTAGAATAGAATAAATGGTATGAAATTATTATAGAGTGAAGTCTTATAGTGGTAAGGGGATGAAATAGACAATCTAATAGGTTTTTATTTCCTCTCTGAGCTGACTCTCCATTGTCTTTCATTATGCAGCACAAGCTGTTCAAGCCTGCTTATCCAGCAGAACGCTGCTACTGCTCTGCACACGGATGTGTTGTACAACACCTGGTGAAGGATGCACAGAGTACAGCTTTGCCTTGAACCAGCTGCAAGGCAACGTAAATTGAATTTCTGATCTCTCAGCCTCTTAGTCCTGGCTCAGATTTAGCTTTTCTTTAGCACTGTACAGGGTCCATTACTGTGAAGAAACTCACGCATGTTTTGTTCAATGTATTTCTTAGATAAAAATACTTGTGTAATTTGAAGCAGTACATCACCCTAAGACCTGATTGAGTCAAAACCAATTTAGCAAGGACAATCCAGTTAACTCCTCCTAAAGTGACATTGTCTTCTTTTGGTAGGGTTGTGTTGGATGTAAAAGTTCAGAAATGCCTCTGGAAATTAAACAAACCTTCCATTTCCCTTTTAAACTTTGAATGTTCTTTGGGCTGCTACTGAGATAAAAAGTAACTGTCTTGTGTTCGTGACTGAATGATCATTCTTAAGAGACTTTCTTGTGAGAAATGGTAAACAATTAAAGAAGTGGTTACTTGTGAGAGTTTGTCTTTTTGCATACAAAGATGAAAATTAGTGAAAGTGATGGAAATATACAGTTGGAACAACATGCTAAGAGCAGAATCAAACCATGATTTTTATCACCTGGTTAAATTTTTTTTTTTTTTTGTGTGTGTGTATGCATTTATTCTAAAGTACAATTTTAAAAGAGCCTCTCTCACTTTTGTCATAAAGGCACAACACCAGTTGGCTGTGGCCTTACAAGACTCATGCATTAGCTGCCAATCTAACACTGTGAGTTTAACTTTCCTCTTCCCTTGTGAAACTGATTTTATTTTTTCCCCTTTTCCTTCACTCTGGGAATAGTTTTAAAACAAGTTCCACTTACAGATACAAGGAGAAGTCTTGGTTTAAGGATGCAAATACCATATGGTTGAAACTAGGCATATACTGAGCCCTATTTATCTTAAATGAATATTAAGAACATGTGCTTGTTTCTAAAAAGCAGTTCTTGTCTGTCACTGAGCTTTGAGAACTGAGTTTATGGATTTATTCTTGGGAAATGTGAAGTTTAATCTGTAATGAATGTAAGAAGAAAGGTATTTGCTGTTACCTACAGAGTGATGGCGAAAGCTCCCTCACTCTGAAGACCAAACTTGGCTGACTGCACATGAAGCACCTGAGCTGCTACTTTAACTCTGGTGGGAACAGCAAAATATTCAGAGTCTCAGCTCTTGGTCCTCTGGTTGAACCAGAGGTTGTGATGATATTTTATATCAGAAGGTCTCTTGAGTAATTTTTTTTTTTTTTTCTCCAACGCAGCTTGGAGATCTCACATGCATTGTGGAGTCCCAGCTCCAGATAGATTAAAAGCCAGCTGTGAAAGAAGAGCAGCTGTCCCCAGCATTCAGTGTGTGGAAGCTCACAGTTGTCCTTGCAGTTCAGACATGATCAGTGATCAAACCAGAGGGCAGCTTTAGGGTACAACAATGCCAGTTAGAGTCCTCTGAACCGCTGGGTCACCAAGCACAGTGTCACGGCAGAATACATAAAAATATAAGCTGGGCCTGAGCAGTAATTCCATGTTTTAGGAGCTGATGTGACATTGGGGCAGCTGGGAAATGAGGTTGTCCTTGCTGCAAAACCAATGTCTATCAGCCTTCTTTCAGGACAGGGGAACTGGGTGAGAACTGCTTTGGCAGGGAAAGGTGAAGTTAGTGCCTTGTGGACAAGGGACAAACGAGCTGGGAAGTGAGTGGGAAGGAGGAGGTGGTGACAAGCAAAGCAGCTGTAGGGTTTGGATGATGTACTAGAAGAAAAAACAAATCATCTGGACTGTGTTTTGTTCATTGTTTTGCCTTCTGGATGGAAATATGCTGTGAGTGGGGACACTGGGATAATTGAATGCTTGATTATAGAGTATTTGTTAGGACTTCTTCTGGCTTGGTTATGCCAGTGACAGCTTATGCAGAAGGTTCTTTGATTTGTATTCTCTGCAGGAGAGGAATAAAAATGAGTACCCATCTCATTAATCCCTTTAAAAATTATGTGTGGATGGGCTAAACAAACTTTAGTGGTTCCATTTCCTAATAAACAAGGAAATCATTACAAAAAGTTTATCAGCTTTACTTTGGTTAATCACCTCCATTGTTTCACTTCTATTGTGTAGTCTGAAAGAAAAAATTAAGCTGAATGAGCCTTTATGAAAGTCCTTTTTCACATTTTTGTTTAGAGTTTACCTACCAACTCTGTAAAACTCTTTACATTTCCAGGTTTCCAAATGGATCTTACAACATCTATTGTGCTTGCCTAAATGTAGAGTAAAAAGGAAACCCTAGTTCTCTTAGATCTACCCTCTGGGACTAATTATACTCATTTGACTAGAGCAGCAGTTAGATCTGAATTATAGTCATGAATAAGTTAGATCTTAATTAAAGTCATGTTTGGGTGCAAAAGGCAATGTCATACATGCAAAGAAGCTGCTTTGTAATATGAGGAAATTAGTGTTAATAGTAATTTGTGTATGAGATTTGGATTCCAATTTATTCTTCATATTGCTCTCTCTGGCACTTTACCCAGTTGATAGTGCATCCTGCTCCCGTTTCCATGTTTGAGTACTCTCAAAGTAATAGAAAGTAAAATATTGCTAAGCCAAAAAATAAAATATCTCACTCAATTCACATCAATATTTAAGGAGCTTTGTAATTGTCAAGGCCTTATCAGGTGTTTGACAATATCTTGCTTCTATTTGGAATATGTTGAAAAATTAACGATATTATGGTGTACTGTAACATCTTTCTTCTGAAGACTTTCAGAGTTTCCCAGGAGGACAGCTTAATCTCATTTTTTCCCCTGTTCTGATCTGTTCTCATCTCTCATAAAGTTGCCAATAACATATAAATTAAACTGTAGGAGGGTAGGTTTAGGTTAGATATCAGAAAAAATTTCTTTATTGCAATTATGGTGATGCCGTGAAAGAGCTTACACAGAGTAGTTGTGGATGCCCCATCCCTGGAAGTGTCCCAGGCCAGGTTGGATGAAATTTGAGCAAGGAAGGGAAGGGGTCCCTGTCATGGCAAGGGGCTGGAGCTAGATGAGCTTCGAGGTCTCTTCCAACACAAACTGTTCTGTGGTATTGTATTTGCAGAGAGCCTTGATGAAGGCAGGAATGATGCATCTGACTCCATGTTCTCAGAAGGCAAATTTATTACTTTATTATACTATATTATATTAAAGAATACTATATTATACTAAAAAATACAGAAGGGATACTTAGTGCTAAAAAGCTAATAATGAAAACTCACAGTTCTTTCCAGGGTCCCTACACAGCTTGGCCCCAATTGGCCAAAGAGCCAAATAACTCACACCAGAGTCCAATCAGGCAATCACCTGTGGGTAAACAATCTCCAAATACATTCCAAAGGAGCACAACACAGGAGAAGAAAATGAGATAAAAACTATTTTCCTTTTCTCTGAGGCCTCTCAGCTTCCCAGGAGGAAAATCCTGGGCGAAGGAATTTTTTCAGAGAATGTGAATGCCTCACTATGGTGTTTACATACATAAATACACACTTCAAATCCATACTGCATTGGGCAGCCTTTTACCATTGTAACCCTTTACAACTTGTGTAAGGCCAGCTAACTACACTGGGCTCAAAGATCAACATGGGAATGCCACCTAGACCAGGGGATGCCTACATGGATAACCAACACACTCCAGTGAATTAGTGACTGTGTTTTTATGAGATGTTCCTCTTGCTGAATGGTGATCTGGGCCTTGTAAAGAGAATTGTCTCCTGCTTGGTGTGAGCAGGTAGCCTGAGGCACAGTGTGAAAGCTTGGCACATTATGACATATTTTTTCTTTTCCTATGGCATGTTTTCTGCCAAATGCTGCATCCAAATATGTCAGTTGACAAAGGATCTTCTATATTTTTGTGACCATCCTGTCATATGTTTTTATTTCTGAAGAAAACTTTGAGAAAGTCCAAGTACTTTCTTTTGATATTCTCTAAGGAACATGTTGTTTCTTGAAAGAAGATGCTATCTTTTGATCCCAAGCAACTTCTTTTTGACACTTTGATATATTTATTTAGAAAACCAGGGAGGAGTTGAAGAGATAGAAAAACTTAAAATCGAATAAGCCTTTTTGACACCATCCTGAAAGAATTATTGTTGCCTTGGGATAATTTTTGCCCCCAGTAGATGCAGTATATCTATCTATATGTCTGTCTGTCTGTCTATCTATCTATCTATCTATCTATCTATCTATCTATCTAACTATCTATGTACATAATGTATGCTGAGAAAAATTCAGGCAAGCATGATACCCTTGTATTTTTTTCACTGCTCTTGTCAATGACTCTAGCTTTCCACTGAATAGCACTGAAGAGCCTGAGTTTAGCCCTAACAGTGGATGTGGGACTCTGGGGATCATCTTGGAAGATGGATCTGGTGCACAAAGTTGCACTTGGGTGTGGGTCAGATCACTGTGCATATTTAATTCTGTAGTCATGGCATCACTGCCAAGATTGTGGTTGTGGATGCTGAAATTCTCTCTCTGTGCTGCTCACTCCACTTGTGATGGTCTTTTGAAGCTACTCAATAGCCAAAATACTCAGGAAAAGGATGTCCAAGGCAATCTGGTTTAGGAGGAGTTGTTTGCACTACAGGTATGTAATGACACACAAATAGGGAAAATCTGGATGGGTTCACATTCCAGCAAGGGAAATTTAGGCTAAACATTGAGACAAGATTTCCAGCAGTTCGGCCCTGGAATTGTCTATCCATAGACCTTCTCACATTCTGCTTCATAAAGATTTTAGGAACAAATAAACAAGGAATGTTTTTGGTTAACTTGGTCTTTACTTGGCTAGAGGATAGATTGGAGGGTTCCTGAGGTCTTGATGTTTAGGTAAATTGTTCAAGGAAATTACCTGCAAGAAATCAAGGCTAGCTCTTTACAGAGGCTTGCATTTAAGATGTAAAATATCTTAAGGAAATAGTAGAAATTTTAGGACTTGATCAAATGGATTGTAATGAAAAATAAAAGTATATAAAGAAATACTTAAAGGTGTAATTTAGACCTTTCTTTATCCCATTTATTGTTATTTCAGAGATTAGGATAACTTGGTAAAATGGAGGACAGTACTGTGAATTTATATGATTCTTTCTTTTTTGCTGCCTTTTTTTTAACTTATGAAACTCGCTCTTTTGAACAACATTACTGAGGTATTGAATTTGACTGCAGAGGATTCCACTCAACTGAATGTCTACATTTGCAGTAGCTGGGATGAAGCAAATTATTAAAGATTTGAGCCCTTCTGCTTCAAGACATTAACTAGCCTTAAGCACCTTGGTTTTGGAAGAAGCACCCTCTGTGGGAACATTACTGCATGACTGTCTATGAGGATTTGAAGCACCTGCTGCTGGTACCTGTCAGAGACAAGATAGGAGCAAGCAGACTTACTATGTGATTCAGCCCAGCAATTATTTCCTTTGTAGGAATCCAGTAAAGCACAGAGCAGAGCAAAGCCCTGCCACTTCTCCTTTGTCTTAGTCACTGCTTCTTTTCTTCTAGGAGAAAAGCAATTATTGCAACTAGAGAATGTGAATTACAAATACAGGTAGCATTCCTGTAAGCGAGTCTGAGAACAATTCAAATATATGAAAATCTTCAAAAGATTTTGCTCGAAGATGCAAAAGAAGTCCTGAGTGTTTTGCATGAATGCACTGTGCCATGAGAGAAATGCAGGTGACCCTTTTCCTTGGCCTTGTGTGGGATGATGTTTACATGAGTTACTCAAATGTATTTCAAATTCTCTTTTTTCTTTTTTTTTTTTTTTGCATTTATTTGTGGATTATCAACAGTCAGCATAAGTAATATATTTACTTTTATTTAACTAGATGTATCCATGCCTCTTTCAAGGTACTTTATTCCTCTTGGCAAAGGCAGAATCACTGCAACTCCCATTCATGTGAATAAGCCCAAAACAAAACTCTGGGGCTGATATAATTAGAACACATTTATGCTTGTTTTCCAGCCTTGGTCTGCTGAACAGCAATTACTTTGAAAGATAGTTCCTGTGCCTTTTTAAAATTTCTTTTTCTTTTCCAGTGTTCCTTTTATTCAGTCATGGGCTTACAGTGGAAAGATGGATGAAGTGGAGAGGTACATTCTTTGCATATTTCTCAGCAGAATGAAAAAGAATACAGTGTACCATATACAACAATCTGCAAGTGTACTAAGATAGCTGCAAAGAGCAAGGGCCTTGGATGGAAAACAATATTGATGAAGGAAGACTAGAAATAATGGGCATGTACTTCCCTAAGGGGATTTGAGATTGGATGTTAGATAACCTCCTATGTAATACAAACTAATGCTTCTTTAACAAGACATGGGCTTCTATCGTTGTCAGTCCTTGAATGAAGTTAGATGAGCTGCTTGGGAAATGCTTAGGAGTGCTTCACCCTGGTCCGGGCAGAGCAATGCCAAGGTTGCCTCTCCAGCTCTCCTTTAGTTTTCATCAGTTGATGTACACCTTTGTTGTGTCATGTTTCAGCCATACAGGCACGATACTCTTCTAAATGTAGTTACACAGCTACAACAGTGATGGAAGTAGCCTAAGGATTTGGCACCAAGACACAGTTGCTCCTGAGGAAATGCCAGTCCCTACCAAGCATTGTCAAACAGCAGAAAGGATGATTCTTAACTAATTACAACAGCATTGACTACAGAGCTCACACAGAAACGAGTCTACCCCATGCCATCTGCTGCATTGATGAAGGCATGAATGCTTTGCACTGGGACAGAGCTTTCATCTGAGGATCTCAAAGTATTTTACAAAGTGGAAATATAAAGTGACATTATCTTAATTGCAGTTAGATGAGCAGGATTGCCACCTTCCTTAATTGCATGCTGATAGCATAGCCTGGCATCTTCCTGAGGAAGGATTAGGAACATGAACAAGGGTGGTTTTGCTTAGCTCTTCTGGGGATACTTGGAGGCAAAATTGTTCTGTTGAGCCACAGGCCATTTATAAGGGGTGTGTGTGTGTAAGCACAAGTTTATTTCACGATCAGAAGTTCTTTACATAGTGGTTGTGATGTGATTTTGCTCTTGTGAGGTATCTTCTTTACAGAAGAGCACGTGCACCCAACACAGCTATTCTCATACGTCTGCACCACTAGCAGTGTCACTGGACTGATGTGTTGGCATTACAGCAGGTTAGTTTATGTCCTTGAGAAGGAGTTGAACACAGACAGCTGTACCTGGAGACACTTGGGTGAACAGTCCTCCAAAAAGCACCACCATTCCTGAACGGCTGCATTTTCTGTCCTTTGGCACAGCAGCAAAGCACTGATGGTGCTGGGAATGGAGTGACCGGCCCTCTCCTTTGCAGCGTGTTTTCTGCCAATGCAGGCATAGCATGGGCACCTCCTCCCTGCTGCAAATAGTCACATAAATAATTTCCTAACCTTTTTGCTGTACATTTAGGATCCTAATCAGGAGAGAAGTTACGATTTTACCTGGTAGTGAGTAAACATGTAACAGAGACGTCATGACAGAATGTGTGTCAGTGGTGTACTTGTATCTGCTCCAGTTCCTTTTCAATATCTGTCTAAGCCAAAGTGCATGAAAGATATCCGAGTACCACATGGAAGCGACATAAATCTGGTTTTGGACCCTAATAATGCCCTCCAAAACTTCCTTTCAGCAAGTCATTTCTCTTCCTGCTCTCATTTTTTAAATCCACTCTGCAGGTGAGATAAGAGGATTCTTTTTGCCCTTAAATTATGGCAGTTACAAGTAATCCTTGCTGTCTCTGTACATATGGGGCTTTTTTGTTGTTTTTTTCTGTCTTTATTATTTTTTTTTCCCCAAGGAAAACAACTATTTCATGCTCATGGAAAAAAAACCCAAACAACAGAGATTAGCTGCACCAGAACAAAATATATGAGTTAACCTGAGGCAAAGCACAGCTGAACAGCAGCAATACAAACTTCCCCTCAGCTCTGGTGTCAAATGTCTCCAATGATAAACCTTTGCAGGCCATTAACTGTAAACGAAGTGTCCTTTATCAAGTTTCCTTTTTTATTAAAATCAGTAAATATAACCGAACATCTGATAGTAAATAATTTCCCTCCACCCATCTGCAGATAAAGGAAGGATCTGAGGGGCAGCAGATACTTGTTCTTAGGAGAAACAATTCTGAGATGGTTTAAGGCAGCAGCTGCACTTGTGATCAGACAGGTCAGTGACATTAATATAGTTTCAATGCATATTTAAAGACTCTCTGACCTACATACAAATATTTCCAGGACATGCACATTCTTATTCTAGCTGGCATCTTTTATGTGACTTGAGTGGCCCACACCTTTCTCTGCAAAGGTGTTACCACCCCTGTTTCTTGACTATGGACAGGATTTGAAAGCTGCTTGGATGAGTTATTTGTTGGTGTATTTTAGCTGGGAAACACCTGTTTAATTGTATAGAATCTAGGCAAAGAAATGTAACTTATATTCATCAAATACAAGAATCTTTATTTGAAAAGAGGATGTCTTAGGAGAGAGATGCTGTTCAGAGAAGGGCAACAACAGTGGCAGGGTGTGCTCTTGTTTCACCAGAGCAGGCAGAGACACTTGGGGACACAGGAGAGAGGTCAAATCACATTTTTCTGGTTTAGATCAGAGGCTACAGGGCAGTCTGGAAGAAACATCCCTGTTGCAGCTGTGCTGCTTTGAAAGGATGCCAGAGAAATAAGAGCAGTAATTGGGCTCTTCACCAGGACAACTTTATCAGAGCCTGTGCCTTGCATTAAACAGAGACAAGCTGCTGAGACATCTTCAGCACGAGTCAATTGCTAAGCTATGTGGGCAGGGCCCTAGACCTGTTTTCTCAGGTGATCTGTGCCACTCCAACCTTTGTCTTATTAAACAGGCAGGGAAACTGTAGTGATTTGTTGAAAATTTGGAAAGGGGAGATGTTTTTAAATCTAAGAGACTTATTTTCCTTCCTCAGGAGAATGGTGTTTTGACTGTGGTGGGAGAATTTGTGTTTGTTTTGAGTTTGTAGAATGTTGGTAAGAATAAAGGATCTTGCCAAGCTCTAGGACTAATCAGCAGTTTGGTAAGTGATGACCCTTCTCCAGGTGTTTGGGGATGTATGAGTTTCAGATGAAATGGGAACTTCTCCCCAAAGTTTCGCTGAACTGTGTCATTGTCCATGTTTTCCCAGGGTCCCTGTAGAAAAGGAAAGTGTGGCTCTGCTAGGGGATTGATAGAGATTTCAAATTTCAACAGGGACTTTTGAAGTTGGAACACTGTCCCAAAAGGCAACATCTGCACGTTGAGACTAAGTCTGAGAAAAAGCAGCACGGACATTTTGGTTGCCTTTCAGGACTTGTAGGTAGGAGTATTTTTGACTTGGCCTGGCAGTTGTCTTGCTAATAGTGAAAACAAGAGGTGGCCAAGCATAAGAGTAAGGAGGTGCAGAAGGGCTGACCTCTGTTTTATGACACAGCTAAGAGCAAGAACAGGTGGCCACAGACTCACTTATTCAGAAGAAAGCTGGAGACAAGCATGTGATGGGAGAACTTGAAAAATAATAAAAGGAATATGACAGACATCTTTAAGGGTATGCAGAAAAAGATTAAAGGAAGACAAGCAGTGTCTTACTTTTTGTTGTTTGACTCCAGGGTGAGTGTTACTTATTTGTGCAAAGCAGCATGACACAGAGTCCCTAGTCAGGTGCAAAGGAAATTGCACCTTATCTATTGCATTTCCATGCCCTTTATTGCAAAAACCAGGCCTTTTTAAGCAGTCAGGCCTTTATCAGTTACATAGTTTTGGACCATAACAAACATAATTCAACCAACCACTACACTCCACAATGTGAACACACAGTTCAGGTTATATAACTTGTTTTTCTGCCTCTAATTCAGCTGAGTCACTTTCCTTTTCTACTTAGCTGGAGTAACAGGCCTGAGCCACGGTTTTACAAGGCTTTCCTTTTGTAAGGTTTTACCTATATGCAACACTTATTGTTTATTTATAGGGCTGTTGATAAGGACATGGCTGAAAATGACAAGATACAGGTTTCATCCCCTAGAAGCAAGGATTAAATCATTACTGTCATTCACATTTTATGCAAAAGAGAAATTATTCTTCTGATGCCCACTCAAGGGAAGCCAGCAGTCAGAAGGACAGGGGATTGTGTTCCCGTGTTACTCTGAAATTTGTAATGAGATTGCACTGCAAAATAGCCATGGAAATGTTAATTCTAAAGTCTGTGGTGTGCTGTGGAAAGAGCAAGTGGGAAATGACAAATGAGCAACATCGATCAAATATCAGCATGTGCTGTGATTGCCAAGGGTTCAGGCAGATCTCTGCTCCTTAGGGAAGTTCTTCTCCCTAAGGATCACATGAGAGACTACTCTGTTAGGCAAAAATAATACTGCAGAAATTTGTGAAGTGTTCATTAAGTCCAGTAAGAGCAGGAACTTTCTAAGTGACTTAGTGTCACTTTGATGGATAGACTACAGTAGGCTATACTCAATAAATCCTCATGATCTCTGTGTGCATTGTCATTCAAAAGGAATTATTGTTCCTAACTAAATAGTCACTGAAAGTCTAAAAGGTCTGCCTGTTATGCACGGTCATGAGTGACTGGGCTGTGTAACACAAGTCAGTGTGGAGGTAAGAGAATTAGGATGCTCTTGGACCCTCACAGGGATGGGTCAGAGGGAAGTGCCCTCCCTGAATTTGGAGTCCAGACACATCTGGATGGCTGTGAGTCATATCTTACCTCTAGGGCTTCTTGAGATCTAGACACTTTCTTCTAGACCAATGTACACACAGTACGTGTGAAGGGAAGAGGGAAAAAAATAGAGATAAATGACATGTTTTGTAAAAATGGATTGTAAATGCTGTAGAATTAAAGCAGATCCCAGTTCAAATTAGTAAAATTCACCATATCAAAGCTAGGGAACAATTTCAAGACTTTGAAGAACTGCTGGGCAGTTCTTTAGCAGGTGAGAAAGGCTAGGAGGATAACAAGGCAAACATGTAAGTGGAACAGAACTTCTTTACCTGGGTGATGTCTGAGAACAAAGCTAACTTTATTCAGCTTTTGACCAAGTTATTGGGAGTCATATAGGATCTCATTTAAACTTCATCATTAGATTCCATACCTCATCTGTGCCCATGGACATGACTGGCATAGAAATAGGCTTACTCATTTTCTAATTGCATTCATTGGACCATGGGTGTAAAGCAAGCATGAAGGATGTGGGTGCAGCATTCCAGGGCCAGAACGGGGCATTTGTTGATCATGTCATTGTGTAATGTCACATCACATAAAGGCTACAGTATTGAAAAATATAGCCACATAATTTCCTGGAATCAGTACTAATTAAAAAGCAAATTGGAGTGGGAAGCAGCTGAAGAATATCCAACTATTTCTATTGTCATATTTTTTTACAGGAAAGGACAGATGAGTAAATGCTGTGTTTGAATTGAAGAACATTAATTGTGAAGCTTCAAGGCTGCTGAGAAAATGAAATTTGCCTTTTTATTTTTGAAACAAAGATGTGTTTATTCATCTTCCTACTATTTAGTACACAATAGCCTTAATAAATACAATACAACAATTGGGCTGCTGGATCAGGTCCAAAAAAAACCTAAAATGATCAGGTGCTATAATGAGAATAACAGAGTCTGACATTTTTGTTCCCTAAATCGTCCTCCTTGCTCCTTTTTCCAGCATCTACAAACAGTGCACCTGAAAAATGCCCACATTTAGAATGTCATCAGCACAGCATGGGGAAGGAGAACTCTTGGCTGTGGGGAGGCTGGATTGTCTCCAATGTGGTACAAGAGGTTTGTGGAGGGGTGCAGTGGACACCCTGGGTTACAAGCAGTGTGCAGACACTGTGGAATGTGCCTACTCTAAAATGAGTGCTTTTCTGACATCACTCCCTGCTTCAGTTGATGCTGAAACTGTGTGGAAAAGTATTATCCACCTCTTAATACTTCCTAACTTTGCTGATGTGAGCAGTGATGGAGAGTACTCACTACAATGGCTGTTTAACCAGGGTCTTTGGCTGTGGCTCTGCAGAGCTAGATATGTTGTCTTCCTTGATCTGCTTCAATTTATTTTTAGGTTATGACTGTGAAAAAGCTAGCAGTTTGCTGGAGTCAATTTTCACAAAAAGCAAGTGACAGAGTAAGAATTTCTGCCAATCTTCTTAACTTGCACTGAAAGCCTACAGTTTCTCAGGCTGCAAGAGCACAACATTGAGAAAAAAAAATGGCAGCAATCAAAGCATGCTCAGAACAGAAGTATTCTGTTAGCTTTTATGACCACTTGTTTCTCACAGAAATGCCCAGATTTAGAAGGCATGACTTGGGCATTGTACTGTACTTTACTTGTACTATACTATACAATCTAACCCCCTCCTTTCCCCCTTAGTCTCTTGTCCCAGTCACTGGCTTAGTGAAAATGTTTTTCTTTTGGAGGGTTTCTTGGCATGGTTCTTCCCCTGGTAGTGCTGCTTGTTGCTCCTTATTCCTGAAGAGGTGTAGAACTGACTGATCATCACAGTTGGGCTTCATGAAGAAGGTCCTCCTTTCTAGATTTAACCTGCAGGTGGAAGACATTGGAAGAGGAATGTACTTTTGGTATCTTTATTCTAAAAGAGAACGAGGAAAGATCTAGATTTCTTCAATGAAAATTTATTTTATTCATAGCCCTCTTCAGATGTACAGGATTGTGCTGGCCCTAAGACCATGGAAAATTCGTTCCAGGAAAGCAAGTTTCTCAAAGGTTCAAGAGCACTTCTTGCCTTGTAAGAGCCGGAATGAGAGATGCAGGACTCCAGGCTGCTCTCCAAAATGCAGTTTATTGTATCCAACACATTACAGCAGTCCAGGATCGTGGGTGACAGAGCCTGTGCCTACAGCTGCCAGCTCCAGCTGCAGCCAGGCCTGGAGACCCTTTGGTTTTGGTTACAATGCATTATATACTTTTCTTTGCTGAGCATCTTAATACAGAAGAACCAATCTATACCTTAACTTTTACCTATAGCCTATCATAACTACTATAATTACCATATTCATGTTACTATTCTCCAATCACTAAAAGTTAGTATGTTACAGTTTAAGCTAGAAATTGTGTTTCAGTTTTCTTGCAGTGGAAAATTCTGAGACCTTTTTTCTACTTGCAGCATTGGCAGGCTTGTTTGCCTGTGCTATCTTTCTGCTTGGCAAAAACATCTTCTTGTTTGAGGTGGGTTTATCCTTTGCTTTAAGTCATAAAAACCCATTCTAACAAACATACCCTTTACCTCCTTGGTTATCCAGTAAGACTGACTCAGCAATGCTTTCCTTCTATATCAACACTTGCTTTCATTTCTATTCCTTCTTCAGATTCTACATTCAAAAATCTTTCTGCTAAGCATACATATCTGTGAGAATTCTTGTCAAACTTTCATCCTTCCCAACACTGCCTTACTAGGAGTTTGTGTAAGGTGTGATCTTTAAGCAGAGGATGGTACTGCTGTGCCCCTAACATGCCCTGTGTTTAGGTGTTTGTTACAGGAATAGCATGGACATGCTGGGGGTCCGGAAACAGGAGCCTATGGATGGGAAGTAACAGCTCTTCAGCAGGATGTGGCAGAGAGGGGTCAGGCTTTGCCTTCCCTTACAGAACCATTACTGAACTCCCTGTGGGTTGACAAGCATTGTTGGTGTTGGGAACTGGCCTTGGCCAGCCATGAGGATGGAATTACTCTAGTACCACAGGAATTTAGTAGCGCTGCTCTGGTAGCAGCACATGGCACAGGGCTCTGTGCTGTGAGGGTTCCTGCACAGTGCATGTGCTGGCCTTGGAAAAGCTCACTTAGTAACTCAGGACTTGCTTCTCACTTTGCTACAGCTTCTACAAGAATTTGCCTGCAGTGTGCTCAGGCTTCATGGTCAAAACATAAAAAATTGGCTGTCGTTTTACTTGATTCCAATTGTTTTTGGTGCTGTGGTAATGAGATGCTTAGAGATAAATAAGCTGGCTGTTAACTGTGTTTTTTATTTGGTTTTAATGGCTTGTACTAATTAACTGGGTCCTGTCTAGTTTCACTTGAGTGGGAGTGACATGAGCACAAAGATTACAGGTTGGCATTTACATTAGTCTGTTTCATTAAACAGGAAAAGATTCCGTTTAGCAAGAGACACCTCCAAGGAAAACAATGCCAGAGGGAACAAAACTATTTCTGTGCTTGAAGAGAACAGAGCTTCAATACAGTAGTCTAATTAAGATAGTTATCTGCTGGTAAACAAACATAGCTGACTCCTGTACAGTGGACAGGGGAATTTAAAGAGAAAAATTATTGATTGAGTCTGGAAAAAGAGTTGGAGCTCAACAGTGCAATGGATAAATACATATGCTTTCTCTGTCTCATTCTTTCACATTGAACAGATCTGATGGTATTGGGGAAACTTTTTTTCTAATTTGTCGCTTTCTTTTCTTTTTTCCCTATCAGACTTTTCTGTGAAAGACTTTGCAGGGATGCCTTGGCATCATGGGTCAACCAATTCAGCTCCTTTGTTTAATTCCTTATCCTTAGATTCTGTCTGCTCTAAAAACACACTGTTGGCACCACTTTGGTTAAAATTCCTCTGCAAATCCCTGCTCTGTGAGTTAAGGCTTGTGCAGATGGTGGCAGTGCTGATGAAAATGACACTAAAGAGTTGTTTTGTCTTTTCTAAAGCCAAGCAAGAGCATTTTAAACAGGAAACAGGCATCTATTATGATTTTGGTGGCTTTTATCACTGCTCTGTAAAAAGGTATAAAAGCCCTTTGGCTGTCTCTTCCACTTTTGTAATTTGAAAAGATAGGAAATAAAACGTCCCCAGAAACTGGTGGTATACCAGTTGCTTCTCCTCAAAATCTTTTAGAAATCATAGCTGTATGAAGGGACAGATGCTTTAGTTTTGATGTGAAACTCTGTTTGACTCAGAAGCACTCAGGAATACAAGTGCCGGGGAGGCTTCACAGGACAAGGATGTTGCAGTGGGCACCTAGTGGAGCCAGCCTGGCACCCTGCGCTGGGAAACTGTCCCTGCTGGCTTCATTTTGTTTTGGTCAGTTCATTGCCTGCTCTGTTGTAAGTGAACAAAACACTGCTGCTGTCTTTTTCTCATTTTTGGAATAAACTGAAGCTATATCTGCATCATTCATGTGGAGGTATCCAAGCTACATCCAAACAAGGTGAAGTGGACTGCAAAGAAAGAGAGCAGTAGGGTAAAAAGTAATAAACCTTTGTTTAGTTGGGTCTGCCTCTACACATAATTTTGTTATTGACTTGTAAGTTATGGAATAAATCATCTGGGAAGCTGTGGGAAATACCTCTGATCCATGAACACTGGTAAGGCAGAGAATTGGGTTAGGCACAAGGCATGAATTGGGTAACAAGAACCACCCTCCCTCTACTACTCTGGTTTCTCATCATGATATCTCAGACCTGAAGCTTATTCAATGAGAAATGTCAGATAGAGCTGAATGTTGCTTCTCAGAAAGTCTTGACGCCTTGGTGCAAACATCCAGCCAAGACATGGGAATGCCATGTTGTTCAATTGACAACTCACAGGCCATAAATAATAGTTAGTCAAAGACCTAGAAGAAGTGATTAGCCCACAGACAGAATCCATATGTTGAAATATGTTTGCATTAATTTTTCCTGAAGGGCCTTGAATAATGAGGAAATTAGTGAAAATCAAAGTCCTTTCTGGATAATATATGAACAGGAACAAAACAAGGTAAGTTATGAACTGCAAAGGGTTCTCCTAGTTGTAGTCATTGGCTTGTGGCATTCAGTCAATGCCTACTAATTTAGATCTTTAACGGTATTCATTTAAATTACATTTTTCTTAATCTGGCAGAGTGGACAAGTTCAAAGAGACCAGATGGTTAAAGAAATGCTATTAAATAGCTGGACAAAGGGATCTAGCTGCTGTATGAATGGTGCTCTTTATATCTGGTATCTCTTTTCTGCAGAAGCTTTAGGACAATATCCAGTGAGCATAAAGGATTGCCATGAGGACAAGAACTGTCCATAATTTTGACTAGACTGGCAGATCAGACTATGAGCAAGCGATACAGACAGAAACTTCATCACATCTCTCAGAGAAGCCTGAAGTGTCAAAAGTTTAAAAACAGCTGTTTAAAAACCTGTCTGAGAATTGGCAGTGGGGAAGGAATAGGGAATTTCCAGCTAAAAAAGGCTTAAAAGATGTGATTTTGAGCACACTTGTTAAATGTGTTTTTCCCCAAAGCAGCCATCCTGGTGGATTGAAGAAAGGCAACTTGCAAAACTGTGTCTCTTGGTATGTATGAGAAGGGAGCAATAACTGTCCTGATTGTTTCCCAGAGCCTCCTCTAGCAGCTTTTCTCCCTCCCTGCTGCTTCAGCTCAGGCTTCACATGTCCCTGGTGCATGTGCCAAGCAATCTGCCAGCCTCACGTTGGCTCTCCCTCTGCTCATCACGGGCACTGACCTCCAGCACTTGCATTAACAAAACTTCTCCTGCAGCTAAGATCATTACATTACTTTAAGAATGAAGTGGCTCAAAATCATTGCAGAGCGCAGGATGAATGGTAAGCATGTTACAGAAGCAAAGAACATCCACTCTGAGTTCCTAAGGGCCAGAATTTTTAAGGGGCTTACAAACCTGCTCCTGTTAAAGATTCTTTCAGCATTTTCTCAGCAGGGATAAAGTCATTGCTGAAGTACTGCAATCTGCTACATGAAGGCAATGAGTGATTTTCTAATGTTACTTGAATATCTTGTGTGAAGCTCTTTCTTTGCTTTCTGGGCTTTGCCATACAGAAGATTTGTTGAAGTTACTTTTCTCCTCTTCTCATTTCAGGGCTCCCCAGTCTGACTTCTCCTTCCCAAATCAAGCTGCACCATACACAAAACCTCCTGCTGGAATATGCTAGGCATGGCACAGATTTCAGATAAGAAATAACATGCCTTTATACAGACGATGCAACACTGCTTTCAAATCAAGTATAAAGGATTTCTTGCAAACAATATCTTGAGGCATTTTAGTGTTTTGGGACTTGGTAACAATTTTAAATTGACCTGACTATATCCTAGACCTTTTTCCATCAAATGGCAAACATTCAGTGCTGCAGGCCTTGAAACTTCCCGCTTTTCTTTGAAGTATGGAGGGGGCTGAAAAGCCCATTTTTCTTTAGCTGCCAGGTGTGCAGTCCCTGCCTCTCAGCCCATCTCCTGAGCAGAGCTGCATCACAAGCTCACTCTCCAACAACACATGTGGGTGAAGCACAGCAGCAACCTGGTGGCAGTGGGTGAGAGCAAAGAGAGTTTAATGTGGTTGCCTGGCTTTAGCAGTCAGTCAGAACTGCATACTGGTAATTTCTTGGTAACACCACTTCAGGTAGAGAACAGATAGAATAAAAAGTCTGCCTCTGAAAAGATAATCAGAAGTTTCTTCGACCTTGGTTTAAGCAATAACATGCAACTCCATCATTCCTAAGCCTTACTGGAAATGCTGAGAAAAGATATTTAGGAGTAAGCAATCACTTTTGTGCTTAGGAAAAAGCATATTGTAAACACTGTTTCACTTGTGTTCTCTTAGAACTTCTCCTTTTATTCATTGTCAGTTGAGCCTCCCACTCTAACCCTTTATTATAGTGGAGTGCCACCACACTGTTCTGATTTGTCTCATCACCCATGGCCATGGCTATCAGCTCAGGTCATGTGCTGTGCCTGGTGACCTTTGGTGACCACAGTTCTGCTCTAAGCAAATCCCACAGGATTGGAGCACTCAGTGCCTTCTGCTCCTGAGGGCAGGTCTGTCCAGAAGGGTCACACATTTCCTGTAATATTTTGCAGATGGTGCATGTGTCTCTTTGGGGAAATAATTGTTCTTCCTCAAGCTTGCAGGAGAGTTATACACACATAAAAGGAAAAGAGAGTACTAGATACATACAGGTCCTCCTTTTAATATCTCACTAAGCACATTGTTCTCTTTCATGTCTGCTGTGCTCCAGGCTGTATTGCTCTGGCACTGGGATGAAAAGCAGTTTCTTTGATTCATTCTCAGCTTTCTTCTCAATAATACCTGAGTAACACTAATTTGTAGTGGAACAAATCAGTATGAATCCAGGAGCAAGTCCTCCTAAATGGCTTCAGCATCTTCTTTCTTAAGAGAAGCCTTATGAAAATATAAGTATTGAATTGCCTCCTAATTCAGCGCTGGTTACTCTGACAGAGTTCAGCTGCTTTGGGAACTGGCACTGTGAGTCTGAAAACTGTTGAGATAAACATTGTCCTCCTTCACTGATCTTCTCCTAACTCCTCACACCAGCAGCAGGCATGCATTTATTGTCCATCTCAGTTTGAAAGGAAAACACAGATGATGCAGCACAATGCTGTCCAGCCCTGTGACCTTTTTCATGGCACTACATTGTCTTTGGAAAGAGACAGAAGCAGTGAGCTGTGACAGACAGTGACATTTACACATGTCAACTTGCTAAAGTAAATATATTTATACATAGTCAGTTGAGAAAAGCCAAATGTGATATGTTTTGGGAAGATAGGCATATGGACGACTTGCAGTGTAAAAGGCAAGTTAAAATAATAGGGATGCATGCAAGAAGGCAAAAAAAAAAAGATGCTATTTGAAAGTTTGCATCCCTTGAATTAGTATTCTTCACCTCTGAATAGCAGTGCCTAGAGCACAGTGTGGATTGCACTGCATGCCTAGTTTTGTCTGGTCTTGAGTAGGGTGTGGGGAATCATCCAGAATCTGCTGTGTGTTTCATTTGCAGCTGTGTGCCTGAAATAATCTGAGATTTTGTTGAATGATTGTTTTCCAGTCGCAGGCTACACACAGGAAATAAATTCCCAGGCATTCAAAGTGGCATTGAATGGGATAAAATCAGGCTTGTACAGCTTCCTTTGAGGTACTGTGTAGTAATGATTTGGTTCAGGGGGCTCCTCTGTGGGAGCTGGATCCTAGTTTTGGGGGTCCAGGCAGAAGGGGGTCAGGATTTGGCTGGGTTCTCTCTGTTCTCCCTGCTGTGGGTGAAGAGAACTGCACACGTAGCAGGGCAAAACCAGAGCCAAGGTCTGCTGGCCCCTGCAACATCATGAGATAACGATAATTTTGCGAATTTCAGAGGAAATCCTATTCTGCTCTCAAAGCCTGGGAAAAGAGAGGAGAGGGAGGGGTGAGAGATAAAGGTTTAAAGACAAGGAAGAAATGGGAATAGCTCCTCCAGACCCTGCTGGAAACCAGTCTCTGTGTGAGTGACACTGGTGGATCAAGTAAAAAAATATTAGGGAATGGATCAATTCCATCCAAAATGCTTATGTTCTTGCCATAGAGGGGGCTGAAAGGAGTGACTGAGATCTGGAGGGAAGGGCAAGGACAAGATTAGTTGATCACAAAGACTCAGACCTTGCTGTAGCCACCAGAGCTCTATGTCAGGGGGAAATGATGGAAACATGTCTCAAAAGGGTTCTTCAGCCCTGCCAGACAGTAAATTTTATTTAATTCCCCTTTTCTTTGTTCTTGAATGCCCCATGAAAATTTCAGAATCAGTTTGGTTGAAACAATGTGTGAGAGAATGGCCTGATCTGTTCTCAGCTCCACAAAGACAGAGCAGTGTGAATATCTGTCTGTTTGGGGAAATGGGAAAAACCCTCACCCAGTATTTGCAAGGGGAGAGTGAATGTTACCTTCAGTCATGTTTAAACAATTCAGAACAAGCAAAAAAATCCCAAATAAGGTTATTTGGGTTCAGTGCATTTCACATGATAGAGTTATTGGTAGTTCTTGGTAGCTTGTTTCTGATCTCCCTTCAGTCAGAGGTGTTTGGGGCTGGCTGGTGGTTTGCTTCTGCGCTTTTAGGGCAAGGAACCCCTGACCTTGTAACAAAAGCACTGGTCCCAGCCTTAGAAAATACCAATGCTGTCCACACGAGGGAAGCTAAAAGCCTGCCCATGCTGTAGGAAATGACAGGAGGTAATGGTAGGCTCACATGCACTGAACAAGGCACCCAGGTCATTTACCCATTTCATAAGAGCACAAAGTGTCTTGATGGATGAGTAACTGGATTATTCCCTGCCTGTTTTCCCCTGCAGCATCAGAGATGCCTGAGACATTAATGGTAGCACCAGCTAAATGGCCTGTTATTCCCATTCCTGTGGACCCTTCTCAGCCTGCTTTGATGTTAGGATCAGGGAGCCAGACTCAGGTCATGGCAGTCTCCTGCCCCACTCCTTTTCCTGATATAAGTGACAGAACAGCTGAAATTTGAAATATTAATTCCATTTAGTATCTCTCTTTCCACGTTCTGCAACCTTGAAAAGGATTGTTTTTTGGCCCTTAGTATGTATTTTAGGGATGAAGAGTGCCTCTTGTTTCAAAAGATGTCACAGTCCAGAATTTACAAAGTTTTTTGTTTCTCCGTTTGCTGAATACTGTCTTTTAGCTCTCAAAACCAGTTTTGAAGCAGTGATTCTTAAGCACCTCGTTTTATAAAGCCAAAATGTAATAAAATTACTGACAGGTTGACTGAACACTGTTTGATACAGAGTCTCTGAATTGGTTGCTTGAAGTATGGACAATTAGAAGCATTTCTTTCTTAAACATTAAATGGGAGGAAAAAACAAACAATGGGGAAAGTTAAATGGGACAGTCTTAATGTGAACTTTCATGGAAAAAGGGAAGAAGCAAACAGATTTGGGTGGGAATGCCAGCCTCTGAGAAGAACAAAGGGAGTAAGCACAGCAACCCCTTAAATTTTGCTAAGGCAAAAAATGAGTATTTTTTCACCAGTTGCTGATTTTCATTTAATAAAGTCCTTTATTGTAAAGAACTGAAGAAAAGAACAGCAGCTTTGTTGCATCTGACCAGAGGCAGGACTGTGGACAAAGATAAATTTTTGCTCTTTTAAAGCAGTGTGAGCTCTGAAGAAGCTGGGATAAACACAAGCAAGAGACAGAAAGGTGTCAGAGACAGCTGAGGGCCTGAAATGCAAACTCAGAGTGTCAATAGCAATGCAGGGCTGTCCTTTCACAGCCAGCTTAGCAAGCTGTCTGTCCTTTCACAGCAAGTCAGCTTAGGTGATGTGACACCACTGAATGTAGGAGATCCCAACAGAAAGGATGAATAGGTCCCGTGCCTAGAATAAAGTTTCTCCACATTTCCAGTCAACCCATAAATATCTGAGGTCTTAAGCTTCTAATGGGTCTCACATGGCAGCTCTTGGACACATCCTTTGTTAGCACTTCTTTTTCCTTATCCCTTCAGTGAAATTCATGGTGATTTCTTCTAAAATCTATCATATAAACTATTCACTATTTTATTTTAATTTTTCATATTCCTAAGAAGAATCTGCATCATTATGAGAGAAGGAAACTTTGCTGCTGCTTTATATTACTGCATACTGCCATGAGTAAAAGTCTTCTTTTGAGTGTCTCAAGGGAACAGCCAGCTCAGTAGGAGCTGAGGGACTTTCCTCTGCATCAGTTTCAGCTTCCTTTCCTTTTTTCCAAGTGTCAGCTAGTTTATTCTAAGTCAAACACTGACAAGGAAGCACATATCATAGTTAAAAAAGAAAATCTGTAAATGATCTAAATGTTTTCTTCTTAAAATGTTCTCCATTAACATGCATCATTATAGATAGCTCAAACTAATTTTTGAGCGAGTAAATGAAAAGAGGTCTTAGTCTGATAGATGCACTGCAATAATTCTATGCTATAACAGACTGGAATGTTACATACAAGAGAAAGATTGACAGCTTCGTAGTGAAAGAAAATTGTCTGCAACTATTAGACTGAGTTAATGAAAGAGGGAAAAAGAGGGAAGAATGCTTGTATTAAGCACGATATGATCATTAAACTAATGAGAGGAACATTATTTTGCCATTAGCTTAAAGACTAGGAATTTATAGCAAACTAATGTTAGAATTGCATTGAGTTTTGTTTCCATTTCTTGGTGAAGTAGGAAAAATAATCCCTGCAGGAGCTGGAATGTTTTGTGCACACCCATACGTTCATATGCTACATGTCACTTTATGGGTGCAATACATTCCTGCTTCTAGGAAAGGAGTTGGGATTTTTCTGCCTGTTCTGAATTGTTTAAACATGATTGAAGGTAATGTTCACCTGACACAGTGTTTAAACCTCACAATGGTTATCTCATCTGAGCTGCCCACACTGTTCCCTCCATCCTGAGGGGTGGGGTCTGGGGCTTTAGGACATGGTCTGTTTGATTGAATTTGTTAATGCATACAGTTAAAATGAGGGGGCTCTACAAATACCATTTTTTTTCTCCATCGGCCACAAATGTTGTTCGTGCTGTCTGCCTTGTGTTTGAATAGAAACACATTAAGTGAGATAAGTGCTCTAATAGGGTTTGAATTCAGTTCATACGTGATACTTAGGTGCTGGTATCTCAGTATAAAAGGAGTACTTAAGCTCCCCTTATAGCTAATAAAGGATGTAGTCCAAAAAATCTGTTTAAGGTGTGACACCTGCTTCAGATATCAAGTCTAAACCATGAATTTTGTGTGATAAGGAGAGGGAGAAAAATATTATATTAATATATATTAATTAAATAATTAACATCATATTACTATATATATATATGTAGATAAAAATGGAGATTCAAACACTCAAATCCTGATAATCAAGGTTAAGCAAGGTTAGCCATTTACACCCTCAAAAAGTATGGATGACTATCTTCCTTGTTTTGTCTCAGCTTCCAACAAACAGTGACTTAAGCACTCTTTAAACCAGAGCCTGCATTAGAAATATCATCCAGATAGTCATTTAATAGTCACTTAGCCTTTGTAAGCTTGGCTAGACTCTTTAAATTTATTTAACCATTGCAGTATCCTACTGCTTTGAGTTCTACCATACATTAACACACTGCCCCCAAAATCAAACAGTTCCTCTGTTTAAAAGTGGTGACTTGTCAATCTTCAGAACACTTGGTATTATGGAGAATGATTGTTCCTTATGCACCTTTTTGGACAACAGTCAGTACCAACTTTTTCTTGCCCTCTGTCATATTCTCTCAAACGAACATGTCTTTTCAATGCCAAAATTTAATCTGTGTGTGTTCCTTTCCAGCTGAACAAGTTTCATGTCTTTCTCTGTCATCCTTCCCTCTATGCTGTTTTAGTTCCACTTTTGTTGGACATGGTCTGATTGTTGCAACATGCTGTGTGTGGGAAGAGCATGTGGTGGCTTAGGGAAATGGCAAAATACTTTTTCCTCTCTCAAGGCCTTTTACAGACAGTGCTGAAATATGCCAAAGACCACTCTGCTGGCATTTTCTGAAAGGTATCCACAATTTTTGCTCATAGCTAATGCAAACTCATTCATTATCTACATATAGATAGGCAGACTTTTTTATCTCAAGTGCCTTACTTTGCTTTTAAGAACCCTGTGCTTCACCAGCCACTTCATCTTTGGGGTCACTTGAGTATTGTGAGATTCTTCCAGAACTACTCACTGATGGTTTTAAGCTTTACTGACAAGAATTGCTTGCTTTTACAGGCAAATATCAGCATTGTTACATTTCCTGCCCCCTGGATTGTTTATGGATGTGCTCAGTTACATGGAACAAAGCTTGTAGATGGTGTAGGGCCTTGGTGGTGGGTAGCAGGGGGTAACCTCAGGATTCCTCACCTGCTCTTCCAAGAAATATGACGAAAGATTTGAATAAAAGCGCTGTTAAAAAAGATACAAGAACCTAGAAGTATTCTTTATAGAAATGTTACCCCTTAGACCTTGTAAGCAACTGCTCATGTTGAAGGAGACTGTTCTCCTGAGGCTCTTACTCAGTTCTGCTTAAACCAGGCAAAGAGCTACAACAGTGCTTTAGATTCTGCCAACATAAACATCTCATTGGAATGTTGGGCACAAGATCAAATAAAATAATAGATGTTATCTGCCATCCTAATTAAATGAATTTAATAAATAATGATCAGGTATTGATAGTACAAGATTACTGATGGAATTAATGAGTGTCTGTAGATCCTCAGATAAATCCTTGCTGCAAGGCTGCCCTGATGAGGAAAAGGCATTTGACAAGATTAGGTTGATTTGGCCCTTTAAGTAGATTTGGCTTGTGCTATCATTTCTCACCTTGATTTTGTTGCTTTATTTTAGTCCGCAATCACTTTGACTTAAAAGGAGGTTAATCGCTTAATTCTTAAAAGCTATGCAAAAGAGCAGGGCATCCCCTTTCACTCCTTTTATTTATCACTGTTCTTGAATCGTTGGAAATACAAAATAGGGCTGATCATAAACTGCAGTGTATGTGATCAGGAACATGTCAGGTTAAACTATTACTGTATGCTAGTGAAATACTTTTATTTATATCAGATTGACAAAAATATTTTCCTTGTGTATTGGACATGGTATTCAACTTTAGGAAATGATCCTGGCATAAATCAATTGGACTGAATTTGGCTTGATGGCAACCTCCCAAAGCATAAGAAATATAAAACTAATCAATAGCACTTTTCAATGGCATTAGACTAGTTTTAAATAGTCAGATGTTCAGTTTCCTAGCAAAAGTAATGAAATTGTTAGAGCTAATCTTAATCCTTTAATTATGGAACTGACTAATGACTTAAACAGATGGTAGGTTTTCCCCCCCCTCTCATTATGGGGGAAGGTTAATACAATTAGAATGAATATATTACCCAGCCTTCTTTCCAACCTGAGTACATTACCAGTTTCTGTTCTATTTTTCTTACTTTTTTGAAATTTAATATGTTTCAAGTTCTTGGGAATAAAGAAAGAAACAAACAAAAAAAAAGTCATTAAGGAAATTTAGGAGCCTTATACTACCCAACATTATGTTGCATTATATGCCTGCTATTGTGGGGGCAGGTGGCTTGATTTGCTCAATGATTATTTTTAAGGTCCTCAGTGTGGTAATAGAGAGAAAATTACTATCTTCCCTGCACTTATGGGGCATTTTGCATTCTGATAACTTGTCTCCTCCAGGACATTTGCCAGGGTTGGAGGCAGCTGGAAATGTCCTCTCTCACAGGCAGAATTTTCAGTTTGGTTTAGCTGCAAATATCTGATGCTCAACCATGTCTGCTGTGGGAAAATTGGCACAGAAAGTCCTAGAAGCCCTATGGAAGTGGATGAGTGTGTGGCTTTTGTACATCTTGAGAAGAAACCTGCACTGAAGTCCAGCAGGAAATTGATACAGGAGAGAGAAACTCAAGCACACAGTGACAGGACAGTTTGGGACCCAATATTGCCACTGTGCTGAATCTTCCTTTTTGCTGGAGTGCTGTGGCCCCATTCAGCAGGATTAGAAGTGAAGTGCCATGACCAGACAGAACCTACACAAAAATCCAGGCACCAGTGTAGCTACCAGCTGCTCTCATCTCACATTATTCAATCTAAAACCCCATGATGTAGCTCTTCTGGTTTAGTCATCTGATTGTCTTCACAGAAGCATGTGTTAGGCCCATGTAAATAATTTCAGTTTGGTTCTCTATGTAGCATTGAACATTGTCTGTGAGGATACAGGGATGCTTGTGGGATGGTGCTGAGGATCTGTCTCTCAGGGATCCCTCTTCCTCCTGGTTGTTTATTTCCCCCTGCTTTATCTCTCTCCATTTTTATTACTCTTTCTGCCAGCTAAATTTTATGTGATGTGTTTAAGTTAGTATGATTGGTAGTTTAATGTTTTATATGGTAATATCTGTTGCCATAAAAGAAATCTGAGAAAAACTAGAGGAACTGAAAATAATATTGGATTTATTTCTCAAAATGTTTGCATGATGCAGAGAACAGTTTGGGAAAAAGACAGCAGTGTCAGCAAACTGCCAAATGACTGCCTTCATACTGTATTTCTGTCTTCCTGTCAGGAGATTATGCAGTATCTTTTTATTACAGACCACATTTTAATAGGCTGTTCTGATAATCTCATTTACAAATTCACCCATTATAAAGGGACATTGATTTTACATTTACTTCCAAAATACTGCTGTTTTGTATAAGCAATTGCTGCATATATTCTACAGAAGTTATGGGGAAGATCTTGTGCTGTAGATGTTTGGGACTTGTAAAATATACTTGTGCACACTTGCATGGCATCCATCTTACTCTCACTTCTGCATTCAAATGTGAACAGAAGTGGGTTTTTTTTGCATGGGCATAATATTTGGTACGCATTTTGTCTTTTTTGTGCCTTGTCCCTTTGGTTAACATGTTTCTTTGTTTTTCTCTGTTTCTTTTCCTAATTACCCATAAGTGAGTTTTGAGAGCATCTCTTTAAACTTTCTTAGTGTAATAAGAATTAAGGTAACTTTTTCTGCCAAAAATCTTATTAGATGGAATATGACAGAAAAAATTAAAGAAGAAATATCAAGGGTTAAGTATAGCATTCCTGATGAGAAGGAAAATTTTTTCCTTGTGTGGGCAAGGAATGGAAAATTTTTCAGGAGAGAAAGAAATTCTAGAGTAGGGGAATGTGATAAACATCAGATGAAACAGGATGAATGTATTTTGGGTAGACAGATTATAGCAGTCTCCCTGAAACACACCAATTTCAGCAGTTTACCCCTGTCCAACAGAGAACTGCTTCCAAAGGACTTTCACACATGGATGAAATGTGGGGTTAGTTGATGTTAGTGGGAGTTTTGCATGATTTTCATGAAATATAGTCTGGTTTCTACCTGTGCCCTAAATTAGTTTTTAAAGTGAAATAAGAAATAATAGAGTAGATACATACTTCAGAAAGAATTACCAGGTTTTATGTAAAATCAAAACTTTGAAGATTGAATATATGCATTTTAAAGATGATTTTATATGGGTTTTTTTGTGAAGAACCACACATGGAAAGGAAATAAGGATTCACAGCTCAATGGGAAGAACCACTGAATACTGATGAACCATGTTTTTCCATCACTCTAGGATAAGACTAGCAAAAATACTTTGTGGGAATTGTGTAGTTATAGATAAAAATGAATCTTTAAAAAAAATTTAGTGAATTGAATTGAAGCCTACATAAAAACTGTAGTCTTGGAACGACAACATTGTTTTGCAAGTTTGGGTCATATTCAGGTGATGTAGAAAAGAAGTGGAAGAAGCACTTGAAAAAGTTCTAAAATTTTTGACAGTTTTCTTTTAATGATAGAAGAAAAAAAAATCAAGAATTCTCTGCAAATGGAATTTATTTTTCTTTTGAATTCAAACCCCCAAATCTTTTTTACCTACACAAATACATTTTAATCAGGCGAAACCTGCCAAATACTATTATTTCTGTAGTGGCAAGTGGATTTCTTGCAGTAGCAAGTGCATACAGATGGTACCTGAGCAGAGGGAGAAGCTATCAAGGTCAGAGGTTCAGAAAATCAGAAAGGTAGGTGAGCTTTAAAAGACTTAAAGAGGAATATTTTCACCACATTCATTGCTCCACAGAGCTTTGTGGCCAACCTGAAGGAGGCAGTCCTATGTCAGTGGTAAAGGTCAACAACCACTGTCAGAACAAAATATTAGCATCATCAATTTGGATTTCTGATGCTGGATTATCCTGGTCATTTTTGGCCAAAGAAAGCAGCACAGGTATGTGGGTGTAACACTATAATTCTCACAGCTTCACGCTTTTCCAAGAGTAAAATGTGAGGTGCCATCTGTGTTCAGTGTTTGCTTTTTTCCTCAGGTGTGTGAGCTTTAACTAGAGGAAAAAGAAATTATCCTCTTTTTGGTACCAGATGTTTCCCCATGAGAGGTAAGATTTGGGTGCTTGCAAATTGACTTGCTGGTGAGAAGAGTTCCTTTGTGTGCTAGTTAAGAGGTTGTTTATGCTCCAATACCTGGGTGTTCAAATTCTTTCCAGACTTCTACATTTTCTGGTGTTTATATGCAATCTTTATCCAATAAACGAAGAACTCGGCCATAAAATTGTAGGTGACAAGATTGAAAGGAATCCTTTAGATTACTCTGTCCATCCCTCCTGTCTCTGCTAGGTGATATGACATGGATCTCACGGTGGATAATGGAAGAACACCAGACATCATCTGACTTAAACATTTCATGCTGTCCCACATGGCATCCTTGTCTGTAAACTGGAGAGACATGGATTTTATGCACTGACCACTCAGTGGGTGAGGAATCGCCTGGACGGTCACACCCAAAGAGTTGTGGCTTGATGTCCAGGTGAAAAGCAGCGATGAGTGATATCGCTGGCCAGGACTCTGTACAAATCACGAAAGGGGCGGGACTGCTGGGGAAGGCATCTCAAGCTGTTTTATTTTCCAGCATCATTCTCATTACATGGTTATGACAATGGGAAGATGCCATCAGCTCATATCCCAGGCAGCAGACAAAGAACTTAATGTTACAACTCACTTTAAAATTTTTTTGCTCAATCACACAAAGCAAAAGCATATTGACAGTAGTTCTATCCAATCACCATAAGCACACGTACCTTTGGTAAAAACAATGCTTGCTTATTTCCAATACAACACCTACTTGTAAGCCTTAAAACACAATGCACAGAGCTCTATTATTAAGCTTAGAACTTTCTAACATCTGGCTAGATAGACTTTTCTGTAGCTTATGGAGTTATTTTAGACAGGTGTTAATAGACAGACCATTGTTCTATTTGTCCTTACTTTTCTACTTCTTATATAATTTTTCTGCTGACCAATCTTATGACTACTGCTTAGCTCCTATTGAAGATGGAGGGAGAAGACCCACCTTTTATTGATCAGCATCAACTCCGGTTTATTCATCAATCAGTCACTTTTTATAACCGTGTTAATTAAGTTCATGCATATTGCAAAATCTGAGCTCACAATAGGTCAGAGATAACATACCAACTCCTCCTTATGTTTCCAATACCAAGATTTGGGTTCTCAAAATTATTTTTGCTTTCTCAAAACAGCCAAAGATAGAACATCCACCTGTTATGAGAAAGCTGCCTGAGAACTCTGATATGCAAGGTTCTCAAGGCCTTCATGTTTGTCACTTGTAATTAAAAACAACCTGAGAACCTCTGCTGTTCACAGAAACAGGCTGTGAGAACCTGTCCCCCACAGCCCCTTCCAAGCCATCCCTGAAAAAATCTCCAACAAGCTCCAATCATAGTTCTGCTGTATCTGAGGCCTGCCTTTTGCAGCTTTCCCAAAACCCTCTGATGTTCTGGATTCCCACAAGTGGTATTCCTAAGGGTCAGTGCAGGAACTGGCAGTGTTTAATATCTCTGCACTCCCACCTGGAACACTGCATCCAGCTCTGGGGCCCCAACAGGAGAAGGATATGGACCTGTTGGAGTGAGTCCAGAGGGGTGCAACAACGATGAGCAGAGAGCTGGGGCACCTCTCCTATGAAGACAGGCTGAGAGGGTTTTTCAGCCTGGAGAAGAGCAGGTTCTGGGGAGATCTTAGAGCACTCGCCCCAGTACATATTGGGGCTAGAGGAGAGCTGGAGAAGGACTTCTTACAGGGCATGGAGTGATAAGACAAGGAGGAATGGCTTCAGACTGAAAAAGGAGAGGTTTACCTTAGATGTTAGGAAGAAATTCTTTACTGTGAGAGTGGTGAGGCTCTGGAACATGTTGCCAGAAGAAGCTGTGGATGCCCCTACTCTGGAAATGATCAAGGCCTGGTTGGATGTGGCTCTGAGAACCTGGTCTAGTGGGCAGTGTTGGAATTAGGGGGGTTGGAATTAGATGATCTTTAAGGGCCCTGCCAACCCAAACCATTCTGTGATCCTATTGCATTTCTGAGACAAATTGATATCTCTCTTTTTTAAACTGACCCTGTCTGTTCAAGTCTGTCCTCTATAATGCAATATTTTTTGTGTTTATCAGCTACCAATTTAGTGATATTTTTAGATGTCTGTATTACTTACCTGAAGTGTGTAAAATATTTATGTTTGCAAAGCATTTTATGAAAGGTACCAAAACAACAACAGAGATTGCTTGACCTTGGTATATTTTGATTTATTGTAGATCTGCATCATTTTGGTGTCTGGAGCCAAACAACTGTAATTTGTTTTTGCTTGCACTTTTCAATTTCATAATGTATTAGACACCATATTGTATTATATATGTCTCTCAAGTTAATGGAGAGTTAAGGAAGTAATTAGTCTTCCTTCAAAATTGTTTTTAGTCCCCCATTTAACACTTTAAATCAAATCTCAAAACCAACCTTGTGAATATTTGGCTGTGAGACTATTATAGCTTTGTTTTGGGAATAAACAGATGTCAAGAGTCAGCAGCAGCCATTTTGTACTCTGTTCATTTGCAACCCATAGGCCTATTTTTAATGGTGATATATATTTTTCTTTTATGAAATGGGAAGATATAGGAAACTCTCCTGACATATAATTCACTCTCTGTTTGCTTTACTTAGTCTCCTAAATGTAAAAATGCAGTCTTCGTACTTAAAAACACATGTCCTGAGAAGTGAAAATGGCAGAAAGTTAAAATGTCAATGAAAAATGACATAAAAACTCCAAATGGAAAATAAATGCAAGGTTACATCCAGTTATGCAACTGTTCAAAATTAAGGTGAGACACCAAGTTGATAATTTTATAGCTTCTTATTGTAGGTTTGATTTTTTTCTTTAATTGAGTTTATCTTGCAGGCTAGAAAAACTGTTCTTTTTTTGAGTTGAAAAGTAGTAATAATCTTTAAAATATACAAAGAACCACAAGAAGAGTCTGTTGCACTCTGTTAAAGGAGGAGCAAGGTTGCTAGTCCTTTCATAATCTCTAAACAGTGATTTTGCATCTTCTTGTCCTTATCCCTAGGCTAGGTTGGTAGAAAGACCTTTCTTGCTGCAAAGGTTGACTGAAGATTGGACCTGTGCACTCCTTCTGTGCCCTCAGCAGCATCCTTCAATTTTAAAATCCTGGTTAACAGTGGAGGATGTTTTTCTCCTCAGATTTGTCACTGCAAGATGTATTACAATATTCTGAGTAAGCAGGTTTTTCTCAATATGAATATAGTTAGTGTACGTGTCATAGCAACATCATGCAAGTACTGAGGCTATACAGGACAGGCTAAATGTTCTGAAAGAATAAATTTAGAATGTGCATGATCACCTATTGACCTCCTTAAATTGCCAGATTTATTGGTGTGCAGTGGGTGAATGAAGTATAAAAGGATTTTAGAAATATTTGCTTTATAATTCCAGCCCAACATGTTTTGAGACATTGTGCAAAACCATTCCTGTCTTTGTGGGGATCTAGAAAGGGCATAATGGCCTGTTTTGGTATTAGAGGCAAAGTCTCTTCTTTACAGAGCAGCTACAGGGTTTTAACCAATATAAAACAGAGCCATGTGAATCAAATATTCTAGACCTTGAAATGAAAGGGTCTCTTCTGTTTAGGCAGAGATTTGAACAAAGAAACAGTTACATATCAACTCAATTTAATTCTACAGCTAAGACACTGTTTTCCTACCTTTTCTCTACCTTTTCTGCCTTTCTCTAGTCAGTCTTTTTTCTGTCAGGTCTTAGAAGGAAATTAAGAAAGGTAATTTTGATGTCACATTTATGATTAGAGCAAAGACACAAAAAGGAGAGCTGTACTTGGAGGCAGCTTACTAGAGAAGGAACATTGAAAGAGGCTGCCCAGGAAAGTGGTTGAGACCCCATCCCAGGAGGTATTTAAAAGATGTGTAGATACAGCACTCAGGCGTATAGTTTCATGGTGGACTTGGCAGTGGGAAGTTAACAGTTGGACTTGATGATCTTAGAAGCCTTTTCCAACCTAAATTATTCTATGAGTAAGTGATTATGGTGCCTGTCTCCCTGATGGGAAAAAGAAGTATTAGGAGTGGGGCTCAGATGTGGAATAGCCTACAGATCAAGCTGCATGAGGAAAACAGCTTTAGCCCAAGTTGCTGTGGTTTAAAATCATAGAAAAAATAACCAAACTGATGGCTAAAGCTGTCTGTTTTTTTCTCTTGAAATATAAAGTCTTTATTAAATGAGTGTAAGACACTGGGAATTTCAAAGCAAAGAGATAAAAACCTTTAAGATGTAAATTGTTTCTTAACCACAAGGTAAACAATTTTTGGAAAGAGTTCCAGTTTTCACTAAACAAATAAATGCTTCAGAAGAGATATATTGGAAAAGTTGATTAGGAATGGAAAAACTTGTAGCTCAATCGGAAATATAGGACTGTCTTGAAAATTGATGAACTCAAAAGGGGCTTGCTCAGGATAAAAATCAGGAAAAATTCTTCAACTACTTAAAAAATATAAAAAGTGTGAGAGAAATGCATAGCCCATATATCCCTCATGAAATACTGGGATGATAGGGACTTAAAAAAAAATAAGAAGTGCCCTTCTCCTTTCCTCCCCAAATGCACTGCTTTATTCTAATAAGGGAAGTGTTAGGGTATATGGGCAAAAGACAACAGTTCCAGTCTCAACATTTTTTCTGTGACCCTGAAAGGAAAGCTCAAGAGCAAGGTTATAGCTCTACAGAGTGTAATACCTCTTTTTAGAATAAAGTATGCTAAAGTATTAAAAGAAATCTGAACAACCATTCACTCTGTCATGTGACCTCAAATGTAGGCAAGACTTTTCTGACTGAGTCTGGAAATTTTATGACCAAGTATGGAACAAAATTCAATGGAAATGGGGCATGGTAGAAAGTCAGCTTGGGCTGCACCAATTGATTATTCTGGCAGCTTTGTTTTCTAGTAGATAAATTGACAAAAAACTGCAGTAGAGTTAATCTCTTGGACATCACAAAATATTTGCTATTGTCCATATGATGGAGAAAAAAACCGCCTGTATTTGGAGAGGTTAGAGAAGAACCATAGGGCATGTAAAGGCTAATGGAATGGAAAGCAGTGGTGGTAAGGATTAATCTTTTTCTTGCTTCAACACTTCCCTTTTAATGAATAATATGTCTTGAAGCAGATACATTTTAGTATTTTCACTAGGCCCTAGATTAAAAAAGTTTGGGGTATGTCATTAAAGCCAACAAAATTCAGATGTGAAAAAGCTGAATGGCCTTGATGGTCTCGGGATACAAAGAGAAAGGGTGAGATTTAGTAGTGCAGTGTTTAAGACACTTAGCACTAGATTATATAAGATTTTTGTCTCTAAACTGGTACTCATCAGCTAGAAGTGACAAAAAATTAAAATGGATAGAAGATGCCTGTGATCCATAGCATGACAGGAAAGTCTAATACAGTCCCACAGTATGCCAGAACAGGAAAGGGGGACAGTTGCAATAGGAAAGTAAATCCTGAAGCCACTGTATCCTAGTATTACTTCACCTAGGTCACCTGAAATATTGGTGGCTCATGTTTGAAAGAGTAACTCAGGCTGGAGCACAAGTGAGGAAAGGCCACCTGTGTGATCAAAGACATGGTGTGCTAGCATGGTGTGTGGGAATGTGGGATCATGGAGCAAGCCTTCCCCAAGAAACAGTAAAGGCAAGGCATCTGCTGGTTCATTAGATGGATCTTGGTACATTTGTGAGTGTGATTATGATATGTCTGCCTGCAAAAGCAGGCAAGAAACTTGATCTCTCAAATTCTGCTCCAGCAACGTGTTCCTAGGCAACCCAGCAGATAGGGATGGAAGAGGCCACCGTTTATTGTTATTGGAGCACAGTCAAAGGCAGAGCCTAAATGGACCTTTATTTCACAGAGAAATGTCCCAAAGGTATGAAAGTCCACACACCTCTAGCAACAGACACAGGTCAGCACCACATATTACTATCACAGACAGTGACGCTGTAAGCATGAGGCACTGAGTGATCTAACCTGCTGCTGAAGGCTGTAGAGTTGTCAGTGTCTTCTTTTATGTTTGGCTCTGATTCTTCAAAATAAAAAGTTCAAACAGACTAGTATCTTAGCCAGCAAGAAAAAAAAAAACACCCAAAGAGCAACCTTTTCTGAGGATGTGTCAGAACTTTAAATGATAAACCTAAGAGGAACAAGAGCATAAATACTTTAAGTAAGTTTGAACTGCAGCCAAGCAATGTTCTCCTATGTGTAAGCACATGTAGTGCCGTACCAGGACTTCAGCATTTTGTGTTCAGTAGGTGTCAGTGTTGTTGAATCTTATAAATCATAATAATGCTTTCACAAAGTTAAACTGTTAATGAATGCAACTGCAGAATGATAAGAGCTATTTGGCATTTCCATGTGCTCTTGGAAGTGAGTTTTTATGGCTACTGGTTACTGCCCAAGATCACAGGTTTTAAAAAACAGATTTAGTGGATGTCATGATCATCCAATTGAAAATTTTTAGGGGTTACTAGCACAAAACATGTGAATGCTGAGCCTAGCTTTCTGCTTTCCTATAAGTGTGGAAACTTCCAAGCGAAACAGGTAACAAACTTTAACAATTGCTTTAGATCATCCCTTTTTCAGGCAAGAACACCAGAGGCAAAGCTGCTGTACACTACCATCTTCTCCATCTCTCTCAGACATTTTTACAACTCAGGACTGTGAGTTTTCAATTTTTGTTCCTCAAATAGTAAGATTCATTGATTTTGTTACCTCATTTCTTTTTTTGGTCTCTGCTTATCTTTTCCAGAAAATTGTTGCTCAGGGACACATAGCTTCATGTTTCAAAGAACTCTGAAAGTCTTCTCATATTGAATTTACTATTAATGTATTAAAAGTGGGTAGAAGCATCTGAGAAAATTCAAAAGTTCATATGCAAAATCTGGGGTCAGCCATTTGAAGGAACTGCTATCTGAAGTCTAAGAAATTGGAATGAAGAATCAGATTCAAGGGAAAAAAAGAAACTAATGCTGATTGCTACAGATTTTGGTTTTCCAGATGATCAATATCCCCTAACAGGGAAAGTTCGTTTCAGGCTTGAAGCAATAGAGAGCTTGCATTGCAGTCTGGAAACCCCAAACTTCAGTACAGGGTTGAACAATTGCAGAAGGGATCATAGGATCTGTGTCTGACACAGCTATAATTAAGCAGTCCATGAAATTAATGGACTGGAATTCAAAGGACAAGAAATAGGCAGTCCTTACTCTCTCATTTGGACCTTAGGTTTCCCACTGATGCCACTGGCACCATTGGCCTGGTGTGCTTTGCTGGGAGGCACCTTTCCTTCTAGCCATCCCTGCCAGCAACTGCTCTGCACTCCATCACATTGATTCTTTTATCCCTGCAATAAGCAAGTCTAGAGAAGAAAATGTTGACCCAATTTGTTTCCTTTACAGTAATAATTATGAGTATTGCGTCTCCCTGTCAGGAAACATCCTTTTTAGAGTCACTAATCTTTTTGAGAAGTAAAAGCAAAGATTTTCTCTGGCACCATTAAGTAGACTTCATAACCTACTTCTTTCCTTAAGAAGTACTCGAGTGTAGTTTTGATTGAATCTTGTGTTTTCCTGGGCTCCCTCTGTGTGCTTTTTTCCTTAACTAGGATATTTCCACACAGGTCTGTTTCTTTCATCACTTTGCTTTCTCCTCTTGTCCCTTTATGATGCCTCTCTCCTAGAAAAAATATTTTAATATCTTTAAGGGATGTCCTCTCTAGGAGATCTTGACGACTATATTTCCCCATTCATTTGTAGTATCTGTACTTCATATTTCTAACAATCCACCTTGCCAGCATGGGGGCTGCCCAAGCTCATCACAACACAATAAAATAAATGAACAAAGGCCACCACACTTCTGTTTTGTAAGCACAGTGTGGTTGGCAGGCTCCTAACAGCAAACACATGTTCTCATCCTAGCTTTTATGTGGGTTCATTAAACTCATCATACCTACACCAGAAACTAGCTGGCACTGTTATCCTGCTTTGCTGTGCATTCCTGCTTTCCTCTTACCCATTTGGATATTTTTAAGGCCTGTGTGATTCTACAAGATGTTTATCACATGCCTCCTGCACATGTGCTCTGCATGTCAGAACTCTTTCTCACCACATCATTGCCTGTGAGAGTGTAATACTATGGAGAGAAAATTATTGCTGGTAACATATAACTTATTTTTTCAGGGAAATACCTTTAATTAAAGAAGAGACAGCACCCGGCTGAAGTGAATAGAAAATGGGCATTTGTTCTGAGGCTGGAGAATTCAGAAGGAATTCAGCCTGCATTGTGGGCCACCTTGGGTCCCAGAAGAATAAAAAGTCAATGAATTGGTGACAAAATGCATGCTGCACAGAACCATAAAATCAGGTACGTGACTGTGTCCTTTCTTGGTCTAAAAACAACTAAAATTTGGATTAAGTATATCATTTGAGTTCTGTTAGAATACTTTGATGCACATGAATTAACAAAGACAAGCATGTTGACAGCCAAGATTTATTACCAAAGTAAGTTGAATCTTGAAACTTTGATAGTTTTCTTATTTTTGCACAGTGTATCAAGACTTTTTAAAATCTCTATCCTTTCCAAAATGCTAGATTGAAATTATTTAAGCCTTTAGGAAGCATATGAAGTTTTCTTTATAAACCATTTCTTTCACTATTCTTCCCGTATAAATCTTGAATCAGATCATCATAGAATGGTTTGGGTTGTAAGGGACTTAAAGATCACCTTGTTCCAATCCTCCTGCCATGGTCAGGGACACCTCTCACCAGACCAGGTTGCACATAGCCTACCTGCCCTTGAACACTTCCAGGGATGGGGCATCCACAGCTTCTCTGGGCAACCTGTTCCAGGGTTTCACCACCCGCACAGAAAAGAATTTCTTCCTAATATCTAATCTAAGCCTGTTCTCTGTTGGTTTGATGTCATTCCCTCTTTTTCTATCACTCTGTGCCCTTGTAAAAAATCCCTCTCTAGATCTCTTCTAGGTTCCCTTCAGGTAATGGCAGGTTCTTGAAGGTCTCCCTGGAGCCTTCTCTCCTTTAGACTGAACAACCCCAGCTCTCTCAGCCTGTCTTCATAGGAGAGGTGCTCCAGCTCTCTGATCATCTTTTTAGCCTCCTTTGGACTCAACCCAACAGGTCCATGCCCTTCTTACCTTGGGGCTCCAGAACTGGCTGCAGTGCTCCAGGTGAGGTCTCACCAGAGCAGAGCAGAGCAGAGGGGCAGAACACTGTCCCTTGCCCTGCTGGCCACACTGCAGCCTGCTTTAGATGCAGCCTAGGATACTTTTGGCTTTCTGGGCTGCAAAGGCACATGGCCAGCTCATGGTAAGCTTCTTGCCCACCAACATACAAAGTCCTCCTCAGGGCTGCTCTCAATCCATTTTCTGCCCAGCCTCTATTTGTGCTAGGGAATGCCCCAACTTCCGTGAACTTGTAAAAAGTCTTTGATAAGAATATAATTGCTTCCAAAGACTTCATCAAAAGTGGTGAAAAGGATAACTGTGGATGCAAGGGCATCTGCTATCTGTTAATATTGAGAGCATATTTACATATTTAAACTGACACAGTGAAGTTGCCTGAAACACGAGTCAGAGATCACTCTATAGATTGAAGTCACAAATATTGCTCAATAAATGCCAATTAGCACCTTAAGCGAGACCCCTCCAAATCAGTTGTCACCTTTGACACTATGCAGTGCTCACAGTGACAAAGTCCAAATATTTCCCAACATTTTCAATAGCTCATAATGCCACCAGCTCACATTTATGACAATTATTATTTGATGAGCTCTCATTTTTATTCAGAGAGGCAAAGGGCAAGGTTGTGAGAATGGTTAAAACATAGAAGAGACAAGAAAATCCCCAACAAACCCTTTTACTTTCATCTTGCACATGCTTTCCTTGAGGCCATATAGGGAACCAGAGTTTAATGCAATGGGACCAAACCTAAGACCTAGCAGGGTTTTCCTCAGTTAGCTTCTGCGAGCAAGGTCTCTGTGAATGCATTTGTCCTGGATTTTACAGTGCAGGAAAATCAGACAACGCCCTGAACTGACAGCACAGATGCACCTTGCAGATAAAGGTGAAATGGAACCCAGCACCCCATAAGCAGCCCCTGATATTCCTTCAGGGCCTTCAGGGATGGAAAAGATAGGGTTAGTGTACAGCATCATTTTCTTTGCCTGTTTTAATGTCTTGTCACACCTTGGAGTAGTGGGAAGCACTGTTTGTCCTTTGTTTGTTTGACAGCAATTTATGTAAAGGTTGTTTCCCTTAATGTTTGTCCAGACCTTTAGCTCAGCAGTGGGGAATCTAATTTATTGCAAAACAATCAGAGAACAAAGTAGAAGGTGATTGTAAAACCAAAATTATTGGCAGGGGACAGTCTTGTACCTGAAAATACTCAGACAGAATTCTGTACTCAGGTACAGAATTTCAGGCTGTGTCAGTGCCTTTCCAGTAAAACAAAACTGCAATGATACTTTTTCTGTGAAATAAAAAACAAAACCAGCTTTCATGAACTTCTGTCCTGACAGGATGAATCAGAGACCCTTCAGCAGGACTTTGCACAGAGCACAGGCTCTCTGAATGAGCAAGGTGAAGTTAAATGGATTCAAAACCTGCATGGACGCAGAAGTGACAGTGCTGCAGTAACAGAACTACATCTTGTAACATGTGTACTCTGCCCTTTTTTAATGCCCACATCTCTTTGTTTTGATGACAAAGGAAGACTCTTTAGGCTGCACATGGCCATTAGGGACATGAAGAAACTGCAGGAGTTGCAGGCATTTCCTTGTGTGTGGCTGAAGGGAGAGCTCTGCAGTTGTTTCAATGACACCTTAGGACAGGAAAAGCACCTTGCTGTGCAATGCAGAGCACCCACTGTGCTGTGCCTGGACTTTGAAACATCTGTCAAACATACCAGAACACTTCAGAAGGGCCAGGGTGCAAGTCCACACCTGAGCAAGTATCTTCAAACCAAGCAGGTATGAAATAGACCAAAGCCCTGCAGTGGAGACTGGAGAAGTGGAGGTGCTCACCTGCAGCCAGTCACTGCATTTTCCCTTGGGAAAAAGTAGCAAAGAGATGGGAGAGTTTTCCCAGCTGGGGAGAGAGAGCAGCTTTCCCCTGGGACCACCCTTGCAGTGCAAAGACAAAGAGGTGAATTTTTTGGTTCCCCCTCTCTCCCTTACTCAGGGGGATGTTTGAGAGTGTCCCAGTGAAGGTGACTTGCACTGTGCCATTTCACAGAACCAAATTGTGAAAATTTCTGCAAAGACTTATGGCATGGTTGTACTTGAGGAAGCTGCAGATATTTTGGGCATTTTTGCTCTCAGCTGATGATCCACACCTCAGTGGGATAGCGTGGAGCAAACTGGCATGAATTAATGCAATAGGGATAATTGCATACCTAATCATTAGGTATGTTGGCAGATTTTCTCTGAGTATGCTTAGGGTTCAGAGATCAGTTGTACAGACACAGTGTTTTACAAGTGTTGGATGTTGTCAGTAAGGCTTTAACAAAACTCCCTGCAAAACATGCTTGTAAAACCTTTAAAAGCCATTGAGGGTATGTTGCTGATGGGGAGAATGTTTCACATTATATGATAAACTTTGGGGAGAAGAGGGTGCAATCACCTTTGTTTTCTTTTTAAATTGAGGTTGACAAAAACCTCAATTTATCTTATAAATATGTATGTAATTGGTGGCATGGCAGACTGCCATGTGCTGTTTTACCTTGAGCACTGATAACAGAAAGCTTATTACACAGGAGATTAACATTATCTTTCCAGGAGAGAATAGTACCAGCATTTTTTGTGTTCAAAGTGTGTACTGAAGGCAGTATCTGTGGCAGGTGGTGTCCCACATGGCTCAGAATCTCACAGTTTTCATGCCACAGTGGCCAAAAAGTGTCCTGAAGAATTCAGGTCTTCTCACGCATAAGAATGTTTTCTCCTTCTCTTTCTGGCAACAAAGCCATGCTTCATTATCTGTTTGAGTTTTTACTTTTCCACTGTGGAGGAGGCTATGGGAAGGGGCTGCTGTTGTCTAAACATAAAGGTCTAACTGAGATAAATCACTGCTATGCACTTCTGGTTAGGGTAATTTAAAGGATGATTCAGGAGCTCCTGATCTTGGCTGCTGCACATGTAAAAGTCTCTATTATGTAGACTTCTGACTCTATCCCAATATCATTTGGAATCTTTAATCTGAAAAAGATTATTTAGTAAGCCAAGTAATGATAATGCCATAGGGGCATCATGGTGTCATGACTAAACCCATTCACATTCAAGCCAGTGGGACTGCAGCTACTTCTTCCATGTTTAACAAAACACCAAGAGACTGATAAGTGTGGATATGTCTCATCAAGAATTTTAGGCTTGATGAGAAGCTTGCTTCTGAAGTGAAGCTCTCCACCTGCACCACACCTTGACCTACCTACTGGAGTGGTTTTGGGTTGCACAAAGCAGGCACCTCCCACATGAATAAAACCCAGAATTGTCACTCCTGCAGCACTGCAGGAGCTAGGGTGTTGAGAGAAACAACTGCTCGCTTTGAAAATTTAGAAACATTTATTAAACCTTGACAAAAATACAACAAAAGGACTATATATGGAAAAATTCACAGCTCAAGGAACTACCCTCATGTGTAACACATATCCAGTTCGTATTCAAGATGGATGCTCAGTCTTTTATACCCCTGGGGTTGCATCAGACAGCCCAGCCCTCCCAAAGTCTGCCACTCAGCTCTTCTTTGCCATTTATCAGTGGAGATTGCTCTCTTGTGACTCAATTGGAGGTCAGGTGTTGCCGTGCTGCACCCCCTGAGCAACCCCTGAGCTTTTCCATTCCCCACTGCCCCATGCCAAGGACACCTGTGCAGCTTCTTTGTGCCTGTCCTGGACAGCCCCGGCTGTGTGATGGCAGCAATACAGGGGGAAAGGGAACTGTGGGGAGAGCAGAGGGCATCTGAACTACAGTAACATAACTGTACATCACTAAAACTTTTCTTAATATTCACACAATAGTTATCTCTTAACTGCAAGAGCCAGTCATCTCATTATCCATCTATAACAGGCGTAACAGGTGTTCAGGCCATGGAACAGACTGTGAATGGTTTGCACTAAAGCCTTCACCCCAAAGAGGTGTGAAGCATTAGTACCAGCTTTCTGTAGATCTGCTCCTCAGTAAACTTGCTTATACAGACATAGTCCATATGTCACCTCTGTGGTTCTGGAGTCAGCTACATTCTAATTACCAATCTTTTTCACCTCCCTAAGGTCTGGATCAGGTGCCATATTCACAGACTTCTATAGGTAAACTCTTTGAATGACTTCAGAATACTTATAGTGGGTTGGGAAAGAGAGGACAGAATTGCTGAAGCCTGAAAGGCTAGATCCATCAATATTTTGAAAGCTTTTTTTACCTTAAGATCAGCTATCAGCTGAAATGGCTACCTGAGATCTGTTGAATGAGAACTCATAAATCACAAAAAGCAGGAAACTTTTTCCTGACAGCTGATCTGCTATGCTTTGGAGCACAAGTAGGAGAAGGCCTCCAACATATATCTGCCAGTATAACTTTTCAGTCCCTCCTGAGAAGCTTTCAGTGGAAAGACTGCCATGCTAACTGCAATCAATTTAGACTGATACACAGCAAATGAATGTGTTTACCTGGTGTTTTTGGCACAAACATAAACTTTTTGTTAAGTGCATTCAATATAATTGTGTAATGACATCTAGCATGCAGTTTCAATAACTTATTGGAAGTAACCCTGGTTCTCTTTTTTGTCCTTAAAAATAGGTATAATGCTGTAACTTTAAAGTAAAAGTCACCTGTAAGATATCTTTTCTGTTGTGGATGTGTGATGAAAATCCTGAGAGCCTCAGAAATTGAATGTTGGCAGCTGTGAGATTTCATTTTACTCATTGACGATTGGATGCAAATGTGAGCCAAAGCAACTGACAGAGTATTACTCATATCTCACATGCCAATGTCAAAAAAAGTGTAATAAAAATGAATCACCTCTGCCCTGACATTATTTATGTTGTCTATAATACCCATGCATACAAAAAATAAAATCAAAATACATGGAAAGTGAAACCAACTGAAAAGGCAACATTTCCATTTCCATTGCTCTGGACTGCTTCTCTCCAGTGCTGGTGTTCGAGAAACTCCAAATAAATGTGATGGGGATTACCTGAGCCCTCAGGGGACTTTTTATGAAGACTCTCCTTAAGCTGAAATCATGCTAATGTTCCATGTAATTTTCATCCATGTGCATCTGGAATGACTTTCATTCCCCAGCAGGAGGTTTTAACAGGAGAAGGAATAAAGACTGCCCATGGACAGCTGAAGTTAAAATGCTTCACATGGCCCAAGGTAATGTTCCATCCCATATTTGGGTAGGTATGATTTAAAATACATGGTATAGCCTGATAAAGGGCAATTTTCAGAAGAAGGTCTATTTTACACCACTGAAGTATTTTAACTCTTCCAGGGATGACTGATGACTTGTGTTGGGTTTCTTCTCAAACTCACCCTAGGAAGGAGTATGGTTTTTTCATGGTTACAGTGGATGGGTAGAGCTAGACATTCCTAGGTCAAAGACACCCCTTTCAAACAGGCATTGCCACATGTATTCCACAGTAATGGGAAGGTGCACTGCAGAAATGATGAGGCTTGGGAAAAGGAAAAGCTTGTGGGGCAAGGAATGTGATGTGTTGGTGACACTCACCCAGCCCTGATACAAATACACTGTTATTTATTACAGCAGAACTCCTCTTAAAGGAGACCTCCAAATATAAAGAACTTGTCTGCCTTATTTTTCAGTAGAATTCTCAGCTGATCACTTCACATAGACACTACACTTTTACTCAAGAGATTACTTCATGCCTAGAGGCACAAAGCTGCTTTGTGTGCCTCTCTGAGACCTCAGACAAAATGTTCCTGAAATGCCACTTGTGCCATGGTTGCAAAGCTGAGTCTTCCACAGCTGGCAGCAGCTCTGCCAGCTGCGGGTGCATGGAATAATAAAGAGGCTTGCTTCTGAGGCTGGAACCAAACTGCTCAATTACCCTTTCTACTTTTGTCTTGTGGCTGATACTCACCAGTTTGCTCAGCACTGCTAGGAGCCCAGATGGTTTAAGCCTGTGGCATAGCTTTTCAAGTTTTGATAACATCAATTTGGTGTGTCAAATCTCACATTTCAGGGACTTTTCTCTGCACTGGAGAATGCTGTTCTGTGTGTTGATGTGCTGCATAAATACTGCTGTTCGTTTCACTGCTGGTAGTTTTAATATGCATTTCTTTAGTCCTGCAATCAAACTTTACCTTAAAACAACTAGAAATGGCTGAAGTGCTCTATTTTGAAGATACACTCATGCTTTAAGCTGTATGCCGCCTACATACAACAGAAGGCCAATCTGTAGTGTCACTGACACAACAGACCCACATATCTGTTCTTCCTTATTATTGTAACTCTTTGAACAAGCTGTCAGATTTTTTTTGTTGTGAATTCTGAGTTTATGGCAGTTAGTCCAAGCACTATTAGTCATAGCATGCAACCTAATTCACCCTCCCTCTACAAAACTTTACTGTATCTTTGTCAATTTCAACCTTTGACAGCCTAATAGTTTTCTCTCCTAAACTATCAGCATTTTCTTTGCAATCAATTGACAGCTGTACATTGGTAGCCATTCAAATATTACATCAGAGCCCTTAAAGGTCAGTTCCAACACTAAGTGAACAACCTTGTCATACACGAGCTCTTGATGTAACTTGGCCTTCCTGTTGTAATCCTGCACTGAGTACTGAAAACCTACTCAGGCATGCATTGTTAATTCATTAAAGAAATACATTTTAAATAATTTAAAATCCTATTTTTGGAACTCTGAATCTGGTGTGTCTCTGAAAATAGTGTCATACTGAATTTTTTTTTGCTTTTAATATTTAGGATGTTAATAACAAAATTTCTTCTCTTGTTAACTGTCATCAAATTGTAATGAGCTCAGGCTTTCTAAATGCTTAAGAGTAATGATAATTGTGGTGAATGCAGTCCATCTTCTTCATGTACGTTTTTAGTGCAAATAGAATAGATTCCTTTATGATAACAGAAATTATTATAATGCTGGCTGAAAATGAATACATTTTTGCTATACTATATGTGCTAATACATTCCTAAAATTAAATTGCAAGCATTTCAGTCTTTAAAAAACTTTTCAAAGATTGAAATATATTGGATAATACAGTGTCTCTTATGCATTATAGCATACTAAAAATGCTCAAGCAGTCATACTGCTCAATAAACTGAATTTACTAGCCTTACAGAAAAGCACTACAGAGTTTAATAGAAAAAGGTAACTTTTTTTTTTACATGCATTTGCACCTTTTCATGAGGTGTAGCAAAGAGTGAATGCTTGTGGGAGGATGGCTCATAGCTGCAGATAGGAGAAAACAGTGCTTAACTCAGTGGAGCATTTAAGCATGTGCTTGTACTGGAGTGAGAGTCATCCCACTGAGCTTGAAGGGGAGACATGTCCTCATTTCCCACTGACCTTCAGGAGGGAGGGTCATGATATGCACTACTTCCCACACAGCAAAATGTGGAGAATAAGATATTCTGGCACTGTGATGGGTTCAATGTGAAAAATTGGGATTTTGGATGTGGTAGATTTTCTACTGTCCCATTGTGTGGCTTTAATTTCCAAGCTGTCTGAAGTCAGGCTGGTTCTCTGTCCTTGCATCCTCTGCTGAGGGAGCAATCCTGGCTCAGTGGGGCTATCTGTGACCACAGAGATTCCTCTCCAGCTGCATTATACAAATGCAGAATAACACAGGTTGGCTCTGTCCAACCTCTGGCTTCAAGCAGGGTCAGCTTCAGAGTCAGATCATATTGCTGCAGAATCAATACAAAATGCAAAATCAAGCTGACAGTGTTTTTAGTTCACAGCAGGCTGTGCAAAAGGAAGGCCACCGCTGGAGCTCATTCTGAAACAACTGGGAACTTGCACAAAGGCTGAAAATTCTGGAGCCAACAGTTAACACTTGTTGCTTTGGGTTACTGAAGCCTAAGCTTCAAAGGCTACCCCAGTCTTTTTCAATGGGAGGCTTTTTTTCCTAAGGAAAACTTGTAGTTATGTTCAAAGACAGTGTTTCATGGAGGGTTTTCTGCCACAATTTATTGACGGAAAAATTCACTTCAGGGAAGGCTGCCTTCCCCTCAGGCAACTGAATTCTCTGTGGAAATTGCCCTGTGTGTGAATGTCTGATATAATGCTTCCCCTGCAGCTTCTCTGGTCATGGACCTGGCTGCCCAAGAGATGTGTTAAAATGATGGCTGGCTATGCAACCATATTGAAGGTGAAGAATGGAGGAAAAGTCTAACTTTGCCTTTTTAGGTGTTCCTCTCTCTTCCCTCGACTTACAACTCTTCCCATATGCACAATGACAAGAGCTTGGCTGTCATCATGCACAGTGCCAAAGTGCCTGTCCTTCCTGGAGTTCACCTTGGCTGCCTTTTGAAGCCATGCAAACTGTGCAGGGGGGTGACACCAGGACCCCTGTTGAATATCCAAGAGCAAAAACATGTTGTAAATGTGGGAAACGTTGCAGACCTCTCTTCTGAGAGGTCAGTGCTCTCTGGTTCAAGGAACAAGCCTCCCTGCTTCATTATGGGCCCCAGCGCCGGAGGTGGGAGAAGGAGAAAATACATTTCATTCAGGAAAAGTGCTGGACAAGTCAATACTGGCAGAAGTATTAATGCATGGGTGTTTTCTTTCTCTAGGGCTGACCTGGTGTAGAAGTTTGCCTTCACAAGCTTCAGTAGAGGCTCTATTGATTAACTTGCTAAAATGCAGGTTTAGCAATATTATGATGACAGAACATTGTTGTTTACTTATGGAAAAAAGTTCACTTCTGCCACTCATGAAGAGCCACAGCCAGATGGGAGCAAAGGAAGGATGGAAGCAGCTGCCTTGCTCTGTGGGACAGTGAAGGGGAGGAAGGAGCAGACCTGGAACAGGGAAATGATTTTTGAAGCAGCCATCACAAAGGAAATTATGCTCTTTTGACTCACTAATTTCATGAATGATATTACTTTTTCTCTGGCTGACTTCCTGATCAGAGCAGCCTAGTGGTGTTTAGCCTCAGGCTTGAAATTAAGTGCAGTTGCTTAAGTGCTTTTCTGAATTGCATCAGTAGAAGGGCTGATCCCAGGTCCATTGATGTCAACATAAAGGTCTCAATTCAGCCCTGATGAAGCTGAAGCAGAGATGATTAGTGGCCTTAATGGATGATGCTACCCAAACACACAATGTTTTGGCTTGTGTCCTAATCATAATGCTGAAACTGTTATTCACTGTGGGGGAAAAGGTAAACCAGACTTCATCCTGTATTTTAGCCATTCAGCTTGTATTAGTTACTGATAAAGATCATGTGTTCTGATAGAAATTCTTCAGAATGGTTTTTTAAAGATTTTTTTCTAAGGAACACAGATTACTATGTGCTTATCTGGCAGCATAGCTTGTGTGTAGAAGCCAAAAATAATTGTATTGAATCCTGCTGGCTCCCCTTTGGAAACAAAAAGCAGCAGCTCATTGTTCTGTTCTTTCTCAGAAGTCAGGAAGAAAAGTTTTCAAGATGAGGAGTATGGTATGCACCAGCACACTTCTGCTCACAGCTAACAAATACAGGATTCCTGCTTTTCAATTTTGATTTCAGGAGAAACTGCTTTTAGAGCAGCCTTTTTAAAATGAGCCCATCATGGCAAATACAGCATAGATAGCAAGATCTCATAATATTTTAATTTTTCCAACCTGAAAAAGGTAGTGTAGATACCAGTCTAAGATTATATGTGAAGCAAGTGTATCTCAGAGTAACTTTATTGTGCCACAGTTTCAATTAGTTTTAGAGCAAACAGTTTTCCTAATTTCTGCTTCCTAGCTGGTACACTTATGCTAAGTGTTCTGAGAAAACAGAAGTCTCTATGAGACCTTTTCTAAGAACCCAAATATTTGTAGTGTTTGTAAGTATACTTACTGTATAAGTATATATATATTGAAGATTTGTGTGTGGGAATGGCTCTTAAATAGTTAGCCAGGGCACTGAGGTATGTCAACAAGAAAGTCCATTCCTGATTTCCACACTGGAAAATAACGTCTGTCAATTAGCCAGTGCAATGGAGCTGTGCAAAAATACCCTTGTCAACATAAGCTACTGCTAATTACTAAGCTGCTTTCAGAGGCAGGTTTTTAAACATTCAAAATCCATAGCAAATATGGTGTTCCTGCTCCTAGCCCTCTCCTTATCCTTCTTCTCCACTGCTCTCCCTGCAAAGGGAACTGCTTTCATGTTTTATTTATTTGTCAAAGAGCTTTGCAGTAATGGGTTCTTCAAGTCCCCTCGATGCTGACATCTTTGCATCACTTCAAAATAGCATGGAAAAATGATAGTGTCCTCCTGGTGCTGGGGCTCAGCATGAAATTCCTGTCACAGTGTTTGTTGTTGCAGCATTTCTCTGAGCTTAGGGATATTAGCTGGCAGGAGATTTCCTCTCTTAACAGAATTTTTAATTTTGGTTCGATGCAGAGGTATGCAGACAAGGAGCCCCACTGGAGTCTGCATGGGGAGGAGGGCTCAGCTCAAATTCTAGTCTACCTCAGCTGCTGCCACTACAAACTTCTCAAGAACCCTTCCCTTCTTGGGAGAAAGGGGAATGGGAAGGAGGAGGAAAGCATGCTGGCTTTTTGAAAAAGTTACTTTTCCTTCCACCAAAGCTTCTCTTCTGGACATCTGATGGTGTGTGGGAAATGGTGTATCTCTGTTTCATGTCTTTGTTCCCATCAGTCTTAGCGTCCCATTGTTATGCTTATTGGCCTTGGTGAGGAATTAGCACAGGCAGTGCCAGGTAACAGGGAATTCCCTACAGCTGCTTTCCAGTTGTGGCGTACTGGCACTCTGTGGCAGGCAGCAGGGGTAGGGATTCTCATTTACTTTTATTACATGGAAGATTTTACTCCATCACATCAGGCTGCCCTACAGGGATAATTAAGGGAAAGTATTTCTTATTTTTCCTCCATTGAAGGAGTACCTTTGATTTTGCAGGCAGGCCTTCAGGTTAGGTTTCTTATGTGGAGTCTATATATTTTCAGTCATCCTCAGAGACCTCCCTCAGTTACACTGGTGTAACACCTCTGCATCTGATGCAGTTCCTGGTGGTTTACCCATCATGAGAGAGGTGTGTGTCTGGGGCTCTCCTTTTTCTCTGCTGCTTTCCAAACAATGAGCCAAACAAATGCTTCAGAGCAGAAGCAGTATCCATTTGTTCATCAAGAGTGCCTATTCAGTTTCTTGCAACAATGCCCATGGGTGTTGTTATTTTTTCTTTCTTTTTTTTTTTTTTTTTTTTCTTCTCTGAGCAGCCCCAGATCTTCCCAAACCCATAAATGTGAGTTATACATCCATCTAGGACTGGGAGAATATCAAAAGTGCCTGGCTCCTTATTTGTTATATCTGGCACTGTTCCAGGCAGCTGATTAATTTTGATGATTCAGAATCTTTGGCAATAGAGCACTGAAAATATGAAAAAATATACAATAAAATATATTGAAAGCAACTTGAAATGTCAGGTAGAATTCAGTGCAAATAATGTTCCCATCAAGGGAGATTAATGGCATTTCTACACAACACTTCACTTCTTCTGCATTCTAGATGGGCAAATAACCTGTTATTCTCACAATTAATCATGGCTATAGATATGGGTATTCTTTGCATCTGACAACCTCTACTCTCATATGTTTTCCACCACGTGTGCTTCTCTTCCCTTTTAATTATTTCTTCGTATCATTCAAACTGTCCTTTGGGTTCTCCTGCCTGCTATCACCTCTCATTTGCCGGTGGCCCTTCCCTTCTTTCAATCCTTTATTTTGTGGTGTGGAACAAGCTTATTTCTAAAAGGATTTCTTTTTTCTAAAGGACTATATGCTTTGATTAGTTTGGGAGAGAAATTGTGCTTTTCCCTTCTGAGGCTTTTCAACTGACCTTTACATGAGTGTCACCTTTGCTGAAAGAAGAGGGACCAAAATTACTCCTCCCTGGTATGGTGCATGGGTGGTGGTGTCATGCCTTCACTTGACCTATAAGACTATCTAAACCAGATGAAAAGCAGGATATTATCTCCTCTCCAGTGGGTGGGTTTTGGTAAAGAAACTTCTCACACCATCATTAGGTTCTGCTTGCAGCTGGTGAAAGTGGCCGAGCAGAGCTGAAGACTAACAGACCAGTGTTGCTGTAATAGTGGAGTTTCACAATGAAAAAACCATAGCATTGTTGACAACAAGTGATTTTGTCAAAAAATGCTTGAATAATTTTCTGTTCTTTTCCCTTGAAGATGTAGAAAAAAGACCATGGAAGTGTTTCAGGCTTGCCATAATGCAAATGTGATGACCCTCAATGCAAGGTAAGACTCCGTCTGAAATGGCTGTCACGTAGGTACCGGTATTAACCTGGTTTTATTGGGGAAATATAGGTCATCAGTGAGAACTGAGCTCAAAGTTGAAAAGCAGGACTTTCAGGTCAAGAACAAAATGATTTTGCCCTTTTGTTTTATTGGCTGCTAGGTCAGCAACACTGTCAGGCTCCAATGTGGCTGGGGCAAGAACAGAGAGCAGGAGGTGCCCTGCAGTCACCTGGCATCACACCTGCCAGCCACAACATCCTGCTCTTTGCCTTCGGGGAGAGCATCTCCTGCTGGCTCACCCGCACTCTCGAGGGAAATAACAAGTCCCAAAGGAGAGCTCTTCATTGCTTACACACCACTTTGTGATGAAATACGTTCCTCACTTTCAGTTCAGGGCCTGCTTTTAGCTTTAGCAGAAGCCTGACCTCCTTTTGCATTATGTTTCCTTACTGCCTGTTGCCTCATGGAATTTTCTTCTCATCTGTCGCCCTTCCCTTTCCCATATTTTCCCTTCCTTCACCTTAAAATTGTACTCTTTGCTAACTTCTTTGTCCCTTTCCTTTGCTATGGTGTAACAGTATGTATTTGTTGGTCAGTGCCCTTTTCTTTTACTAGTTACTTTGACTTGCTTTGGGGTTTTCTTTGGCTTAGGACTTCTATACTCCTTTTTCTCCACCTTCCTTTTAATTGCTCCTTCTGTTGACATACTTTTTGTTTATTTGCTCCTTTTAGTCTCCCCAGGTGAGAGAGCGATTCTATTCTCTCACCTACAATGCTTTTACTTCTAGTTTCCTTTACTGAAAACTTCACTTGAATATTTCAGGGCTTCCTTTAAATATTTCATTTCCAGGAGAATTTGAGGACTCTGTCATATCTTCTGATTTACTGCAGGTCTGAATATTTTCAAAGAGCAATATTTCTGGATTGTAGCCAAAGCACCAAACCCTTCATTGCATTATGTATTCTGGTTAGGTGAGGACATGAGTGTGAGAGCCAGCTCCATGTCCCAGGTGAAATTAACATGGGCAGACCTTTCTCCTTTTTAATGCTTTTATTAAAAGTGATCAGCTCGGGTGGGGAGAACCGACAGGTCTGCATCCACGCCGCTGCTGCTCCCAGGAGTGACTCAGAGGAGGAGGAAGAGTGCAGCTTTGCCCACTGGTCTGTAGGTAGAGCTGGGGGTTCCATCCTCAGCAGAGCACCAGGAGATTCTCTGCTTTCTGGTTCAACATTTGAGGTCCTCTGTCCAGCCGACATCCTCAGGTTAGGGGGATGGGTAAAAAGGCCTTGGCAGATACTAGATTCTTTTCCTCACAGCTAGACATCACTTTGATTTATCAATTTTGTGTTGGCTCATTGTTTTAGGGGTTTTTGGCTAGGTTTGGTGAGGGGTTTCTCCCGTTGCATGCTGGATCCGATCACACATCTGGGTGTCATCCTCCAGGAAGCAGCAGAGTGTCACTGACAAAAGGGGAATTCTTAACCATAAACGACAGGTAGTTAACGAAAACCACAGCTGATTCCAATAACATACAGTTAGAACTCCACCCTGGCAGCAACTGGCCCAACCTGTGAACTCTGCAACCTTTATAAAAATATGGGCAGCTGTTCTATTCATAACACCAGGCATGAAGGTTGAGCCTGGATTTCCAGAAGCCCCTGGACAGGGTTTTTAGCTCAAACCCAGCCAGAGAGGTACACTAAAAGCTGGTAGAGCTGGTAGTGTGGGAACACATCAGCAGCTGGATCCTCATTTGTCTCTGTATGGAGAGTCAGGGGCCAGCAGCTGTGCTGCTGTGGCAGGTCTCTGCGCCGTGCTTCCCGGGGCTCGCCTGCACATCCAAATAATGAAGTGCCTCCCCCACACCTACTCCTCAGAGGGGCTCGAATCAGGGCCCTCCTGCGCTCTGGGGAGCCGCAGTTCCGAGGAGGATGAAGGAGCTGCTTTCTCCTCTGTCCCGCTGTGAGCAGCCTGTCATAGCTGCGCTCAGGCAGGGGTCTCGCTTGGAGGGTCAGGAGCAGATCGTGCAGGCGCCAGCTCCTTGCCAACAGATTTTGCAGGAGCAGAGCTGTGCCTGCGGGGAGCCTGAGAGATGACGAGATGAGAGCTGAGCGCTGCCATCCGCTGTGGTGCTCCATTAAATCCCCGCTTGCCCGCGCCGGGGAGTGGAGGTGGGGGACCCCCCTGGCCGCTCCCCCCGGGGTGCTGGGGAGGCAAGGGCGGGCAGGCAGGATAGCACAGCACAGCCTCCTGCTGCTGGGAAAGGCTTCTGGACCAAGGAGGTGGCACTTGGGAAAGGTGGAAACAGCACGGGCAGGCCGGGCGTTGTGGTGGCAGTGGGTGAAGGTGTGGGAAGGTTTGTGCCGGGTGTGCTGGGCCGGGCCGAGTCACGGCGCTCCCTGAGGGCGGCCTCCCCCGAGCCACAGCCGCCGCCGTGCCCGCAGCGCTGCCCTCAGTTATCTCTGCTGAAGTCCTGGCAAGCAGCGCGGTTTTTACCGAGTGAGGGCTGGGGTGCTTCCCCAGCGTGGAGCTTTATTCCCTTTTGGCCGCCTTCCCACCTCCTTCTACCACCAAGGCTGTCGCCACCCTTGGGAACCTGTGTTCCCTCCCGATGCTGCCCCTCTCGTTTCTTTCTCCTCCTGCCCCCACAGCAATGGGAGGACTGCCAGTGCTCAGAGCCACGGTGTGTGGTTCTTGACCCAGGGAACAGGTCTCCTCAGACTCCATAAGAAATAAGAGAGAAAATTCTTCTTTGGATGCTTCCATCCCCACTGCCCTCAGCTCTTTCTCCCTCAGAAATAAGTGAAAAAATTCTTCTTTGGAAGCTTCCTCCCTCCCTGCCCCTGAAGCCCTCTGAGCACCATCTCCTGCGCTGCCTCTTTCCAGTCTTCAAATTTCTTGCTTTCAGGCCCACTCACCAGGTCTCTTTCCTTCAAGTATGCTTCTTTCAGAAATCCTTCTGATTGCTTCTTCTCATTATCTTAATGAACAATTAGAGAGAGAATCCAACAATGTAATTTCTATGTTCTTTCTCCTTGGCTGTGAGCAGCATGGGTTATACCGCTGCTCTGTGTCTGCAGCATGCCCCAGCTTTTCAAACATCGGGGAAATATTCAAAGGTGCCTAAAAACTTCCATCCTTCTGGCTTTGAGACTACTTAATTTTTTAGAGGAGATTACTAAGGCTGGCTGCAAAAGAGGGTAAAGTAGTCTATTAGGAAAAAAAAAAAAAAGATAATTGAGGGCTATTATTTCCCCTTCTAGGAGGAAAGCAAGGGGCACTGAAACCAGAAGCATCTGAATTTTTCAGTTGGTATATAGAGCTTGCTGGATGCCTCCGTCCACCCCTGGTGAGGGAAGGATTGTCTGCCTGAAAAGCTTCATCTCCAGCAGAGTTCTGCTTAACTGAGGCACCAAAACTACCTGTGATGCTAGTGTGCATTGAACAAATGTTTAAAATAAGGTAATGCTGGCTCTGTTGATGCTCACTGAGATTCTGGCTAGGCTCCTTTTCAGTGAGGCTGAAAAGGATGCCACCTTGCACAAAAGGCATAAACATATATTTGTATGCAGAGTCTTGGATAGTTCTGAGATGATATTTGAATTTAAACATTCATTAAAACTGAAATAGCTTCAAGTCAGTGGGTGAGCTGGGAGAGACAGACAGATAATGCTACTGTGAATGGGGCCATATAGTGATGCTTTGCTCCCAGCAGATTGTGCAGATTCCAGTAATGTTTCCTCTTTATGTGTTTCTCACCTTCTGTCTTACCTCTTTAACTTCCTGAAGGAGCAGGGAAATAATTGGAGGCTTTGCTGGCTTTCTAAGTTGTTGTAAATATCCAGAAGAGCCACAGTTTCAGGGTAGTAAAGTCGATTTCTTGCCACCCTTAGAGCTATTGACACAGGGTCTCAGGAGGCCGGTGCACACAGCAGCAGGGGTCCTGGACCCTGTGGTCCTGACCCCTCCTTTCTGTTTGGAATTTGAAGATCCTGCGGGTTTTCAGGAGGACCTCCCTTACCACCCCAAGGCAATCTGGCTCCATTCCAACCCCACGGCAGCAGCAGCCTGCTCAGCTTTCCATAAGGATTCACCGTTTCATCGTTTGCCATCTTCTTGCAGTTTAATAATAGGCATCTGGTACCTGTCACTGTCAGCTCCCAGGTGCTATATTTAGACAGATCAGTATGGTGATCCCAGTGCTCGTGTCAGTGGGCCACACTAGAAATAGCACTGAAATAACACACTAAATAAAGCAGCACTTACGGGAACAAAAATAGAGAGTTTTCTTCAGTTACTTACAATAAAGGAATTAGAACCTGTTTTCGTTTCACGTTTTAATACAGAATTAAATTTATCCTATACCACCCTCACCCTATTTTTCAGTCTCTCTCTTTTTTACCACCCGTAGATATTACCTGTGGAAAATGTTGTAGGTAGCATGGTAAGAGGGAAGCTCCAATATCTGAAACTGAAACAAGAGAGATAATTTTGTATCTGAAAAAGATAAAAATAGCTTTCTGGAAGGGTGTGGCAGTCACAGTGTCCAGATATTCTTATTAAATGATGAAAAGTGGAATAACTTTTAGAAGAAATGAAAACATATTCTTGCAGATTCTCAAACCTACCAAAGTCCAATTTTCTTTTATTTTTTTTCCCTAGAAAACAAGTAGAATGCAGTGTTTTAGTTGATATTTCATTTATATTTCTGACATTTTTATACAGCCAGGAGTGTTAAAGCAATTAATTAAAAATCATGAGTATCTGTATAACTAGAATCTGTGGCAAACTGCATCCAAAAAAACTCACAAATCACAAAATATGTAGTCCTTACTGAGTTAGGTAGAAAAACCCAAAAGCCTATGAAAGTTGTTGAAAGTCTCAGTATTTTGGAAAAAAAAAATCTGTTTGGAATGACCTCTTAAAAATATTTTCATCAAATTGGCAATGTGAAAAATATCTCATTTGTCACATGGGATTGTAAAAATATCAAAAGACTTCTTCCCAGTGTTCATTTTTTCCACATTTTTAAAAGGGAAATTGCATTTCAAAGCTGAAGCTATTCCGAACTCAACTGAAATGTTTTATGAAAAATGTCATTGCTTTTAAACATTTTTAATGAAAATTTTGCAAAGTTCATGGCTTCACAGAATGTTTTGTTGTGTTCAGCTCCTCATTTTCTATTAAGACAAGTTAATCATGAAAAGCTTTCGTAGGAAGGTGCAACAGAGCATCTTCCCACTCAAAATCTTCCATAACCCAAGATGACAGTCAGTAGTTTTGTGATAATTTTCACCAACAGTTCCTCATATTTGAACGCTTAATGAGCTTCTTGCTTAACTTCAGAGGTTCTGTTTCCACTGTGGATTCGTGGGTAAACTGCAGAATAACCCCAGATCCCAGTTTTGGGCTTGGATAGGACAGAGACAGACTTCTGGGTTTCCAGGGTATGTGGTGTTGAGTTTCTTTTTCATTCTCTTGGCAAGGAGAGTAAGAATCTCTTGTTCCCCAGGTACAAAGGGCAGTCACCTTCCTCTGCTCTTGAATCTGCAAGAAATTGGGTAGGTGTCTGTGGGTCAGGAAGGAAGGAAGGAAGGATCGATCTCCCATGAGTTTCACATGGAAAATACACTGTGTCTTCACCTGCTGAACCTCCTCATCTCCCTTGATGGAGCAGCCTCCATGGGACCATTACAGCACACAAACTAAACCACCTTTTTCTCCCTTGGCTCCACTCCCTTAATAAAGGGGCTCTTCCCTGTTTGGCTGTGTGGGTGTCTCAAGCCAAGCTCCTGCTGGGAGTCTGAGGAAAACATTTCTAGCAGCTCTGACCCTGTGATCCTTCAGGCCACCCCACATCTCCCCCGCCAGTCTCAATCCTGGTGCCTCCAGGCCCTGGGAGATGAGGACAGAAGCTTCCAGCTTCTGCCAGAGAGACAAGGTCATGGGTAATGGAGTGTGTACGAGGCTAATGTGACCTCAGAGCACTTTAAAGGGCTGTATTCTTTCCTTCCACGCCAAAGGAAGAGCTATTGCTGGCAATTTGGCAGGAACTAGCCAGCAATTAATTGCGCAACAGTTTCAACCATTGCAAGGCTCTATTGTGAGGGTATTGATGGCAAAGTGACTGCTGCCTCCCAGGCTGCAGGTAAATGTGATTCCTGGTGCTGGAGTCAAGCTGACCTAGGGGAGTCAGTACTGGCAGACTTCTGCTAAACAAACAGGCTTTTGTAAGAATGAGTAACAGCAATATACCATATTATGTGTAATGTTTCACATATCTATGTGTTTTGTGATTTTTAATATGAAACAGTCTTGTTCAAGCCTAGACAAACAGAAACTAGCTGGCTGTAGATTTTAGCTGCTAATGTTGTTAAGGCAGGCCAGGTTTAAAAGGGTTGGCTCTTCTTGCCCCTTTGGTGCCTTGGTTGATGTATCTGCAAGTGGCTATTTTTTTGGGTGGTGTGAGGAACAGTGCTTTTAGGGGGGACCAAGGAGAGGTGAATATCTATTTTTGCTGTGCAGGGCATCTCTGTACCTCAGAGCTCCTTCTCAAGTGGGGCTGGTTCCTCCATGGCCAGTTTTAGGGATAAAGCCCTCCAACATGGAAAAGCAGGCTGCAGTGTTTGAGGAGGCTGTCAGGGTGCGCTGCTGAGCCTGTTTTCTGTGATGGCATGGGATTTGTTCAGCTGTCAGTGCTTGTGCCTCTCCAGTCATGCTGCAAGCCTGGGCAGGGGAAACAGTTACACAGAAGCAAACGATGAACATTATTCATTATCCTGATTTTGTTGGGAGGGCTCAGCAGTTCAAGAGCTCTGAGGGAGTAATTGAAGCACTAAAAACAAAGAGCTGACTTGTTACGGCGCTTGAGAGAGGAATGAAAAAATAAATGGGAGAAGAGAGTTCAGATGTGTGGGAGAATGCTGGTGGCTGAAATTTCAGCCTGCTTGAGAAATCGTCTCTCTCCTTGTATTACTGTCTCAGCTAGAGTTCTTGTGGGGCTGCTGCAACTAAATTTCGAGCTGGATGAAGTTGACAGAGGCACAAAAGGGAGTGTTGCTTGCTCCTGCCCCAACATAAGAGGGGAGGGAGTGTGGGAGGTGTTGCTCTCACTTGGTTTCCAGCTGTTTCCAGATACATCTTTACTCCTCGGTGGTCCTTCTGTCAGATCACAAGGGTGGAATCTGTGCTCAGTGTAGCCTCCTGGACTCAGATTCACCTCAGTTTTCTATTCACCAAATCTAGATACAAAGATTTTGAGGTGAAGTGGTAAAACCCACTTGTTCTCCAAACCTTTCTCTGGTGATGGGTGTTCACAAGGAACTGTAGTGTATGGTGCTTTGGTTAGCTTTTGCATTGGTGAAGACATGACATGCTAAGTTATTAATCTTTCAAATGAGATGTAAGTCCTAAATCCTTGCTAATCCTTATATTCATAGCACAAAACCATACAAATGACAAGATGTGCAGAGCCTCAGCTCATAATGAAGAGGCAATTATGGAGCCAACTGCAGCACTGGACAGTGGTGGGGAAAACTCAGATGTTTAATTTGGTATGGAAAAGTCAAGTTCAGAACTTGTATTGTCTAACTCCCAAAATTATAAGCCTGCTAAATATATTACAGTACTGATAGAATGAATAATTTAGCCAGAGTAAATTGTCTTTTTGTTAGTATAGCCCTCTCACTTCCTGTCCTGGTGGGGTTCAAGTGAGACAAAGGAGAATTTTAAGATAAGTTGGAAAAATCATAGCAGCAAGGTGAGGAAATTGTATGACCACTTCTGACTTCATCAAACAGCCAGGCTCCAGGTGCATCTGGGCTATGGTTATAATCTAATACCTGTAGCCCTGTTATAGTTTAGTTCCCATAGCCCTGTTTCCTTGCATGTAATTTTTCCATATCACAAAATACTTCTGTGAGGTGAATGGCTGTACTGGAATGGGTGGGAAAATTAGGCAGAATCAAAAATTGATACATTCAAACCATCTTTCATGATTTTAGAAGCCTTTCCCTCTCCCTTCTCTTGGTATTACTGATGGATGCAGCCTTTCTGGAAAATGGACATGCATATGCTGCTATATAGAAGTTGGTTTTGACTGAGTCCTAAAAGATTTTAACTCATCCATCAATTGATTATGTTGTCATTGCTACATGAGGCTGTTCAGCATAGAGCATCTATTACTGAGGTTCTGATTGAAACATTGCCCTTGTTGTGCAGAACTATTTAACTTTGTCTCTTTGAAATGAAATGCAAAATGTTTCTTATCTCTCAAAAAGACAGATTTATTCTCAGCCTTGTGAAAAACAGATACACCAACCTGAAAACATTTCTTTCAGTGGGTGCATGTACAGGTGCCAAGTGTTCACCAACGAGGCTTAACTTTCAGACCTAGTAAAAATAACAAATTGTGAGTAAGTCTCGTCTAACACAAAAATTGAAATGCATGCATCCTTCCCCCAGAAACTTCCCATTTTGTGTCTTGTACAAGCAGATGGAATATGGTTTGGAATTGGTTGGCTTGTTGGTGTTTTTACGTGAAGGAAGCGGTGGCGAAGACGGAGATGAGGAGGGGCTGGTGGTGTTTGTTTGTTAGTTTGCTTTTTTTTTTTTTTGGGTTTTTTTTTTTTTTTTTCCCCTTAAAAGGTAACATAAATTCGGTTCTGCTGTGTTTTTTGCTGGAGCTGCCGGTCTGTGGGAGCGCAGCCCGGGCTGGCCCCGCCGCCGCCGCTGGGTGCCAGTGCAGCCCCGGCGGAGGCGGCGGCTCTGCCGCTCCCCGCCCGCTCTTCCCCCGGATCCTGCTCTGCCTTTCCCTTTCCTTCCCCGTTCAAACCACAGCAAAGTCCCCGTGCGGGCCCTGCCCAGCTCCGGAACCGAGGCAGCGCCAGCACCGAGGGCGCTGAGCCCCAGCTTCCCCCGCTGAAAGGCTTGGCAGCCTCCGGACGAGCCTGGCCCTTCGCTTTGGCAGCTCCAAGTTCGGCTCTTTGCTGTGGCAGTCTCCAAGTCTGGCTCTTCGCTGTGCCTTTGACCTGAGTACCGTGGGGAGGGAAGCGGGGCTGGCATCATCGAGGAAGGGCTGTGCTCCTGCGGGACTCAGCGGAGTGGCTCCCCTCCTTCACATCCCCTCGTTCACATCTTTCCAGCCTTGCAAAGCAGGTTCAGTGCTCACAGGCTGTGGCGAGCACTGGATGAGCAAGGGAAGGACAGCACGGTCTTCCTGCCCGGCTGCTCCCTGCCTCCCTGTGCAGTTCACCTCAGTTGTCCCTCACTGTGAGGCTCCCGGGGCTGCAAACATCAGAGCCTGGGGATGTGGTTGATCTAGTCGTCACTCGGTTGACTAGAAAAAGATTTAAACTGGAGCTGTGGGAGCCTGCTACTACCCTTTGGTAGTGCTAAGAATTTGTGACTGATTTAGTGCAACACCTTTGGTTTCAGCAGTGGGAGGAATGAGCATCACTTCTTTCTGATAACCAGCTCTCTTTGCTGTTTCAAGTTGGAAACTTAAGAAATCAATTACACAATTGATTTCCAGAAGGCAAAATTAGGCTGGAAAGCTGTAGACAAGGATTCTTAGAGAGTGTGCAAATCCAGCAGTGGTAGTTGATTAGCTTTACAGCATTTTTTAACCAGCAACTTCACAGTTACTGCACTGGTGTTCTGGGGCAGAAAAGTACTGTCTTCACCTCAAAAATAAAATGAAATTAGCTACATGAAAATAAACTGACCTTCTTAAGCAGCACAGGGTATCCATAGCAGAGTAGGAAAAAGGAAGTAGAACCCCCAAATCCTGCATGCCACTGGCTACGTAGAGAAATGCATAAATATAATTATTAGAGACCTATATCAAGATATCTAGCCAAAAGCCTAATGCTAGGTGGTCTTTTAAAAGTTATTGCTTCTAGCTAGTGCTATGATACCCCTGCAGGTAAAGGGATCATGAAGATGCTGTTCAAAAGCACTTCTACAGTCATGGAAAGCTTTCCTCCATCAGCCAGTTTATTTCTTTTTTTGTCAAATCACACAGCTTGAAGAGAGGATAGTGCCTAGTTTCAAGTAGTGTTTCTTTTGCAGATTGAAAACCTGGAGCCTGTCATCTCTGAAATGGCCATAAACATTTCCTATTAATATTAAGGTTCACAGATGGGCATCAGGAGGAGCCTAGGCTTTAAAAAGAAGCCTGTCACTGGGGCATCATTTCTCCAGGAGCTGTCAGGAGCACTGTCTCTTTTGAATGGCTCCTGTTCACAAAAGTAACAAACGTGTCATTATTTTGTATTTCCAGAGAGCCAAAAGGAGGCAGTCCACTCCAAGCTGCCTTCAAAAGCAAAGATCCTGCAATCAGAAGCAGCAGCTCTTTGAAAGCTGAAGGAAAATGTGAGGGAGGAAGCAGAGAGCTGTGACTGATGGATGCCAGCTAGGTGTGGCTTTAACAAATGCCAGCAGGAATGCCTCTTGGCAGTGCTTGCATGACAGGAGCTGCTGAGATTGGGCACATGTCTGACAGTGTGAGGTTGTCACCTCTGTCCCATGGACATGGTGCACTCAAGGATGAAGGTAAGAGGTGGAATGGGCAAGGGTACATGGCCGAAAATGGAGCTGAGGTACAGCTCTCCACATGGGTGTCCTTTCCATGAGGCCACAGTGCTGACCGGGTCTGCTGAGCCTTGAGTTTCATCCCTCTCTGGAATAAACAAACAAAATTCAATCACCTTGGTCTGTTACATATTTTCTGTTTTTCTTGCTTCTCCTCAAAGCAAAAGCTTTCATGCAGAAAACAATGCTCTTTCTGCCTGTGTTTTCACCTTTCAGCTCCCGCTTTTCTTGCTTTGCCCACCCTGCCTCCAGTGTGTCAGAAAGAATATCCTTTTCCATGAAAAAACACTCGGTGTTTGAAGCATCACTTTTCTTCCAGTTAGTATTGAAATAATGCTAATTCTATTTTCTTGCTTAATTCTATTTCCTTTCCTGGCCCTGCTGATTATGAAGACATTGGTGCTAAATACAGGTGTTCTCCTCCCTTTATCATCCAGATCCATTTAGCAATGCTGCAATCTAACTCCTGTGACATCATGATTCATGACCAGTGACTGCATTACAGATGCAGCCAGCACCAGCAGCCTCTAAATCCCGTGGTGGTAGTGGCAGGTGCCTGGTAACAGAGCACAAAATGGAGGCTGGCTGGTGAACAACGTGGTGGCTGCTAATCTGTGACACTGGGAACATAAAAACTGTGGGGTGCCTGAAATGTGACACCAGGCCAGGTTAGCCTAAGCAAGATCAAGGATGTGGTGAAAGGTGACCTTGATTGTCCCAGTTCCTGAAAAGGCACTTGTGTGCCACCAAACAGCTGGCTGCCCTGCCCACACAGGCATCTCTCCTGTCAGGTTTGTGGGATTGGGATGAAAGTCCCTGGGAGCTCAAGCACCTTGGGGGCTGGGGGAGCTTGGCTCTGCAGCATCCAGCTCTTGAGGTGAATAACATGGGGCTGCTTGTGTTTGGCAGCTCAGCTGGGAAGCAAGAAGGAAGGATGGGAAAGACCTCTGTGAGGCAGAACTGCATTTCCATCTTCAACGGTCAAATGTGAATGTAAATTGTAAATATCAAACAGTATTTCCCAGTAATGAATATGCTTTTCACTTGTGCATCACAGCCTAAAAAATTCCTGAATATTTCCATCCCCTTTTCCACTCTTGTTTTTTGGTTTACTTAGGATTGCCTGTTTTTAAATTCCAAACCCTGTATCATAGATGTGTAGCTGCAAGGAAGGAAAATGATGCTGCCAAGTTTTAAAGGGGAAGAAGGGAGTACTCTACAGAGTGTACATCAGCATGGACCTAACAGTGGCTGCCTTGGTTTATACCTGCAGGTTTATACCTCTGAGATAGCAGAGACCACTTCACACAGAACCTCCTGGAGTGCTTGTCTGTTTGGAGGGGGCTGGAAGCATGGTGGGTGCTGCACCAGTACAATGAGCTGGTGCTTTGCAGCAGCACCAGGTTACTTGCTAAGGTGTGTGCCAATGTGTGTGCATGCTGTGACTGTGACCTGAACATGCTGGCTGCATGGCTGACTGCCTGGAGGCCTCAACAGCTGCCTCTGAGGTGGCCTCAGGGTGACAATGGCAACGGAGAGCACCAGCCCCTGCGTCTCTCTGAAGGAAAGGAACTCAGCTGCCATCTCAATCCTCTCAGCTTCTCTCCTAGTCTTCTTTGCCCCTGGCAGAGGTCAGCTAATTACAGGCTCAGTGGCTGTTTCAGTGGCTGAGTTCCCCCCACACTTTTGAGCCCAAAGCCCTTGGCTGAGGTGAGCCCACACAGCTGCATCTCTGTAAATGAGCTGAGCTTACTGTCACCTTTGGGGAAGCAGCTTTCCCCCTCACCAGTGGGACTGCTCCTGGCTTGGCAGAGGAGAAGGTGACAGCTCTGGGTGTAGCTGCATGGGCCAGGGGCTCTTGCTGGAGGACAGGGACTATGAAATCCGTGGGAGACCAGGCTGTTGCTCTCAGGAGTTCCTGCCCTCATGGGAAGCCTCCCTGGTAGCCAGGGATTGCCTTACCCTTTTATTTTGGTCAGGGTAAGCAAGTAGAAAAAGGACAAGAGGCCTCCATGAACACGTGTGTCTGATGCTACCCTGTCTTTCAGCTGGTACATTTTTAGGAGTTTCTATGTCTTGTTAGGACTTTCTATGTCTTAGGAGTTCTCCAGTGACAGAAAATGAGCTAAGCATCCCTGTGTTTAGGGATCTTAAGCATCTTCTGTTCCTTTACTGTGTCCTTAAAAAAAACCTGTGGTTGAAACTTGTTTTTTTTTTTTAAACTTCTTCTTTGGCCTCTGAGAATTTTGGTGATACCAAAATTTGGGTCACGTTTCTCCAGATTTGTCAGCAGCTAGAGATTTATCTGTCACTTCATTGTTAACTGAGTCTGCACCTTCAGCTTGTAACTGTGTGGTCCATGCTACTGGGAATAATTTTATGTCTTTCTGTTGATGAGAATGGCAGGGAGTCATTGAGCAAAATTTGAGATTTTTCCTCAAAACATAAGGGATCTCAACTAGTGAGAGAATTGAAATTTCCTGGGTATGTCAGATACACATGAATCTGGTAGTTTCTCACAAGGCCAGACTTACTCATCATCAGTATTTTACACTTGGTATGGACCTATGTTGTATTTTTTCAGTCTGGGTAGAAGAATCACTGCTGGAAATGAGACACCAGTTTGTGGCACTGTGGTGGAAAGGTACATTGGGCACTTTGTGTTGGTGCCTGCTCCCAGTCACACATTTTGCCCTGAGGAATAGACATGTCTGCACAAAGATATGGATTTTTCTCTATTATTTGTAGTGGAGTAAACCTCAGCATCTACTAAGGTCAATGCTTTTGCATCAGTGCAAAAGTGAAAAAAAAAACCTCCAAAAACAAACACACCCAAAACCAAAACCAAAACCAACCTCCCCCAGGAAAAAACCACCACAAAATTGCAAGAAAAAGAAGGTCATGTGTTCGGAATTACTTTTTCTGAAAGATAAAATTGTATAATTTAAAATTTTTGAAAATTTTAATACTTCTGTTCATTCAGTGTCTTTTAGCAAAGCTTAGAGTTAAAATAATTTTTTTAATGACAGTTTGTAGTAAAACATCCTGCCCACTATACCTGGAGAAAGGGAATGGCTGAACATTTTTCTTTGCTGGTGACTGTTTTGAGTCATGGGGTGGTTTGGTTTCTTATTTACTGCACCAGAACATGCTCCCTTCTTAAAAGAGTGCAGGGGGACAGAGAACCAGTCAGAGAAAGGGCATTAGTGCTGAGTCAGTTTTCCAATAGAGATGTGAAAGGTATTAGCTGTATCTGTGGATATGAAAAAATACATTATCACCTAGTGCCTCTTAAAACTAGCCAATTTATTTGTATTCTTCATAGG